>NC_050573.1:235652370-235978204 GCF_011100635.1 Trichosurus vulpecula | reverse complement strand
GCGGGGACAGCTGTGTGTTCCTGGGTGATGATAATAATAGCTTACATTTATAGAATAATATTCATAATAACTTGCATTTATATAGCACATTATAGTTTATAAAGTGCTTTCCTCTCAGTAACCTTGTGAGGTAGATGGTACAAGTATTCTTATTCCTGTTTTACATATGAGAAAATTAAAGCTTAGTCAGAGGTTAAGTAATTCATCCAAGGTCACACATAGCTAGTAAATAGTAGAGTCAAGATCTGAATATAAGTCTCTTGACTCTATGTTTAATTTTTTAAAAATATACTATACTGTACTGCATCTTGAGGAGAGAAAAAAGAAATGCTTATTAATTCATAGGCTGATGAGTGCTATTAAAGAAGGCAGAAATATTGCCAAATATCTAGTATATTATTCTTTTTACTCTTTAGAGGAGTCTGCTCAGAATATGATATTAGCTCCTTCTGATCATACAAAATCTGTCTCATGGGACAAGATTTAACAAAATGAGCATGATAAGCAAAATGAGCATCCCAGGGATTAGGAATGTTGGGGCACAGGAAGAACAAGCCTTACTATAGAAATAATGATTCTCTTATGTCTCCAGGGTCAGGAAGGGTGAGGAATCATTTATTCTTAATCTCATGAGGATGAGAGGATGTAGGAGAGCATGAGTAGCCGCTATTATTCACTGCCTTACATTTTCCATCTTACTAACTCAAGGATACCTAATAAAAACTCCCATTTCACTTCTCATTGTCTTTACCTGCTCACTCAAGAGTTGTTTGTGATGTCCAAAAAGATAAAGGTAAGAATTCTCATGACAAAGTGAATGCTTGGTTTGGATTTTGCCTTACAGTAATTCCTTAGAGATAATTAGGTGGTACAGTAGATAGAATACTGGTCCTAGATCCAGGAAGCCCTGAGTTCAAATCCTGCCTCATACACTTATGAGCTGTCTGACTCTAGGAAAGTTACTTAGCCTCTTCTGCCTCAGTTTCCTCAGCTATGGGGACCATAACAGAATCTACCTCCCAAGGTTGTTGTGAGGATCAAATGAGACCATATTTGTGGAGCACTTAGCATAATGCTCAATAAATGCTTGTTTCTTTCCCTTCTAAGATGTAATATTCATATTCATACACTGTGTCTAGAAGCATAGATCATTTGGATTATTGAACTAAAGTCGAACACTTTCAGAATTAGAGAAGATCTCTGAGACCTTCTAGTCCAATGCCTACTACAGCAGGAATTTCCTCTATACCACTCATTGACAGGGAGCTTACTACCCCCCAAAGCAGTCTATTCTACTATTAAACTTGTCTGATTATCAGTCCCCACTAACACATGGGAATTTCAGGAGAGGTTTTCCATAGTAGGGAGTGCCTGAGTTGACCCTTGAAAGAAGCTAAGGATTCTCGTAGCTGGAGGGTAAGAATGAAGTACAGTCTAGATATGGGGGGGGAGGAGAAATAGAATGTACAAGGGAACTGAAGTAAATGAATTACAAAATTCATGGAATGGCTAATAGACCAATTTGGCACATAGTAGGTACTCAGTAAGTTCCTTTGACAATGTTTAGTTGTCACAGAGAACTTGGAGAAAAGGAATAAGCTGGCTAGCTGGACTTCATTGTGTGGTCATCTCATACTTAGGACCTAAGGGAGGAAAGGACTTCAAGAGCTACTTGCCTAACCTACCTTCATTTTTGAGATCAGGAAAGTTAGGTCAACAGAGATTCAATGACTTTCTCAAGGTCAAACAGGTGGTAAGTGAGAAAGCCAGGATTCAAACCCAGGTTCTGTGACTGAAGATCAAACGCCCTTTGTATGTGAGCACATTGCCTGAAATCAGAGGACATTCTCTAGAAAGGCAACAGGAACTTAGCGTGTCATCCAGTTTTAAAACACAGAGACACAGTCATACTGTTTGTGTTTAACATGATGTAGACAGCCTTCCAAAGAAGAAAGATGCTTTCTGCATTTGAACTTGAATGTCTATTAGTGAGGCTCAGTTCAGGTGCTTGCTTAGAAGAATAGTTGAGGATGCTTGGTGCAAGGTGGCGTAGTGGATAGAGTGTTGGACTTCCAATAATAAAGACTTAGGTTTTAATCCTACCTCTGATGTTTACTAGCTGAGTGACTCTGGCTAAGACACTTATCCTCTCTGTGTCTCAGTTTCTTTATAAAAATTGAGGGGGTTGGAACTATTGTTGTTGTTCAGTCATTTCAGTCATGTCCGACTCTTCATGACCCTATTGGGGTTTTCTTGTCAAAGATACTGGAGGTGTTTGCCATTTCCTTCACTAGCTGATTTTACATTTACATTTTACAGATGAGGAAATTGAGGCAAACAGGGTTAAGTGACTTGCACAGGGTCACGTAGGTAGTGTCTGAGGTCATTTTTGAACTCAGGTCTTCCTGGTTCCAGGCCTGGCGCTCTATTCACTGTACCACCTAGCTCTAAATCTATGATCTTATGAGCAAGGTACAACCATCGTTAACAAATGGCTAGTGAACATGCTTCAGACAAACTTAAGTGGTTAGGGAGATGTAGGTGGAGTGAGAATAGGACTCCTGTTCTCAGAATCAGAGAACAGAAATTCCTTGAGGTTCATGGCTTAGCAATTTCACATCCAGAGTCATCCAGAAGAGAGGCAAAGAAAGCATTTGCAAGGTCAGTGAAGCCCAGAGTAGCAATCTTTGGGGTCATAGATGGAAGTGTATTTCTTAATCAGGGAGTTAGGGAATTGAGTGAGACCCACAGAGGCCAAAGATGACCTCTGAAAATTCTGAGAAACCAAGGGATGCATTAGATAATTTGGGGTCCATAACAAGAGAGGCAAGTTCTGGGAGGAACTGAGAATATTATTAGAATTGGTGATGGTATCAAGCCACATCTATGTCAGATTGTTATGGGCTGGGTCCCATTCAGACCAGTTTCCTGGTAGTTTAGATCTGATATTGAAATAAAATGAGACACTTGTTGTTCATACAAAGATGGTCATTCCTACAATCTCGTCATTACTCACAAATGTACCACCTCTATATTCAATACTTCTGAAATCACCTTATCTGACCACAATCTATTTGCTTTTCACCTTTCCCTCTGCCTTTCCTTGTAAAACCTTACTCTGTCTGCATCATGACCTCCAATTCCCTTGACCCCTCAATTTTCTCTCATGCTATCTCTCCTACTCTAATGATTCTCTTTTCCCCATCTTGACCTGTTGGTGAATCAGTTTAACTCTACATTATCATCTTCTCTTGAATCCCTAATCCCCTTATCATGTCACTGATTATGTCCAGTCAAGCATCTGTCCTGGATCACTCTCACCATTTGCTGCCTTCATTCCTACATGCATACTGCTGAGCAAAGATGGAGAAAATCATGCAACCATTCCAACTGGATCCACTCTAAGTTTGTGTTTATTGTTGTTGTTCAGTTATTTTCAGTTTGTACCACACAACCTCAACTGGGCCCTCAATGCTGCTCAGCAATCCTCCTATACCTTATCAACTCACTATCCTGCTCTCCATAGTAGCTCTTCCAAACCTTTTTATCCCTCTTCAAACCTCCTATGGTTCCCTTTCCCCTCACTCTCTCAGCTAAGAACATTCTCTCACATTTTATGGAAAAAAACTGAGGCTACTGGTAGGGAGTTTCCTCTTCTCCCCTCTTCCTGATTTATCATTCTGTTTCTATCTCCTCCTTTACCCCTGTCTCATATTATAGAAGGGTCCCCACTCCTTACCAAGGCTAACCCCTCTACTTCGAGTGATCCCATTCCATCCCATCTCTTCCAATAGGTTGCCCCCTCTGTCATTCCCACTCTTTCACTTGTTTTCAATCTCCTCTGTCTATTGGTTTATTCTCTACTACTTATAAACATGCTCACATCTCCTCCATCCTGAAAAAATTCTCACTTGATCATCTCTGTCAGCTATCATTATATGTTTCTTCTTTCTTTTGCAGCTAAACTTCTCAAAAAGCCTGACTCCAATAGGTGTCTCTACTTTCTTCCAACTCTGTTTTTAACTTCTTACAATTGCACTTCTGACCTTATCATTCCACCCAAGGTGCTATTTTCAAAGTTACTAATGATCTTTTGGTTGCCAAACCCAATGGCCTTTCCACTATCCTCATTCTTCTTGACTTCTCTGTGGCCTTTGACATCACTGATCACTCTTTCCTCCTTGATACTCCTTTCTCTCTATGTTTTTGGGATTTCACTCTCACCTGGTTTTCATCACTGTGATGTCTCCTTTGCTGGATCCTCTTCCAGATCATGCCCTTGGGGCATATTCTTTGGGGTTCTGTCCCTGCTGCCTTTTCTTCGCCCTCAAATCTGCTTTGCTTGATGTTCTCATTAACTCCCATGGATTTAATTACCACCTCTATGTTGATAATCCTCAAAATTATCCATCCTGCCCAAACTCTCTGCTGATCTCCTATCTCACATCCCCAAACTGTCTTTCATATATCTCAAAGTGGATGTACAGTAGACATCTTAAATTCAATATATCTGAAATGGAATTAATGCTCTTTCCCCTTAAACCCTTTCCCAATCCTACCTTCCCTATTACTGTGGAAAGCCACATCATCCTCCCAGTCCTTTAGGCTTGCAACCTAGGAGTCATCCATTCCTTAATCTCTCTCATTCCCATATCCAATCCATTGCCAAGGCCTGTTAATTTTATTTATTTATTTATTTTTTGCTTTTTGGCAGGGCAGTTGGGGTTAAGTGACTTGCCCAAGGTCACACAGCTAGTACATGTGTCAAGTGTCTGAGGCCGGATTTGAACTCAGGTCCTCCTGACTCCAGGGCCGTTGCTCTACTGACTGCGCCACCTAGCTTCCCCAAGGCCTGTTAATTTTACTTTTGCAACATCTCTCAAATATGCCCCCTTCCCTCCTGTGGCACTGCCACCGCCCTCATGTAGGCCCTCATCACCTCATTCCTGGACTATTGTAACAGACTTCTGGTGGGTCTTCTTGCTTCAAGCCTTTCCCCATTCCAAGCTATCCTCATTCAGCCACTAAAGTGACCTTCCTAAAGTACAAGTCCAATCATGCCACATCCCTCCCCTCCAACTTAATAAACTCCTTGGCTTCCTATTGCCTCCAAGATAAAAAAAACAAAATGCTTTTGACATTCAAAGACTTTCATAAACTAGCCTTCAACTCCTCCCCCTCCCCACTTTTCTAGTCTTCTTACAGCTTACTCTCCAATGCATACTTCTAGATTAATTGACTTTGGCCTCTTGGCCATTCTATCAACAAGACACTCCATCTCTCTGCTCTGGGCATTTTTCTCTGGCTGTCCCCCATGCCTGGAATGCTCTCCCATCTCTGCTCCACCTAATGACCTCACTGGACTCTTTTAAGTGCCAACGAAAATCTTATCTTTTACTGGAAACCTTCTCCAACACCTCTTTTTTCTTTTACAGCCAAGCTATTTAATGAAAACATAAGTATATAAACATATATTTACACTGAGACCCATATTACCCTGTCTGGAATCACATGAGCATGATACTGTGGCATGAAACCCACTGCAGAGCAATGATTTGCCCAATAACTTAATTAGTTACATTGTGAAAGCCAACTCTAGGAACTAAGAACATCAAAATTAGGACAAACATTGGTTATTGTCCTTTGTTCTTGAAGAGGACCAAAATGACATCACTATATTGGAGTCAAGTTACAGTGCATCCAACTGTGGCTGATCAGACCAATATGAGTCTAACACCTCTTAATTCTAGTGCCTTCCCTCTCTTAATTATTTCTTATTTATCCTGTATTGTAGCTTGCTTTGCATATATTTGTTTGTATGTTATCTCTCTTATCAGATTATAAGCTCCTTGAAGGCAGGAACTGTCTTTTGTTTCTTTTTTGTATCTCAGCACTTAGCACAATGCCTGGCACATAGTTGGGACCTTGTAAATGTTTATTGATTGATTGAGCAGTTAAAAAAGGAAGAGGTTTACTTATTTATAGCAGAGAAAGGATACCTAGTAAAGGTACAGCATTTGGCTCAAGTAGACATGATCCCCTTCATCTCTGCATAGAAATGTATATGGACAACAGGGAATAATGTGACTAGACTGAAAGGCCTTGACTTCAAATGGCCTTTTGGTGATGAGGAAGCCACATCAACTCAACCTGGAGCCACCAGGAATCAGTGTCAGTGGTGATATGGTTTGAGCCTTAGTATCTTGTGCCAATCAAAACTCGGAAACAGCTTCCTGGCCTTTTACAGAAAGAATAGCTTAATTATATGGCAGGCAGTGGGGAGGATACTGGTAGACACTGGTCAAATCATACTTTATTCCTGGTGGCAAGGTCCTGAAAATCTTCTAGGAGAACTTCAACCATTTAAACAGCTTTGGGGCTATCACTGAACTACCCTAATCTTGGGGACGTAAGGAGCTTGTTATACGCAGTAAATGAAAAGAAATAAGAAGAGAGGAAAAACTAAATTAAAAAGACAGCAAAAACAAAACAAACAAAAATCTCCCATCAAAGAGATGACCACAAGTGGAAAAGATCAAATACCAGAAAACGTAGGCTTGTTTTCTGCCTTTTGAAAGGACTGAGTCTGAGATCTCAATGATCTGGTCTGTGTGCTGGGTGATGCCAAATCTTTGCAGTTCACAGCATGTCTGGCACAGTCTGTCTCTGGCATGGTCACCAGTTCTTCATAATGAGTCAGGATTATCTGCAGTGTAGTGGTTAAGAGGTCATTACATCTTGGATGCAGGTGACCTGGTAAATAGGGGCCATCAGGATACCTGGGTGAGGAATGTAGGTTCTCAAACTCAAAATGTCTATTAAGTTGATGGTCTTCCTTTTTACATTGTGAGAACGCAAATGTCATTAATTCATTCAGGACAATGCCTGCAATAATTTGGATTCTTTTTATCCACTAAATTTCCAGTGGAATGTCTATGTGGGTGTGGGGCAGGTTCGTTGGTAGATACCAATCCTATCAAATGGATCAGAAGCTTGATTCAGCATCTGCTTTCTAGGAAATGTCACAGAAAGCATGGATTCTTTTTCTTTCTGAATCCCTCATCCCTCTTTGTGTGACCCCACTTGTGCCCATGCACAAGCCCACAAGCCTGAAACATACTCCCTTCTCACCTCTTCCTCTCAGAATCCTTAGCCTTCTTCAAGCTGCCAAATCTTTTGGGAAGTTTTTCTGAGCTGCTTAATTGTTATTGCTTCCTTCCTCTTCAAATTAGTTTATTTGTACATATGCTACACACTCTAGTAGAATTTAAGCTTCTTTAAGGGAGGAATTGTTTTTTATTGTTGCTTTTATATAACAAATGCCTAACCCAGTGCCTTGCATATATTAATTATTTAATAAATGTTGATTTGAATCCCATATTCTTAACATTTTTTCCGACTTGTATTATGATTATTTGTGTACATGTGCTATTTCCTTTACTAGATTATAAGTTCTTTGAAGGCAGCAATTGTGTCATTTTTCACTTTGATATCCAAAACGGACATTTGATATTTTTTTTAAAGGGGAAGGGGAAGAATATAGTGGGGATGTATTGTGATTTAGGGGGCTCCTTCTATGTAAACTCCTCCTAGCAAGGCAGATAAAACAAGTGTTCAATAATTTACAGTCAATATATTTGCTTGTGGTACTTAGAAGGTTAAATTATTTGCCTAGGGTCAAACAGTAAAAGGTGGGATTTGAACCTGTCTTCCTGGCACATAGACTGGCTGTCTAATAAATATTTACTGAATTGAATTGGGGAAAATAAGGGTTGTGTCTTTCATAAACTTCATGCCAACTAAATCAATATATAGCTAGGAGCTGTATTTGTCCCCTTAGTAAAAATTTTGTTTGAAACATTACATTTGAAAATGTTTCAGTTAAACTAAGGGTAAAAGTGTTTTTCTCCAATTTAGATAGAATAGATTAGGGGTTATGCCATATATCGCTAATGTTCAGATTGTGGATTCCACTTGATCCAAGGCTAGGACCTTTGGACAAATTAATGGAGCTAGATCTACTTTCTTCAAGTCCTAATGTTATTTTCTCTCTGAAAGTGATAAGTGCCAAAGCAGGCTATAGTAAGGCCAATTTTGTTATATTTTCCATTTAACTTTTCTTTTTGTAAAGAAAACAACTTGCTTGTGCTTTTAAATTATTATTTGGATTCAATGGAACTGTCATGAGATTTAAAGGAACTGGTTAGTGAGAGTCAAACAGATAAACACAGAGGATGGTTTTAGATAGCACCAGAAACAGACTATGTGTTTAACAGTAAGTTGCTACGGGAAACCATTTAGAGAAAACAATGTACAGAGCTTTGGTGGGTTGAGTTGGAATGTTATAGCTTACCTTACTTGGGAATTCTATTCAATTCAGCCTTTATTAAATGTCTTCTATGAACAGAATACTGTTTGCAGAGTCTTAGATAGTATTGGTCAAACACTAATATTGGTTTCCAGCTAAGTACACTGGTTTCTTTAATGAAATCCAAGGAAAAAAAACAGGAGAGAAGATTTATGTCTAACTTCTTAACTTCAAATGATTTGGCCAAAACTCAAATAAATAATATGTGTTATTATTGGTAAGAAAGAAGTAGCAAATATTGCCAATTAAATTATTTTGAGAATTTTTTTATTGGTGAATAAAGTTCACCTTGTGAATTTAAAGATTAGCTTTGACAATGACCCTTCTTACAAAATGTTCTCCTTCCAGGAGGCCAAGGAGCTCTATTTTAATATTCATTTGTGAGTCATATTGTCTTCGAGTCTGGGTACTGTTTGCAGGCAGAAAAGGAGGCATATTTTACAGCTGTGCATTTGCTATTCTGGTGGGTGGAAGTACTTTTCATGTGTTTCCCTTCATCTCTCTCTGCTTTTTGTTTTCTTTCCTTTCTCTTTTAATTTTCAAGAGCTTTGAGATCCTTAAGCCTTTTCTATTATAGTTATTATCCTATTTTGCTGACTCCTGTATCTCTCTCTACTCTTTCTCTTAAATTCAACCCAAGCCTCTTTTCTTCATATACTTTATTACTTTATGTGGTCCTTATATAGGCAGTCGATGGTGGAGTAGATAGGATTCTGCGTTTGAAGTCAGCAAGACCTGAGTTCAAAATCCAGACACAGATACTTACTAGCTATGTGACCCTGGGCAAGTCACTTTACCTCTGTCTAGCTCAGTAAAATGGGGATAATAACAGCCACTACTTAGCAGGGTTGTTGTAGGGATCAAATGAAATATTTGTAAAAAAAAGGGTTTATCTCAGGGTCTGGCACATGGGTGCCATATATGAATGCTAATTCCCTTCCCTTCCCCACTTCCCCTTTCCCTCTTTCTGTCGTAAAGGGGATGGTTGCTTTCTAAAAAAAGGAAGCCCTAGAAAACTTTTTTCTCCTTTTTGAGTAAAGGCATTGGGTGAAATGCCAACTCAGTGAGCAATATAGTTATGGTTTGCTTCTCATTGGTCTTGTTCTTTAAAATCTTAATTCATCCAATTTCCACCTAAAGAGTTTCCATGAATGTAGTCTTCTTGGTTCAAAGCCTATCCCTTGATTTACTATACCCCACTCCCTCATGGAAAATTACATTTCTGCCTTGAATTGTTCTCTGTTAATTTATTTTATGTATGGTTTTGTTCCTCCATAAGATTATTAATTGTTTGAGGAGCTTTTGTAGCCTCAGAGCAGCTAGTAGCTTGCTAGAAACCTAACAGGTGTTCAATGAATTCTTATTGATGTGACTTAACAGTCTTCACCATATTGGAACATGTACTGGCCTGAGACTCAAGAAACCTGGGTTTTAGTTTTATTTCTGTTACTAGTACTGCCTTGATTGGTTTAGGTTTCAGTTTCCTCATCTGTAAAAATATGACAACATAAGTAAGGATTTCTTCCAGCTCTAAAATTCTATGATTCTTTTTTCATTCTCTCACCAGAGAACAATCTCAGGTTGTTCATTACCTTAAAAGAATTCTAAACCAGATGGCCTTGGTTGAGCTTCTCAAACATACATAAACTTCCCTTTCCCCACCTCCATAGAGCTGTATGGGTTCAGATATTTACAGAGAGAGAAGGAGAGAGAGAGAGAGAGAGAGAGAGAGAGAGAGAGAGAGAGAGACCTAACCTCACCTCCCAATTCATAAATTAAGAGGATAGGAGTGAAGTGATTGTTCAATAATTCATGGAAAGTAGCCATATTATGGTTCCTTATTTCTGTCCCCTCTCAACACAAGGCCTTAGAAACAGATGAAAACCTTTTGATCAGCTGTACCCTCCCACCCAGTGCCAACTGTCCAGTTCTTCATTCATTCTGGGTCAGTGATGACATTACAGAGCTGGTGACAATATTCTGGTACAAATGTTAGCTAATAGAGATTTGGCTTCATCCTTAGGGGTTTCAGTTACAATTTTTTCTTTTTAAGGAAAAAAAGTGGTACCAAATGTGAAAAGCAAAATTTGGATTGAAGTTCAGAAGGCTGTTCAGTTGATGAGCCCCCTTTGGGAATTTTCAGGATAGAAAACAAAAGAAGCCTTGCTCCAAAACTTTAATATTAGGATTGGAGAGGAACAGAAAAAGGTGCACTAAACTGAAGCTGAGATGCTCCAAAATCTCCTCTCTCTTCATTTTGACTTCATCTGTTCACTACAAAGAAGTGAAGAAGTAATTGAATTTAAGAAAAATGGCTCAGTGGAAAGAATGGAAGTTTATAGAGTCAAACAATTTGGTCCTTTCAGCTTCCTATCTGTGTGACCTTGGATGAATTTCTAAACATCTATTGGACTAGGCTCCTAAACTCAAAAACGAGGAGGTGTGGCTAAGTGGCCTTTTTGGTAAAGTTACTTCCCACTCTAAATCTATGACTCTATAATCTCGTTTTAGAGAACTGTTGCGGTGTGGAGGAAAGTACATTGGAATTGGAAGCCTTGGGTTTGAGTGTTGACTCTGAAACTTACCAGCTATGTGACTCTGGGTAAGATGCTTAAATTCCCCGAGTCTGCCTAGCTCATAGCGTTGTTGTGAGAAAAGAGCTCCATAAGGCTTGAGTTCTGCATAAATGTGAGTTGTTGGTTATTATTTCAAATGACAGTTGCTGTGCTGGACTAGATGTCCTCATCATATTCAGCTGCTGCTGGACTAGACCAGGCAGGTTGTGTGGACACTGGGCTGCTGCTGCTGCTGCTTGACTGGGCAGTCTATTCTTCCACTGGGCTTATATATTTTAAGTATTTGTGTGTAGGACATGTGGAAATGAATAAGAAGGAGGTCTCCAGCTGAGTGCCCTAGGAAACTATCGTTGGATTTGTTTTGTTTAGTAATTTTATCAATGATTTGGAGGAAGGCAATTGGCAGGGATAGCTAATATAATAGATGACAGAAGAAGGATCCAAAAAGATCTTTACAGGCTAAATTATTGGGTTGAATCTAATGAGAAGAGTTCAACAGGATTAAAAAATCAGCATCACAAATAAATATAAGCCAGTCTTGGCTAGAGAGCAGACCAACTGAAAGAGATCTGGGGGTTTTAATGGACTGCAAGCTCAATATAAGTCAATTGTGATATAACATCCAAAAAAGGCAATGTGGTCTTAGACTGACTTAAGAAAGTCACATTGTCCAGCCTAGGGAAGTGAGAATTCCATTGTATTCTGCCTTTGTCAGATCAAACCTAGAGTACTGTGTTCAGTAAGGTGCCACATTTAAGCAAGGGCACTGATGGATGACCTTGGAGAATGTTCAGAGGAAAGAAACCAGGATGTTGAAGGGCCTCAAGATCACGATGTTTGAGGATTGGTTGATGGAACTGGGGAGGTTTAGCCTAGAAAAGAGAAGAATTGGGGATGGGGAATGATAATTATCTTGAAGTAGGTGAAGGGAAGGATCATCATATGTGTGACTTACTATGCTTTGCCCCAGAGACAGAACTAGGAACAATACTTAAAAGTTGCAGAAAAGCAGATTGAATTAAGGAAAACCTTCCCAACATTTAGAGCTATTCAAAAGTGGAATGGGCTGCCTCAGGAGGCATTATGTTCCCTGCCTCCTCACCCTTCTCCTCATATGAGGTCTTTAGGTGAAGCCTAGAGGAAAGCTTGTGTTGGACTACATGGTTTCTGATTCTCTTTCCAACTGGGAAATTCTGTTATTGAGTATTGCAGTAGGTTCCTAATTTGTTTTCCTGCCTCAGGTTTCTCTCTCCTCACACATCCTCCACACATCTGTGAAAGCAAATTTCCTAAGCATAGGTCTGATCATATCACTTCACTACTCAGTAAATTGCAGTGGTTTACTTTTATTGTTAGGATCAAATATTTGGTATTTAAAGCTCTTCACAACCTGTCCTTTTACACCTTAATCTGTACCATGCACCCTACAGTTCCTCAGTACTAGCCTGTGCATTTATTAGGTATTTGCTAAGTCCCAGGAATTATACTAAATGCTGGGGATACAAAGAAAAAAAGCAAAACACTTTCTGCCCCCAAGGAGCTTATATTTTAATGGGGGAGACAGCATGTACAAGATACATATATAGCAGATGAAAGGAAACCTTAAAAGAAGAGACATTAACAACTTAGAAGAACAGGAAAGATCTGAAGAATATGGCATTGAGTCTTGAAGAAAACCTGCAATTCTAAGAGACAGAGGTGAAGAGGAGATTGTTCCAGGCATGGAGGATATGCTGGGAAAAGGCTGAGGAAGAGAAAGATGGCTGGAAGGGGCCTTAGAGAGTGTCTAGTCCAACTCATTCAAATCAAATTAAATAACTCACGTAGGATCGTACAGATAATAAGTCGTAGGATGGGATTTCATTCCAGATTCTCTTCTCTTATCAGACTCAGAATAGATTGCTGTTCTCTCTTTTACTCCTAAGTTGTCCTAACCTTCCTCTAGAGGACTTAGTTCTTTCTTGCTAGGTCTCCCCAGAGCTAAAATTAGGAATTTTTGTGCCTAAGGGAAGGGGTGAAGAAGCTGACCTGGAAAGGAAGCATACATTAGGATAGTGGATGTTTTACTCACAGTCCAATTCAGAACTTGATAGTTTTCACCCCTCAGTTCTAAGTCAGAACTATTTTCTTCTTGATGGATTGATTGGGAGAGTATTCCCACTGATCTTGCCACTCACAGAAATCTTTTACAAATCTGTCTTTTCTGGGTACATAGCTCTGATTAGCCACCCCCACCTGTTATCTAGCTTTCTTTTTGTTGTTTTTCTTCTTTTTTTTCCCCAGGGGCAATGCCAGGCAGGCTCAATCAGTTTATTGGGCAGTCTGCCTTCTGTTTCCTATTCTTTTGGCCACTTCCTATCTCGTCCTTCTGAAACTTCTCATTTCTATCCAAAGCAAATATATTTCATTTTATAAGCCATCTCTTCTCTCTTAAAGGCACAGCCTGGGATTCTACTTGCACATTGGGCATTCATGCCTCTCAAGCAGGCTGAATCCAGTCATTCTTAGCCTATTATAAGAGTGATTTTGTAATTCCTAAATTGCATTACAATCATTCCTACCCTATAAAAATCAAAGTACTCCCAAATCTCACATAGGTCACAATCAGAATCATGGCACTGTGGAGTCAGAAAGGGTATCTTTGGGGGAAAGTCTTTTTTCTATAGGTGTTATAGTATTGAGAGATGACTTTTTTTGGCGGGGGGAAGCATTCAAATAAGCTGCTTATTCTACTCATTATTAAGCTGTTTTTTTCTAGAAAAATGAAGAGGTTTGGGGTTATATCTGCTAAAAAATATGACACTTTTCCTTTATTTAAATTCTTCACCTTTTGCAGCAGATGGTACAGGGGCTGTAGCTAGAGTTGAGTTGGAAACTTTTTCCATAAATTCCAAAACATGGATAATGTCCCTGGGGACTTAAACAGAAATCTAGTTTCAATTATGACCTTTTTTTTTTACTAATATCATGTGACATATGCAACTTAACCAAATTGGGAGGGGGGCAAGGGGGAGCAGGAGGCATTAGGATGGAGTATCAGAGAAAATAGAAGACATTTCACAAAACCTAAGATCAAGATGGACAAAAAGTGGCACCCTCTCCTATCTTACACTTCCCTCTACCCCCCTTCTCTTTCTGGGAAAGAGAAGGAGCATGACGAACAGTAGGTGGGTAGGAGGGAAAGCGTGGCATGTGAAGATCAGTAGAGGATATGGTGTCTCAAAAGAGAGAAAGAAGAAAAACCCACACAAAGATGAAAAAAATGGGAACTACAGCAAAAGGGCACATTTTCAGGTCCCTGATAATTGAGTTTTCTCATTTCAAATCTTTATTAAAAACATTAGGAGAGTCCAAAGGACTCAAGAACCTCTTATTCACAAACATTAAGCCTTTTTGTCTCTTTCTCTTCCTCATCCTCTGCTTCCTCATTCCTCACAGAAGCATGAAAAGTCTGGGCTGGAAGACTCTTAGAGAGTCTTACTTCAACTTATTTCATTTTATAGATAAAGAAACTGAGGCCCAGTGAGATTGTTATCTGCATAAAGACAAAATTATTAGTGGCTTTTCTTCAAATAATCTGGGATTTTATGGATGTGAGTACTCTCTTCATACTCATCATAAACATCTTAGTATCTGGTTTAATGATTTGCATTGGCAATAAAAAAAATCAGTACCTGGTGAATATCCTTTTGGTTATGAGCCTTTCTCTAAACTTAGCTAGGCTGGTCCTTAGGCTCATACTTGAGGCATTTCCAATTTGGTAGGACCTGCCAAAGTTTGTGTTCCCTTGGCATAGCCTTTGAGAATGCAAAGAATTCATGCCCTGATGGGCTAATTGACTAACAGACTGTTACAGCTGGAAGGAAATTTTGTAATCATTTAATATATCCCCTTCATTTTATAGATGGTGAGACAAAAACCCAGAGTGCTATCATAAATCCAAGGGAAAAAAGGATGCTGGCGGTTGCTGGGCATGGATCAAAAGTCTTAATGGACTTGAGAATTAAGTAGGGCAAACTTCCTTCAACAATGCAGAGGCTATTTGGAGGCACATTGGTAAACTCTATATTATTTAAGGTCTGATTTCCCAGAAACACAGGCGTAACGACTACCAAACAAGTCAAAAAAGGGTGATTCCTTTCTAAGTCAGAAGAACTTTTAAATTACAGAAAATGAAGCCACAGGAAATATTTTCACTTCAGGGTTGGGGATTAAGGAAGAAACAGTATAAATCTAAGTTTCTTGAGGGTAAGGGCTATTTCCCATTTGCATCTTTGTATACTCATTGCCTAGCACTTAGTATGTACTTAATAAACTTTGTTAAATTCATTTGAGGGAGAAGAATCCTAGAAGACTTATTTGCTTAAGCTCTTAATTACCTCAGGAATTCCAGAGCTCTGATTTCATCCCAGTGAGAATTATTTCATTATAAGAGGATTCAATAAGCAGATTGACAGAGCTGTCAGGGCCCCAAGTCTTTATCTGGTCACCAATCCTTTGGCTACAACATTGGTGACGAGTAATGCCAATTTTGAGTGTTCATATCTACAGTATAATTTGCACTCAATTGTCATGTATTTCTTATGTATCTCCTAAACTTGTGAATGAATTGCAGTAGAAATATTTAATACAACACCATAGGCTATAGGTTAACTGAAGATTTTGATTTTGACCTCACAGTACTCCAATGACTCTTACTCTCCTCCACTAAAAAGTGAGTCAAGGGATGGCTCCTTTAATTAGAAGAAAAGAAAAAAATCAAGGTGAGAGGGGAAGACCCTCAGGGTTGCTGTTGAAAGAGAAACAGTTACCACTGACATTCACTCTAAACCAGGAGGGCCCAAAATATAGCCATTAAGTGGAGCTTGGGCAGGGATCTGTTGTGGTCCAATCTATGAGCTTCAGAGTGAACTGCGATGGATAGATGGATAGATGGATGGATGGATAGATGAATGGATGGATGGATGGAAGGAAGGAAGAAAGGAAAAAGGAAGGAATCTAGTCATCAAAATTTACCTTCCTTTGGAGAGGAGAAGGACAGAGAGAGGGAGAGGAAGAGGGAAGGGAGGAGCTGAGTTACCCAACTAGCTGGGTCCCCTTTCAGTCAGCTTGGTCTACTCCATTTGTCCTTCATTCTCAGAGGACCATGATGTCAGGGAAATGATGACATGACTTGCAGTTGACTTGGATTTGAATGAGAGAGGGCTGTGCAAGGTCACCAGCCTCACTTTCTCCTCCAGAGCCATCTGAATTCAGTGACCTGATATTCAACAGGATGACTGGAGATGACCCAGGATGCAATGGGAGACCGTGGCCATTTTAAAAAATCTTATTTGAAGGTAAAATTTGGATATAGTTTAATTTATCAGATTAATAGAGGAGTGGCAACTTGGTACAACAGAAAGGGCTTTAGCTCTGAAGTCAAAGGACTTGCGGTTAAATCTTGCCTCTGATGCTTATTAGCTGTGTGACCTTATTTAAGTCACTTAACAGTTTCCTAAACTGTAAAATAAGGAAGTTTGAATAGATAATTTCTGAAGTCCCTTCTTGCTCTAAATTGATCCTCAAAGAAAAAGGAAAAAGACACATATATACAAAAATATTGATAGCAGTTCTCTGTGGTGCAAAGAAGTGGAAAATAAGGGACTTTCCATAAACTGGGAAATAGCTGAACTAATTATGGCATATGAATGTAAGGGAATAATATATACTACAAGAAATGATGACTGAGTCAGTATCAGAGAAATTTGGGAAGACACATGAACCTGATGCAGAGTGAAATGAGCACAGTTTATACAATGACAATAATATATTGTAAAGACAAATAACTTTGACAGACTTTAAAAAATTATCAATGTAGTAAGAGAAATGATTATTTTTCTCTCATATTAATAGATGATTATTAAAATTGGCAGGACCCCAGCTTTTTTTCCCATCCTATTTCCTTGTCCAAACTATTAAGGATAGGCCAGATGGAAGATAGGATTAGCCTTCTCCCCATTCTGGGTACTGCTAATCTACCCAAATAGATCAGACTTCTAATCTAAGGTGAAACTCCCTTCAGCTCAGGCTTTGTACATAAATTCTCTTTGTAGTATGCAAAAATGTATGTGATATTTAGTATTCTTTGTAGTAAACGACATAATCAAAGTTGAGGTCAGGCTCCTTATTGTAATATTAATTCTCTCATTAATTGTTAACCAACAAGAATTGATTGCCATTCTCAGGAACATAGCCATGAGCCTGCTGCCATGACTGTCCTTTGTCTAAGAGAGAGATGGCCAAATGACCATCCTTTTATTAAGATGCTGGCATTATTAATAAAATGTTTAAATACCCAGAAATTATGTCTCTCAAACCTTTTTAATCACCATACTAGTGACCGAACATGATTCTTGAAGACAAATGAGGAAGGCATGTTATCTCCCTCCTAATGGAGAAGTGACTCAAGACATAGGATGAGACAGACATTTTTGGACATGGTCAATAAAGGAATTAATTTTGCTTGACTAGGAATATTTGTTACAGAGTTGTTTTTTTTAAATGGGGGGTGCAAGAGAGAGAAAATAAATACAGTACTTGTTAATTGAAAAACAATCTCATGGTCCTATGAAATAGTTCTAGTTATGGAAGAAATATTTTATTAGGCTTTTCAGTAGGCAGTGGCATGGGTATCATAGTCTAGAATACCTCTCTGAGTGGCTGAAATTCTAACATTAAGGGCTCATTTTTTGGGGGGGAGAGTTCAAATATTACCTATTAAAATGGAAATACCTCATGGGAAAATTAATGCATTAAACCACTATCAGTTATTAAAGAATTATCAGGGAATTAGTTGACACATAGTTGAGGTCCAACAAATATGTTTATTCTGTAGCCTTTAGAAAATAGACAAAGAAAAAAGAAAAGGGGGGGAATGAAAGAAATTTAATAATACTATCTCTCCAATATGTCTGATAAGAAATAAGAGTCAAAGACCTTAAAAGTTGCCCCAATCCCACTTTAACTAATTTTAGTTATGATGGTTGAATAAACTCTGAGTCACTAAAGCTGCGAATTGTTGAGGAGGAAGAAGGAAAAAAAAGTTGACTTAAATGTCAGATAAGTAGGAATATAAATATAGTCTTCTCTTTGGGGAAATGGTAATTCCTCAGTTATGGAGATCTTTTTCTCATGAGTTACTAATTACATCAAACCTGTACAGGAATAATGATTTTCAGTCAAAACATCACTAGGAAAGAAACCCCACAAAATTGGTGATGGATTGTTCAGTCTCAGAAATTTCATACCTGCAGAATGCATTTAGTCATTGGTATACACTTTTATTGTACTTTGTAATTTGTAAATTACTTTAGAAATGCTTACTATATCACATAGGAGAGATAAGTTGTATAGAAAGAAACATTAAGTAGTCCTGATCAAAACCATTAAGGTGATTTCAGAGGCTAAGACCAGGAGTTAGGGGATAAGAGATAAAGTTCTGGCAAATAGGAAATAGTTAAAAGAATGTTAGATTAGAAGCCAGGAGATCTATTTTGTAGACCTGGATCTCCCAGGAAATAGCTGTGTGATCTTGAGCGACTCATGACTTCCTAGACTGGTTCTCAATTTCTTTAAATATAAAATGAGAGGATTGGACTAGAATGCCAATGTGGCTTAGTAGAAAGTACCCTAGACTTAAATTCAGGAGAGAATTGGGTTTAAATTTGACCTCTCAATCTTTCTAGCTGTTCTACCATGGACAGATCCCTTAGCTTCTATCAGTCTGTTTCCTCTTCTATAATATGCTCTTTTCAGGACACTAAGTTGCTTTTCTTGAAGAATAATTCTCAGGATGTAGATCAATTTTGATCTGATTTTATGCCTCATGCTCTAGTCTAAAGGACTCACTGGAGCATTTGACCCAACAAAAAGCACCAAAGATTGGTGTTTAATCTATATCAATTGAAATCCTGTCTTTAAAGACCTATCTCAGAAGCTACTTCACTCATAAAACTTTCCCTAAGTCTGTCCCCTGCCTTAGTGAGAAACAATCTCTTCATCCACCAAACATTTGTAGCATTTAGTATGTTTCTTGATGCACTTGTTTTATTCTATCTTGCATTATATTTAATGATCTCTTGTCTTATCTCCCTTATTAAATTGTTATCCTTTTGAGAGCAGGGGCTGGTTCTCATTTGCTGTGTTTTTGATAGAGTAGGTGTTTAAAAATTGTTTTTTGATTGTTAGATACTAATGGGAGACTTATAGAATGTGAGCTCTGGACTTAATGATGATAATAGTTGGCATTTATGTTGCTGCATTTTGGTTTGCAAAATACTTTACCTACATTACTTCATTTGATAGGAAAGGAAAGGATCCCAGACCTTAGAGTTCATTTAGTCCAACCCCTTCATCGAAGAGCCTACAGTAGTTATGACTTGCTCAAATCCTTCTCTCACTTCCTTTGTCCTGCTCTTGCTCTCTGGGGACAATACCTTGCTTCTTGTGTCTGAACCATTAGTGACTCTAATGGTGGAAATTTTTAGCCTGAAAGAAGGGGAAGCCTTGCTGGTGGGGGCCATCCACATTTCTTGAATCAGTTTATTTCAGCTGATCTAGCAAGGGTAGGGAGCATTTGTAATTTGCATCTCTGCCTAGGTGTGCTTATTTGAAAGGAATGGTTTATGGACATCTCTTGTTCATGTGGCACTTGGCCTTCAGTGATAATACAGATGAGGAGGAAACTATAAGTCATGAGAACAGAAGAGAATGTTCTCCTTCTGTTGTCTGCTTGTGAATGTCAGAGATGAAAAACATGCAACTAGGATGACCTGAAGTCAGTTTCACTTTTCTGTCCCCTGCAGGGGACTTTCCTGCCTATCTTTTCAAAAATTTAGCCAATACTGAGTTTTGCTTCTTAAAAGGATGCTTTGTTACAACCTACAGCAAGCTATTTTTTAAAAAGCTTTTTAGCTAGTTCTCTTGTTTATTTTTCTTTTCTCTTGCTTTGGCCACTGGTCAAGTTTTTATTAAACTTTCTTCTCCAGTGTGCAGCATGATGTTTTCCCAAGATGCTGCATCAAAACTGCTTTTCTGTGTAATTTTTAAAAAAAATGCCACTTTTTGCAACATATTTTTCACATTGTAATGGAATTTCTCCTCTGAATTCAGTGGATTATGTTCAACACTCAATCAAACTTCTGATTGAATCCCACCAAGTTTTCTTCTAAGTTAAACCAAGTCTTGCTTAGAATAATAGGATTTTGAATAGTTTTGTTTTCCCTATTGTTCTCCATTTGTATAAAGTACAACTGACATAAGTGCCACTTGTAGCTGAATTTTTGAAAACCAAAAAAAAAAACCAAACCAAAACAACCCACTATTGAATACTTTAAAAAGTACATTTTCTGTCAAATAACAAACTTGAGGAACACATTTCAAGAACTTTCAAATCTTTTTCAATTACCCAAAATGACTACCTTATTTAAGATCCTCCTGAACAATCTCACTTTTGCAATTAACTGAAATTCTCAAGGAATCTTGAAGATGCAGATTTAATGGCTGAACCAATCTGAGACTGGAAATATTTTGATTCTTTTGGTCACCTCAACATTTTATGTCTTTTTACAAGCACTGTTAAAAATTCAAGCCCTTTGAGACAGCATCCAGTTTATATTTTTCAAATACACACCACTGTTCGTGGAATCAGAGTGGAGTCAGAGGCAGCAATGCATGAACATTGTAGCTTATTTTGTCCCTTCAAGAGGGAGAAGGACCAGAATAAATATCCAAATATGGAACCTCATTTTCCCTTTATTATTTTTAACTCTGATAATAAAATATCTGACAAAAAATTCAAGCCCTCTATATTGCACCATAAGAAAGTAAGGGGAAAGGGAATAATGGGGGTGGAGTGGGGTGGACAGAAGGGAGGGCAGACTGGAGAAAGGGGCAGTCAGAATACATGCCATCTTGGGGTGGGGGGAGGGGAGAGATGGGGAGAAAATTTGTAACTCAAAATCTTGTGGAAATGAATGTTGAAAACTAAAAATAAATGAAAAAATAAAAAAATAAAGTAAGTCAAGCCCTTTTTGAATGCTCATGACTCATAATATATTATTTAGATAGGACTTGCCCTTTAAGATACCAGGATAAACAAGAAATCAGACCTAGGGAAGGGAAAAAATGGGTAAGTATATTACACTACCATTTAATATGCCATCATTTTTCCCATTTCTCCTTACTTCCCTTTCTCCCCCTCCAAGAATTTTGAATCCAGAATTCGCGCAGCAGCTGGTACCATACCTACTTGTATGACATGAATTAAGGGTTATGTCATCTTACTTGAGTGTGGTGAGCTCTGTAAGAGATGGCTGTGTAGCCTTGAGATAGCTCTCTCTTCTGGCTGCAATCTTTGGAGAAGGCTTGGGACTGGTATCTGAGTCACCACTGTCTTCATCCCCCATTGCCTTGATGTAACTGCCACTGCGCATTCTCCGGCAAGGGATCTCATCATCTTTGCCTCCACGAGGGGTATACCCAGTCCATTCATCTTGAGGAACCTAGTTAAATATAAATGAACGCAATTTATCACTTATAAGACATTCTCTTATTAGTTTTTTGTTTTTTTTTAACTGAAAGAGAGGAGAAAAGATTTACTTTTGGTACTGAAAGAGAGTTTTATCCTTGAGCACAAAGGTTTGGGAGTGTTCAAATACCTAGAATATTTTAGCTATAATAGGTTTGATAAAAACTTCAAAACACAAACACACACATACATATATGTAGAAACATTCTATATGCCTTAGTTTTTAAATCTCTGGTGGCTTAAGGAAATTTTAAGTATGTAATTTTGATTCACTTATACCAGCCTTTTATCTATTGAACACAAAAGTTGCTGTGGTGATGTAATGTGGTCAGCACAGAAAATAAAGCCATTTCCGAGGATGGTGGTTGCCTTTGGGTTCTCCATGCATTTAGATTTAAGAGCCACTTAATATTTAAGATTTTCTGTGGCATTTCTTTTGCCCAATTCCCCACTATATTAGTCTCTCTTTCCTTCCATTTGCTACTAAACTTGGATTCAAACCCCATTTCTGATACCTATTACCTATGTGACCCTGGATAAGTCACTCACTCTCCCTAGGCTTCAGTTTCCTTTTCTGAAAAATAGAATGGTCAGAGGTAAGGAGTTTGTGGCCTCAAGTTCACATGTGGCTTTCTAGGTCCTTGAGTGTGACCTTTGACTGAGTCCAAGTTTTACAGAACAAATCCTTTTATTAAGGGGATTTGTTCTGTGAAGTTTAGAATTAGTCGAAGGGCTGCACTTGAGGACCTACAGGGCTACATGTGGCCTTGAGGCCTTTCACCATCAGTTCTATGGCTTCAATGAGCCTGCAGTTGACTCCAGTTTCCTCCATTTCCTGTGCAACCATTCTCTGCCTAGCTATCTGAATCCTTGTGTTTGACTCCATCTCTTTAATGTAACTATTTTCTGGAAGGTCATCATTGAACTTCTTGACATACCCAATGGCCTTAGTTCTTAACCTTTATTTCTTTGTGGCGTTTGACATTGTTTTTTGAAATAAATACTCAAGGGCATTCTAATAAATGTTTAACAACTGGCTTTCTCTCAAAAAAGTATACATGATACACTATTAAGTTTAATCTGTATTATTATAATTTTCTTCAGTCTAGACAATCCACAAAACAATAAGTAAAATCCTGATTTGAAGGATTTGCCAAGTTCAAAAGTGTAAATGCTCACAATGAAAATTTAACAATCAACTCTTGCAATCCCTGAGCCAGTTCCCACTGGCTCTAGCATACCCCTTTACCTACTGTGTGTTGAATATTTTTCATTCTTAGGCTGGCTTCCATTTCAAAGAACTTTTGTTTTTATGTTCCATTCTCTTTGGATTATTCCTTCTTCCTCATTATCTTTGCTGACTACAGTTATTCTTTTCCTAAATAGTGGGTGTCCCTCAAAGCTTTGTCCTTAGCTCACTGATTTTAAATTTCTAAAATTGTTTCTTTGCTAAACTCATGTGCTACCCCGGTTTCTGTCACCTTCTCTACTGAATTTACCCTGAAGTCTACATAGAAATATTGGCCAGAGTTTTATGGGGGTTTAGTTAACCGGTTCAAACTCCTACTTAATACAGAAACACACCACAATATCCTAGAGAGATGGTCATCCAAATGCTGAATACTTGCAGTGATGGGAAATCCATATCCCATTCTATTTTTGGACTGTTTTAATTATCATAATATTTTTCCTTATGTTGGGTTGAAATTGCCTCCCTATAACTTCTACGCATTGGTTCTAAAGCTATATTGTCTGGTACTGTGCAAATTAAATTTAATGTCCTTTCCATATGACAGCCCTTCAAATAATCTGAAGACAGTAATGCCACCACTAAATCTTATCTTTTCCATGTTAAACTTCTTCAATTCCTTCAATAATTCCTCATATGACATTTTTAGACCCTTTACCACGCCAGTTGTCTTGCTGTGGGTTTTACCGTTTGTCAATGTGCTACATAAGATACAGTATCTGGAATTAGACAATATTGTAGCTGTGGTAGAACCTTGTGCAGAAGACAGTAGATTATCATATTGCTTAAGCTGGAAAATATACTAATAGTATAATTCAAAATAACATTTTGGGCTAAACTTTAGATTGCATTGAACCAAAACACTAAGTTCTTTTGCACAGGGTTATAGATTTAGAGCTGAAACGGAATTAGCAATCATGTAGTCCAATTTCCTCATTTCGCAGATGGTGACACTGATGTTGAGAGAGGTCAAATGACTTGTCCAGGACAGCAAGTTAGGCAGACAGCTGCAAAATTAAGAGTCCAAATCTTACAGTAAAACTCTAAAAGTACACCAGAAGGAAGAGTGATAAATACAATCCAACCATTTTGGAGAACAATCTGGAATTATGCCTAAAGAGTTATTAAACTACCTATACTCTTTGACCCAGCAATACCACTATTTGGTCTATTTCCTAGGATGGTTAGGGAAAAGATAAAGAATCTATATGTTTTAAAATGTTTATAGCAGCTCTTTTTGTGATGGCAAAAAACTGGCAATTCAGGGATGCCCATCAATTGAGGAATGGTTGAACAAGTTGCCGTGTATGATTATGACAGAATACTACTGTGCTATAAGAAGCGATGAGCTCAGTGATTTTAGAAAAACATGGAAAGACTTGCACACAATAAGGAAGAATGAAATTAGCAAAACCAAGAGAACATTGTATACAGTAAAGGCCATATTTTTTTAAGAATGACTTTGAGTGAATAAGCTATTTTGTCTATTATCAATACCCAAACTAACTATGCAGGACATATGAAGAAAGATGCAATTTTCATCCAGAGAAAGAACTGATAAATAGACATATGTATAGAATAATTATATATATATATGTATGTGTGTGTATATATAAATATATATGCATATACATATAATACATATATGCATACCTACACACACATATACATACGATGTACCTCTTTGTCTCTAAATGGTAGCCATCTCTAAGGTGGGCAAAAGGGAGGGAATTTTAAAAAAGGAAAAAAAGAAATTTACATGATAATTTTGTTGTATATTTGAAAGGAACAGCAAGTTGTGCATAACAGATTTGCAGTTTCATGTGCAATCATCTTTTTTCATTGTACTCTGTTATGGACATGCTTTTTTTATTCCACAAATTAAAAATAAAATAAAAAAGAAAAGGAAATCAAAGAGAAACAGCTAAAATCTTCTCATTCCAGTTCAGAGCTACACAGTAAAACTTCTAGAATCCTACAAAAGCTGAGACAAGCCAGGTCCTCTGACTGTGCTGTTGCTTCTTACATTGCTCTGCTTCTCTTCTTTCACGTGAACTGTCTTTATCCACAACTTCTTCCTATACTTGTATAAACAAGTTGTGAACCCAAATGCAAAATTTCACATTTATCCTGATTCTGCTATTCAAAACTCTCAACAATATGGTTCAAACCTATATTTCTAGTTTTGTCTCCTACTGTTTCCTTTAATGGGCAGCTAGGTGGCTCAGTGGATAGTGTACTGGGCCTGCAGTAGAAGACCTGAGTTCAAATCCAGCCTCAGACACCTCCTGGGCAAGTCACTTAATCCTGTTTGCCTTAGTTTCTTCATCTGTAAAATTACAGGGAGAAGGAAATGGCAAACCATTCCGGTATCTTTGCCAAGAAAACCTCAAATGGGCTCATGAAGAGTCAGACATGACTGAAATACCTGTCTGACAACAAATTTCCATTAATATATTCTATAATACAGCCACACAAGACTACTCTCCAGATCCCGTTCTGTCCTGTTCTCTCTTGTCCCTGTACTTTTGTTCATACCACCGTCCAGTCTGGGTACAGACTTCCTTCCCCATTTCCTTCTGTTTATCTCTCTCCTAGCCATTAATGCCTAAACCAGGTATCATCTCCTCTGTGAAGCCTTATCTGAACACCTCCCACCATTCTAAGCTAAAAATGGTCTCTTCCTCCTCAAAATTTTTTCTAGCACATTGCCTGGGTTTCTTTTTTGCTTATCACACCTCTTTTACAATGATTATTTATTTTCATGATTTCTTCACATATATTGTAAGCTCCTAAAGAGCACAGTCTGTGTATGTTCATTACTGCATCCCTTACACTGAACACAGTACTTTGCACATAGTAGGCATTCAATAAATGTTTGTTGAGTTGAATGTATCCCTGTTAAATTTAATCTTTCACTCCAGTTGCTCACTAATACTCTTTTCACATGTCTCCAGTTCCTTATAGGATGATCCAAACAACATGTTCCACTAGTACAGCCTGGACAGATTGGGTCCCTTGCCCCTGAAAGAAGATGTTGTGCTAGAGAGAAAACCTTGAATGACAGATGAGTCTATGAGCCTATGCTCAGACATCAAAGGAATCCTACCAGCTCTTGTGAGCATGGTTGTTTAGCTTGCTTCTGCGTGATGCATTCCAAAGTACTTGAGGTTTGCTGACTCTAGACTGTCATATTTGAAGGAATCAACTTGTTTTGCCCTTCTGAGTATAAAATGGCGCTACTCCTTCTTGTTGTCTCCCCTTACACTTAGCTTGCAGCACTAGACAAGGCTAGTTTCATGGAATTATGATATGTATTGCTTGCTTCTCAGAACATAGTACAGCTGAGAAATTCAATGACCAGTGAAACATATTAGCTCATACATGCTTCCATCCAACTTATGTATACAAATGGTTTGCACGTTATTGATATACCCTGGGGTAAGATTTAAGGAGTGTGGGCTTGCATTTCTGTTCCCAGAAATTAAAAATCAGGCAAAAGCATTCCCCATCACCACAAACCCAACCCATTATCTTCCTTCCCATAGTGGCTACTGTTCCTAACTATTATTACATTTTGGACAGTAGACCTATAATCATCTGTTTTCCAGGCTAGAAACTTCAAGAATCTTCTCTGAATTTCATTTTTTTGGCCTTTGCCTTCATTTACTATAAAGTCTGCTACCAAATCCTATTTTTTTCTTGAAAATTTTTTTTCAGGTTTAGCCCTTTCTCTTCATTCCTACTTGACACTCACCCATTTACATTCCCCACTCAGCATGTTACCAGAAGAGCTGTAGCACTGCATAGTTTTTCTTGGATTCTTTTCTAAAAACATTTTATGTTACTTTGTCCTCTTTTATCAAATTCATCATATGTCTAGTTCCCTATAAAATTTCATTTACTTTCCGTTTGTTGGATTATTTTGGTTATTTAGCAATTTTTAGCTGAAGGCAAATAAGAATCACCAGAACAACACAGGAAAATTATTTCTGAAAAGCATATAAACAGCAAAGTATTTGATCTTAACAAATTCAATTAAACTCCCGGAATCACAGAATGACAGGGTTAGAAGAACTTCAGAGGCTGTCTGTTCCAATTTGTACTTGAATGTGAATCACCTCTTTAGTAAACCCAACAAGTAGTCATTGAGCCCCTACTTGAAGATTTTCAATGAGGAAGAACTCAATGCTTGTTGAGGTATTTCACCTTTGGGAAACTCAAATTGTTAGAAAAATTTTCCTAATATCAAGACTAAATTTGCCTCTCTGCCGCTTCCACCTATCTTCTAGTTATGCCTTTCAGGGAGGGGAAATCTAATTCTTCCTCCACATGGCAGTGCTTCAAATATTTGAAGAGAGCCACCATTTTTTCTTCCAAGGTCTTCTCTTCTTCAGGCTTTTTTTGTTGCTGTCATTGTTCAGTTATCAGTCATGTGATTTCTTCTCCATTGGATTAAGGCAAGCAGAGGTTAAATGACTTTCCTAGGGTCACACAGATAGTTAAGTATCTGAGGCTGTATTCGAACTCATGTCTTTCTGACTCCAGTGCTTTGTCCACTGAGCCACCTAGCTGCCTCTGTGGCTTAAATGTCCCCCATTCCTACAGATGATACAATGTGTTTTTCAATCTTCTTACAATCCTACTTTCCCTTTCTGGAAAGGTTCTATCTTGTCTGTCATTCTTAAAATATGGTTCCAGAACTGAACACAGCATCCCACATGTGGTCTATGCAGTACTTGTTGCCACCCGTGCTCTGGACACTCTTTTCATGCTTTGTATGATTGATAGTATTCGCTTTTTTGGCTGTCATGTTACACTGTTGGCTCCATTTTCAGTTTTCTTGAACTCCTGGATCATTTTTCACAAGAATTGTTGACTAGTCACACCTCTTCAATCTGTATTCATGAAGAAGTTGATTTTTGCACCCCAAATATAGAATTTTACATATACTCATAGGAAATTTCACCTTATTCAATAGAATCTATTATCCTAATATTTTTGGATATAGATTTTGCCAAGCTTTGTGTCATCTTCAACTTTGACAAACATACCATCTATGCTTTTGTTGAATGGCTCAGAGCGAAAGATGCCCAGGACACTACACTAGAGACTTCTTTCGAAGATGATATTGCCCCCTTAATGAATACTTTCTGGGTCTAGTCATTCAACTTGCTTCAAACTTAGCAAATTATAATGTCATTTAACTTTTCTCCATATTATTCACGAGTATAATATAGTAAACTTTTTTTACATACTTAAAAATATAAACATGCTATATAGTATTTACAACATACCCCTGATCTAAGAGTACATTTAGCATTTCAAAATATGAAATGTGGTTAGTTTGGTATGACCTGTCTTTTCTCTGTCTATGTGCTTAAAAAGTATACCCTTTGTAATACGTTCCAAATTCCAAAACCCCCAATTGGGGTTAAGTGACTTGCCCAAGGTCACACAGCTGGTATGTGTGTCAAGTGCCTGAGGCCGGATTTGAACTCAGGTCCTCCTGACTCCAGGGCCAGTGCTCTATTCACTGCACCACCCAGCTGCCCCATGGTACTACATTCTTACCACCATCTGTTCTAAGCTATGAATTCTGTTTGCTATTCTTTCTGCCCTAGATGTTATTTCTTCTTTTGCTTAAATTGTTCTAGCTACTGGCTGGTCGTTATGGACATTACACTCTTTTCTCTGAGGTTCTGCTCGAATTTGTTGTAGTGTTACTCTCTTCTGTGTACATCTACTGCACTTTTTTCAGTCCATAGTGCTTACTGCATTCATCATTCTCTTCTCTTTATCATATCTCTAGTCTCAGTTTCTGGAATATGGTTTTGTGTTTGAGTAGAACCTGCTCTGTGTTATACTCTTGGATGGTGTGGATGGACCCTGCTCCATCCTGTTTGTGGTAGCAAAGACCAGGACTCACCTTCTGCAGGAATTCCTGGGTTTTAGCATAGTCTCCTGATAGCTTAACTTGGGCTTTGGTCTTGATTCCTTCTTTGTGTCCTCCTCACACAGTTCTGAACTTGGAATTAGCTCCTTTCTTTGCTGTGACCCTTCTAGACCCTAGCCAGATGATGTTGACTGTGCTGGTAGTAGGCCTCCTGCAAGACTCTGGGTATTTTGCTTTCCATGTGTTCCCCTGGCTATTTATCTTGTTGTGTCTCTGCTGTGGCTTGGGTATGGGCTGCCTAGGCTGCCCAGTATTGGTCTGGCTTTGTTTATATTATAGTTCAGGCTTGGAATGTTTGAGCTTTTGGCTGTGCACAGGCTGGGCATAGACTGTCAAGGTCCTAGGTTGGCCTTATTTCTTACAACAGATGGGGAAGTAGGCTGCACTGGCCATATGATGGGCACTAGTCTGGCCCTGTCTCCTGTTGTGGATCTGGTTTGCTTGCATGCTTTGCCTTCTACCTACTTGGATTTTCTCATAGCTTTTGCAAGATTCTAGAAATCCTTCTGCATAGTTCTGGACTAGAAGGAGAAGCTTTGAGCTATTTCTTTTTGATTTGCTTTATCACTAATCCTTCTGGTACATATTCAAAACTCTACTTGAAGAGACATCTTCCCCAAATCCTTTCTAATGCCTTTCAAAGATCATGGATAAGAGCTAAGAAAATCACACTTGCAAATTCTTTTGGTACTCTAAGATGTAGTTAATATGGGCCTGATGACTTGAACTCATTGGTTCTATTTGATCCTGTTTGTCAGATGAGGATTGCTTGAAGGAACTGCATTTAAGTCTTTGAAGGGCTGTAGTATGGAAGAAGAATTAGAATTCAACCTAGACTTAGAATTACCTGCAGTGTATAACTCCAGCCAGCAGAACTAGGACCAATGGTTGTAAGTTTTAAAGAGCTAAATGTGGACTTCATATAAGGAAAACTTTCCTGATTAGAGCCATGGAATGAACATTCTCCAAAAGTTATGGGTTCCCTCTTCTTGGAAACCTTCAAGCAAAAGTGTGTTATAATCAGGGCATGAGTTGGATTACCTCAGGCCCCCTAACATAGGGTCCATGGATCCCTACTGGGTCTATGGAGAGACTTCACAGGGTCTACAAATTTGGATAGGACAATACAACTTTGTTTTCACTAACTTCTAACTAAAATGCACCATTTCCTTCAATGATGATTATAGGCAGCAAACATTATTATAACAGCCTGTCAAAGATATCCATGATACAAAAAGGCTAAGAACCCTTGGACTAGATGAATCTCCAAACTTTCAAACTCTATGCTTCTATGATTCCGACTCATTGTATCCTCTCTTAGTTTGGCTTTCTACTCCCTGCTACCCATTTTTGTTCTATCCTTTCCAGTTTAAAGATCATTCTTCATGGAAGGGAGGAACATAAATAAGATTAAGTAGTTTGGGCTTGTCACCATTACCATCAACCCATCCACCCTGAACACTAGTCTTGTCCTTTCTTTTGCCCTTCCTTGACTTTTCCATAAGTGAAATTCCCTTTTCTCTGGTTCTCATTGTCAGCCTAACTCACTATAGCCTCTGCTCCTGTCCCACTTCTTACAGGACCATTCTTTTCTTTTGTACCCATCCTCAGTTACCTATCCTTCCTTCTATCTTGTACTTATATCTTTAAAATCTGAGTTTGTTGATGAATTCTATGTACATCACAGGTTTTTGGGGAAGTCCCTCTTCTTCTCCAGGGGAGTCATTTCTGTTTAGGTCTTTAGCATTTGTTTTTCTTGGGTTCACTTCCCTTTCAAAATATTAAGTCTTGCTCTGAACTTTTTGAAATCTGCTCTTCCAAAATTGAGCATGCATGTCAGACTATGTAGAATTTTCCTCTTCCCTATCATGGACTCTATGACAAAGTAATCACTTTCCCCCAAAGTTCCTGTAATTTTAACTTCAGCACATGGGCACTGAGCATCTGTAATATACAAGGTCATAGGAACGGGATGTAAGGAGTCTAGCTTTAGAGCTAGAAAGGATCTTATAGGCTATCTTGTCTAATCCTTTCAATTTTACAGATGAAAAAGCTGAGGCCCAGTGAGATGAAGAGCTATGCTTAGGATCAGAGGTGTAGTAAAAGAAAGAATTTGGATTCAAATTGGAAACTCCAAATCCATTGAATTTCTAAGAGTTTCTCAGCTTTGACTTACTTGAGGTGATTTACTGAAAGAAAATCATTTTCTGAGTAGATTTTTTGCTTAACAAATGCATCCTAAAAATGAGTGTTGTACTGTTGAGGGTCTTGAAAAACTCACACACTGCTGCATGCCTCCCTTCCCTCAGAGTCAACTGGAAGCTCCTTATCATGGCTTTGATGACTGTCAGAGAAAGATGACTTAAGTAATGAAAGTATGGAGAATTCTGTCAAAATAATGATCAAATCGCTGAAAATCTGTTTTAAAATATTGCTAAATTTTCTTCTAAGATGTTTGAAAGTAGGATTCTAGTGTAGTTGGCCTCATAATTGGAAACAGACAGAGAAAATTGCAAGCATTAGTGGCTATTATCCAGACCAACAGTGAGATGATGGATTTGTATGTTACTACTGTATGTAAATTTTAAGTTAACAGTTGCTAGACATCTGTTTAGGGAAAAGATATTTCTTTAAGATGAAAAGAGAACAATCCTCCCTTCTGATTAAAAAGGCAGTAGTTTAAATCTTTAAATACAGGGATAGAAGGCTGCTTGCTAGTTTCTTTCTCTCCTTAAATTTCTTCTTTAGCAGCAGGGAGAGAGAGGGCTCAGGGCAATTGAAGCAACAATAAATCTAGTTGATCTGTAGACTAGAATACAGAGGAAGGCCATCCCTTCAGTGAATTCTAAAAGCCTAAAATGGTATGGAATAAGCTGTTCAAGGCTAGGAGGGAGGAAAGCTTCAGCAGATAGCAAAAACAGCCTAGAGGTCCAATGAAGCCAAGTTGGCCTGAAGTACTGAAGGCCTATGCCATCCTTAGAAGATATCTACCTACAAAATAAGGTTTTGGAGTGAGTTAAAAGGAAGCATCCTCATCATATCTGTGCATGACACTAGATTAGAATAATCTACAATTGACAATGGTTCAAAACTCTAATTCAGTTTAAAAACCATTTATTAAACATTGTGCAGAGTACTGGCTAGACGCTGAGGGAGATAAAAAGTTTTGCTAAGTCCTATTAGGAGAGGCAATGAATTAAAAAAGTATTAGGTTGAATTGAGGTATTTATTTCTTTAAAACTTGCTTCATAGACTCTTTTTCTATTATTTTAATGTGAATGCTTTGCTACTTTAAAAAAGAGTTAAGTTTTTAAATATAGAAGAAAGGAAAGGTGTTTGTAGCTCCATTTTTAGGTGAACTATTTAGGAGAATTGTTGGCAATATGACAATAACAGTTTCAGTTATTTGAAATGAAAGAGCACCTTGAGAGCTAATCCTAGGAAATGGAAATGAATACAAATGTTCTAGGCCCCAAGTTATAATGATAATGATAATATTAATAATAAGGATAGTTAGCATTTATATAGTACCTACTATTTGCCAGGCATTTTACAAATATTATCTCTTTTGATCCTTGTAAATAGTTCTGGGAGGTAGATGCTATTATTTTATAGTAGTTCCCCCCCTCTCCTTTTTACAATTAAGGAAAGTTCAGAGATGAAATAATTTGCCCAAGGGTCACAGAGCTAGTTAAATGTCTAAGGCTGGATTTAAACTTAGTTCTTCCTAGAGTCGAACTCTAGACTCAGAGCTCTATCCGTTATACCATCTAGCTGCTTACATATCCAGAGCAACATAATGGTATAAGATAGAACCTTCCATTATATTAAAACTGAAGACCTGCTTTCCCCTTCTCTCCATCTAGGGTAGTCCCCTTCTCATCCATCTCAGAGTGTAATCATTTTTAAGCTTATACAGTTCTCTCTATGAAGATTATCTCAACTATATTATTTCACGTTGATCTCTCCCTTTTCTGAAATTCTATAGCATTTTTAGCCTATACCACACAATCATCTAAGCAGGGCAGCTAGGTGGTGCGGTGGATAGAGTATAGGGCCTGGAGTCATGAAGACTCCTTCTGAGTTCAAATCTGGCCTCAGATACTAGCTGTGTGACTCTGGACAAGTCACTTAGCCCTATTTTCCTCAGTTTCCTCATCTGTAAAATGAGCTGGGGAAGGAAATGATAAACCACTCCAGTATCCAGTACCCAAATGGGGTCAAGAACCATTGGATACAAGTGAAAAATGACTAATCAGAAGCAGCGCAATCATTTAATGATATGCTCTCTCATTTTGGACAGTTTCCCATGTGTTAACCTCTTTCTAACTAGATTGTTAACTTCTTATGGGCAGGGACTATACTTGGTAGTTTACTTCTATCCCTTGTAACATTTATTTTATGGTCCATCACACATGAGATTTCATCTCTTATTTCTACATTTTCTCACACACTGACTACCTACATCTAGAATGCATTTCCTCTTCACCTCCAACTCTGAAAATTCCTAGTTTTCTTTAAAACTCAGTGAAAGGGTTACTTCTAAATAAAGTCTTTCTTGGTCCCTTCAGCTGCTAGTGGCCCCTTTCCCTTCCAATTTTTAAATTTACTTTTTATATATTTTGTATGTACATATACACACATATGTATACTTCTTGTCCCTGGCTTTCCTCTCCCCCTCCCCCTTCCACATAAGCTCCATATAAGGGACAATTTTATTTTTGATTTTGTATCTTTAGCCTCTAGCTCAGTACCTGATACCTAGAAGGTATTTAATAAATGCTTGTTGCTTGATCTAATACTAGATGAGCACATTTTAGATGCACTTGTTGAGTTTAACTGAAGCTCCAGGGAAGGTATATAAACTTTTGCCCTTTCTTGATTTTCAATGGTAATTGAGGACCAAGAATAATTAGATTTCACAAATCAAGTAAAAACTTCATTTAAATCTCTAATTAATAACTTATTCTGCTATATTCCTAAGTAGAGTATCCAGTTTTCCAAGTCTTATTGTATTGCTCAGGCCTCCATTTAATGGTCTACCTAAGCCTCAAAGCCCCAAGACTAAGGATTCAACTTCCTTCAGAGTTCTAAATAATTTTGTTCTGGAGCTTCTGTTTTCAAGACCTCATTTTTTTCTCTAAGATATGCTCTTACTTCTACCAATCTGATTATGCAGGCTTTTCAGAAGCAGGTGATCTGACTTTTTATCTGGGTTTTCCCTTACCTCATTGAGTCCTCAGGGTTCTTATTGGGTCAAATGCTCCAATGAATCCTTTAGGGAATGATGCACAAAATCAGATCAAAGTTGATCTAGGTATTGAGAACTGTCCTTCAAGAAAAGCAACTTAGTGTAGTGAAAAGAGCACTGGACTGAAAGTCAGGAGAGTTGGGTTCTGATTTTGGCTTTTTCAATCCTCAATTGTTTGACTTTGGACAAGTTAGGATCTTTTCCAACTCTACTAAGAGGTAATGGGGCATGGTGGAAAGAGTAGCCTTGGCATCAGAGGGTCTGAGTTCCAGTCTTGACTATTGCTTTCTCACTCATTTATTCATTTATTTATGCTCTCCATTCATTAAGCATTTATTAAGTGCCTACTATATACCAGGTATTATGCTAGATGATGGATGTACAAAAATGAAACAAAACAAAACAAATCCAAGCTGTTCCATGCTCTTAAGGAACTTACATTCCACTTGCTCTCATTTCTTCAACTTTAAAATGAGAGATTTGGAGTAGATGATCTCAGAGCCCCTTAATGCTAAGATTAAATTTGGATGAAAACTGGATAGGTAGCAACCGTATTACTGAGTAGCAGTAAACTCTTGAGAGCTACAAAGGTATCCAGGACCAGTTCTATCCCCTCCACTCCCAAACTAAAGTCTACATGTGTAGATCTAAAGGATACATTAGAGGTTTATAGATACTCCAGAGGTTAGTCAATACATGGTGGATTCCATGTTTGAATAGCTCTCAGGCTCAGTTGAATAAATCTGAGTCAGGTCAATTGATCCCAAGTTTCAGGGTTCAGACAAGTTCTTGACTAGGCTTGCATTCTTTTGTAATTAATTGAACCACTCTTTCTTGTAGAATTTTGAGAGATTTATCTATAATTTATTTTTCCTTTATTTTTTCACCTCCTTCTGCTTTAAAAAAATACTTAGAATTTCAAAAATTAGGTTTCTTTGCTCCCAATCTTCTGAAATCTGTTCTTCCTTATACTGCCTCAAAAGCTCAGTGTAGTTTCTGATGGTCTTTCTAAGCCTTGAAGCCCTAAGACTAAAGATTCAACTTCTTTCGGATTCCTAAGCAATTTTGTTCCAGATCCTCTATTTTTTTTAATCTAATTTTTTTCTCTAAGACAGGCTCTTGCTTCTTCTACTAAGCTTTACAAACTTGGTTTTGATACAAAATCTCACAGTCTAACTACTGTGGGTACTTTCTACCCAATCAGAATTAAAAATACATTGAATCATTTCAATAAACTTAGATTACTACATTTATTTCTATTTTTTATATTTTTTTGGAGGCATTTGGGGTGAAGTGACTTGTCCAGGATCACACAGCTAGTAAGTATCTGAGGCTGGATTTGAACTCAAATGCTTCTGACTCCAGGGCCAGTGCTTTATCCACTGCATCACCTAGCTGTCCCTTACATTTCTTTCTAATAAAACCTGTCTTACTTCCACTAACACTATAAGCTTCACTAACACCAAAGCTGTATTTTGATAACTTCTCTTGATGAAGATGGTCCTGGGTTCTCAAAGCCTATGACAGCAGAAAAGCTAGGAAGATGGGCTTGGTAGTAGACTACACATCTGTATTCTGAGGGCTGGATAAACTAGCTATGGAGGGGATCATTACTAGAGGAGTAACCACAAGGGGATGAGTATTTCTGGCTATGGAAACTCATGAAGCTTTCTACTACATAGAGGAAAACAGATCTTAGAAGTTTTAAAGCATAAAATTGCTGCCACTATGAGCTTTCTCGACTTGCATAACTAAAACAAGATAAAACAGCCGAGGTTGGAGGTTTCTCCAAATACCAACATGATGGTTTTTCATTATATTTAGTTATAGGTATATATGTCATTTATTTCAAAACTCTGTTCAAACTCCATAGCAAAGACACCCTCTGAAAAGCAAACATAGGTCCGTAAGGGTGGGCTATGATACTAGGTTGCTATGTATACCCGTCATATGGTGGAAGCTCCAGTATGTGTGGCTGTCATTTGCCATATCAAATAGAGTGGGGAAAAGTGACAGAACTTGAAAAATCAATTGTAGGTGAGAAGAGAGGTAAGGGATGCAGGGCAGCCATAGCAGCAGAATGCATGGTGGAAGGAAGAGCTTCAAGCAGCAAATGTTCAAAAAATGGGGTGAATAATGGGTGTGTTGGAGCCCACTCAAATGTCTCACCCTAGCTGATTGTTCAATTTTTGGTGTGAGCATCTTGGAGAATTGGCAAATGGTATAAATCAAAGCTTAATTCATTGTTTTGCTGATCACATAAAGAAAGTGATGGAGAAAATGTTAATAATGTAGATTAATCTTAAAATTGTATTAAAATTGTATCTTACATATATATAAATATAAACACATATACACACAAATGTGTGTGTGTGTGTGTGTGTGCATGTGTGTATTTTTCTGGAGAGCTACTTGTTAAACATTTACCAGTACACCACTGTGTGTGCAGAATTCAGGCCAGCAGTGGGCCCTAAGTAGATAAATATTACGATCAAGGCTGGGCCAGGTCATTTTTATACTCCAAGTAAGATGGAAAATGAAGTCTCCATAGGTAGCTTTTATTCTTCAATGTAACATATGTGACTTGATCTATTATAAAATAAAGGCCTACATTCGATGGATAGCAAAGTTTTTTCACATTAAAAACATGGTCACTTGTGAAGTTTTTTACTTGCAGAATGAACAGATTGGAATGGCTGATACTTCAGGCCTCTTCCAGCCCTAGGTCCTATGATCCTGAGCACTTGTGTTCAGATCAAAACGGATCCTATCTCTAGTTATCAATACCTTAAAATTCACAGGGTAGCTTACCCAGCATGGTGAGCCTTCTAGTTTAACACATATAGATTTTAGATTCAACTCTGGAAGCTGGAGACCATTCAAAGAACCTGCAGCCACAGTGATTCATTACACAACGTAGGCTTTAGAAGTATCCTTTCTGAATATCCCAAATCACTTTACCAATAGCTTGGGGTCATATTTTGCCCGTTTTTCTTTCAATCAGAACTGTGATTTCATTAGTGTGGGCAGCTTCCAGTGAGAGAATTCCTTTGCTAATGCTGATCCATGCAGTCTCTGAAATTTATAATCTTAGAGAACTGCCTGGGGGTACCAAGAACCTTGCTTAGGGTCACACAGTCAGGATGTGTCAGAGACAAGAATTGCATCCAGAACATCTTGATTCAAAGGCCAGCTCAAAAATCCACTATACCAGGTAACTTCTCATCTTTCTTTCTTTCTTTTTTTTCAGATTATCTCCTTTATATATTTAGACACTGGAAATATCAAAGATCTAGAAGTCTGATGTTCCTTCGCTGGGGACTGCAGTGGTGTGAGATGCTTAGTTCAATCCCCCAAGCATTTATTAAGGGATTGTTGTGTGCTAGGTGGATAGAGCACCTGGGCAATAATCCTGACCTTGTGACTAACTAGCTTTACTAACTAACTCAAGCAAATAATTTATCTTCTCTGGATATTAGTTGTGGACTAGAACATGATGGTGGTGATAAAGATGACAGTGATGATTGGGATGATTATAATAACATTAATAACAATGACAACAATAATATCTTACATTCACATAGTACTTTAAGGTTGGCAAAGTGACTTACATATGTTATCTCCTTTTCAATTCTAAAATTTTGTGATTATATAAAATTTAGAGATAGCTAGGTGGTACAGCAGATAGAATATCGGGCCTGGAGTTATAAAGACTCATCTTCTGGGTTCAAATTCAGCCTCAGACACTTACTAGCTGTGTGACCCTGTGCAAGTCACTTAATTGTGTTTGCCTCAGTTTCCTCATCTGTAAAATGAGGTGGAGAAGGACATGGTAAACTACTCCAATATCTTTGCCAAGAAAACCACCAATGGGGTCACGAAGAATTGGGCACGACTTAGACAACAATAAGGTTGTTGTTCAGTCATTATAGGCATGTCCAACTCTTCATGACTCTTTTGTGACAAAGTTGTTCTTGTTAAGTCACTCAGTTGTGTCTGACTCTTTGCGACCCCATGGACTCATCCTTGGCATCTTCTTGACAAAGATACCAGAACAGTTTGCCATTTCCTTTGGTATGTCCCCATTTTAAAGATGAGGAACTGAAGTGAATAGGGGTTAAGTGACTTGTCCAGGGTCACACAGGTGGTAAGTGTCTGAAACTGGATTTGAATCCAGATCTTCCTGACTCCAGGTCTGTGCCAATCACAATGCTAGGCACTATGGATATAAAGGAGGAGAGTGGTAAGAAAGTAAAGCAAGGAGAGTCAGAAGGCTCAATGTGCCAAATCAATACCATAAGGTACATGTATATGGGTGCATTTCCTTAGGATTTATCATGAAATATGATCTTATCATGACCAAATACAGCTCTTTATGATTGTAGGTATTCATACTAAGTTAAAAGTGTCTGTATTTGTTGTTAGTGTAATGGTAGCAGTCAACATAGCATATGGAAAGAAACAATCGACCTACGGGGTGGGGAACCAGCAGCCTGGAGGCCACATGTGGCTTTCTAGGTGGGTGTGGCTTTTTGACTGAGTCCAAGTTTTACAGAACAAATCCCCTTAATAAAAGGATTTGTTCTGTAAAACTTGGATTCAGTCAAAGGGCTGCCCTTGTGGACCTAGAGGGCCACACATAGCCTCAAGGCCACAGGTTCCCCATCCCTGGACTAGGAACCTGACCACCTGGGCTGTAGTTCTACCTCTGCCACCGACTAGCTGTGTGACATTGGGCAAATGAATTTCCTTCTCTGATTTTAGTTCCTTTCCAAGTCAGAAAGTTCTATGATCCAACCTTATTTTACTCCTTTGTTCACTAATTTTGGAATACTGAATAGCCTCTTCTATTCCTCCTATGAATTATTAAACATTCTTACAAATTATTAGCTTAAATATTTCATATCAGTTCAGAAAAATAAAGGTTTTATGTGAAGTACAAATATAAGTCCCAGGAATTCCCCACTATCATCTGATTACTTCTGTCACCTTAAATTTACTGGGCATTTTTTCCCCAAATCATATTTTAAAACTACATTGAACTTGAAATATTCTGCATTTATATGTTGTCCAAAATTGAGTCCTATGAATCACTGAATTTCAGAGCTGGAAGGGACCTTACAGATCCTCTAGTTCAAACCCCTAGTTTTATAGAGAAGGAAACTGGCCCAATGAGATCAGGCTCTTTGTCCAGGGTATCACAGGTAGCAAATGGTTTAATCTAGATCTCTTGAGTTTGCCGATAATCCCTTCACTAAATCATACTCTCCCCTACTTGAATTTCTCACACATTAATCCAGTAAAACACTAGCTTTGAAATTGCATGGATGTTGATGCCTAGAAAGAAATGAAGCATGCTTTTTAGTATGTTTATGTAAATGTGCAATTAAAAATTCTAGTCTATTAATGATGATGCCAAGAGTCTGCACTCTGCCAGGAATTCTACTTATTTCTTCTAGGCATTCAGACAGCTAGACATGGGTAGGAATAATCACATATGTAGACATATTCAAACAACTACAATGCTGCACGTGAAAAAAATGGCATTTTATAGGGCAAAGTGTACTGTTCCAGGCATTGGGAGAACTGGCTTCTAGTTCCAACTCTGCAATAATCTCTGTGACCCTGGGTGAGTCACTAGGAGAGATCTCTGAGAATATTTGGGTGGGTTAATGTAAAGAGAAGTCAATGGGTTGGAAGAGCTTGGTTCAAGCTGTGACATCTACCATCTAGGTCACCTTGAGCAATATATAGCAATATATATATATGTACATATATATATATATAGCATATATAATATATATAGCATAATATATATAGCAATATATCTGTAGGACTCAGATTACTTATCTATAAAATAAGAGACTTGGATTAGATGATCCAGTTATAACAATCTACAAATCTATCCCAGAAGTGGGGAAACTGTGACTTCAACATGCAAACTTTTGTGATTATCAGGGTAGACTTTTCCCTTCTCTACACAAAGACAAACTGGAATATTCTTTCAATACCACAGTCAAAGAAGGCTCACAGGTGAGTAAGATGTTGGGATTTTATGCATTCCAATACTTCAAAGGGCCTATGATCTTATTGGCATGGATATGATCACTCTCTCCTGATGTAGATCCTGACCTATTCATGCCTTCTCATCCAACGTGATTCTTGTCTTCTTCCTCATGAACTGGGATCTTCTCTGCACCCTGGGGTTCTTCCTCAGAGTCTTTGAATAGTCCATGGAGACTACTTACAGCCCTGAGGCCATTCTTCTGTTATCTCTTCCTCAAGCTATGCCACTGGCCCACTTCCTTTTCTGGTAATTCCAGTCCTTGTTGATGTCATTTATACCACTTTGAGTGCACAAATCTGCTTTGGTCAAGTGCTTCAGCTTACGATGAGCACCACACATGCCTATCCATTGCTCTATGGGTAATCTGCAATTTGGATTTTTCTCAACTGTATAAAATAAAAATTATAAGATTCTGTGCAACAACCATATATTTCTCCACTTTTACCAACATAGCAGTAGTTGTTCCACACTTTTACAAAAACTCAGTAAAATAGCTCCAGTATTTTACTAAAGATAATGTGTTAAGTAGGCATTGGGAATACAAAAAACAAGCATGACATTCATGGTGCTTATAGTCTAATATTTTATGTAGTATAAGAACTGTCTTGTAGATCAGCAATTTTACACATAATTTAAATCAAATGTATCTGAAATTGCAGGCGTTAATTTAGAAAGCTAATAGAAAATAATGGTCCTTGATCCAGATGTCAAGTCCTTAGTTCATGAGAAGCAAATATAAAAATAATGAAACTGTGTTTAATTTCTTGTAATAAAAACAACAATAATGTGGGTAACTGCATTATTCTTTTTTTACCTCATCTGTACAAGGGAAAATATTATTATCAGTTTACATTGGATACGTAATTTACCCTCTCTCCATAATACCTGCCCATTCTACCATAACTCACATCTTCTTGGTTTTCTCTGAATTCCTGTAGCACTCATAATTTATTCTATTTGGGTACTTCATAATTTGTTCTGTTTGGATACTTCATAATTTACCACTTTGTGTTATTATCCATTCCATATAGGATGGCTTGATTTCCTCTGTAAGCTTCTTGAGATCAGAGATCCAGACATAATTTTTTCTAATCCTATGGCATGCAATTCAGTTTGTTGAGAAGATTCTCAATCAATAGCTGCCTTCACTTTACTCTCATTAGATTAAACACCAAGTCAGGCTTCTGAACATATTATTCAATTATAAATGGTCTCTCCAAAATTACCAAATAAATCTTAATTGCCAAATCTATGACCTCTTCACAATCTTCACCTTTCTTGACCTCTCCTAAACCTTTAACATTGTCTACCACCATTTTTTTCCTGGATATTCTCTCCTCTCAAGGTTTTGTGACACTGCTTTTTCCTGGTTTAGCCCCATATCTGTCTGATCACTTCTGAGTTTCCTTTGCTTGGCTCTTCATAGAGATCATGCCTACTAATCATGAGTGTCCTCCAAGGCTCTACTCTTTCCCTCTTCTCTTCTCCTTCTGTACTATTTTGCTTGGTGATCTCATTAGTTCCTGTGGGTCCATAATAATCTCTGTGCAGATGACTATCTCTAGAGATTCAGACCTGCATTACCATCTGCCTTTGCATCTTGAATTGGATTCACTGTAGGCCTTTTAAAGTCAATATATCTAAAACATAACCCATTATCTTCTCCCCAAACCCTCACCTCTTCCTAGCTTCCTTATCACTGTTAAGAACACAACTGATCTTTCAATTCCCCAGGCTTATGACCTTGGTGTCATCCTACCATCCTTTATTCCTCACTCACACTTGTTCTGTGTTATCAATCTGTTGTAAATCTCATTTGAGGTCAGATTTTCTAACCTTACATCATTTCTCCTATAAAGCCTCTTTTCTCTGCTCAGTCAGCTACCTCCTTTATACAAGCCCTCATCACTTTTTTGTTGGACTGTCACAATAGCCTTCTCGTTAGTCTTCCTTCCTCAAGTCTCTCCCCACTTCACACCTCAACTGCCAAAACAATTTCCTAAAATGTGGGTCTCACCATGCCGCCCAATTCATAGAATGCTTCCTGCTGTTTAGGGGCAGCTACATGGCACAGTGGATAGAGTGCTAAACCTGGAGGCAGGACGTATCATCTTTCTGAGCTCACTGGCCTCAGACACTTATTAGCTGTGTGACTGTGGGCAAGTCACTTAACCCTGTTTGCCTCAATTTCTTTATCTATAAAATGAGATGGAGAAGGAAATGGCAAACTACCCCAGTGCTTCTGCCAAGAAAATCCCCAATGGAGTTACAAAGAATCAGACAAAATTGAACAACAATTCACAGAATGCTTTCCATGTTCCCAAACTCAATAAACTCTATTGGTTCCCTATTATCTCCAGGATAAAATATAAATCCTCTGTTTTTAAAGATATTTTCAATAAGACTCCTATATAACCTTCTAGTCTTCTTACACTTCATTCCATATACTCTATCATTCAACTAAACTGACCCATTTATTGTTCCTCACACACAACTCTCCATCTGAATGTGCACGTCCCTCATGCTTGTAATGATCTCCTTTCTAACCTCCTACTCCTAGCTTCTCTGGCTTCCATGAACACTCTGTTCAAATCTCACCATTTTTGGTCTCTGCCATGGCTACTGCCTTCCTTCTGAGAAGAATTTCCATTTCTACTGCATAGAAATGCTTGTTGACTAACCAAACTGGTTTCTTTGCCTTTCAGAACAGTGTTTCAGCTATTATTTCTTCCTTTTTAAATATTATGCCTTTACAGGGGAGTATTTCTCAAAAGGAATTTCTCTAGCTATATAATAAAGACAATGACCTACTTTTCAGGTATAACACTATATTGTTGAAACATTAAAGGAAATCACTGACAGAAATTTGAGATGTGTACATTTTAGTTGGAGCAAGTCAATCAGCTACGCTGATCGAACATTTACAAAGCAATGTTTATGTAGTGTATATGTGTATGTATGTGTGTGTGTGTGTGTGTGTGTGTGTGTGTGTGTGTGAGATTTATGAGAAGTCCTGTGATCAATTTTGTGCTATGTGTGTTGTGGTGCCTTTTACACAGTCCATTTTCTGATTAATTTCAATGCGAAAAACATGTTTATTCAGCTATTAAATCCCCCCATCTTTTCATTCTAATTAACATTCTTCAGATAAGCAATGGACTGTCACTATGAAAGGTACTGCCATTATGTCCTGTAGAAGTTTAACTAATATAAAAAAATTACCAGAATGAGGCGATGGGGAATCCAGAAAGCACCTCAGTCAGCAAAACTCTGATTCCTTGTTAAGCAGAGAGTCATGGGAGTCAAGGACAACACCTTTTCAGAATATAGGCATTTCTAAAACAGTACTTAGAATGGTGGAAGATTGCAAGCAGTACTGTAATCACACAAAATTGTGAAGAGGGGAAAATGAAGATCGAGAAAGATTGATCTGAGACCTAAGGCAGATTATCCGAATAATATTTAGAGATGAGACTTAGATGACAAAAAATAGATACAAGTCGGACAGATCTGTCAATATTTTTTTCAATAAACTCATGGTTGACAGTGAAACAATCATTTATTTTAACTGTAGTCCCTAGGTGTTGAATGCGAAACACAAACTGCAACAAAACAGTCAAAAGTTGGGAAGAGAAGCTGAAATGGATCAAATACAAAAGGACAAAATCCATAGAGAGGGTGATACAGTTGTAAAATCACTGTGATTGATTTTCAAGATATTTGGGGCAATAGCAGTTCATATAAACGTCCATATAAATGGGCTGTTTGTCATTCAAGAGATCATAAGTCAGAGGCTGCCTACTTTTCTTCCTTTTGTGAGCAAGAGATTGGACCAAAGACCTAGGTATAAAGGTTGAAATATTACCCAGTCATCCCCTATGTTACAAAGGATACAATGAAAGGACGTTATTACTCTATGATGTCAAGTCCTGTTGATTCTCCTTCCACATAGTTTTGCATCTATTTCCTTCCTTTCATTAGCTTTCTAAATGGTCTACCTGGTCCTGTTTCTTTAGGGGAAAGTGCGCTGAATTTGGAGTTTGAGATCCTGGGTTAAAATTCTGTCTCATCCACTTACTATTTATTTGTGTGACCTTTGGCAAATTGCTTAACCTCTCTGGGTCCCAGTTTTCTCACTTGTAAACTGAGGAGGCATGGATTGGAGGGTCTTTTCCTTCCAGCTCTGAATCTATGCCCCTATGATCCTACATTTCCAGTCTTGTTTCTTATTCTCTTTTGTGCTATTGATGGTAGAGCCAAAAGGAACTACTGGCTATTTCCTTAATGGAACATTTCACAGCCTGCCTTCACGCATTGGCATAAGTGGAGCCCTGGGCCTGGAATGGACTCCCTCCCCATGTGACTCTCATAATCCTTATCTTCCTTTATTGTGCAACTAAATTCAAGCATTCCATCCTCTGCAAAACTTTCCCTGATTCTGCATTAATAGTGTTTCCTTCTGCCTCAGAATCTTCCTAGAGCTCTTTGATTCCTCCCTTGACCCCTTCATTCTGTACTTCATATTATGTGTAGCTGTGTACATGTTGAACCCTCTCAGTAGAATGTAAGATCCTTGCAGGTGGGGACTATTTCATTTTTTTGTCTCTCTATTCCCCTTGCCTAGCAGTTTAATAAACGTTGAATCAAAGCCAGGTTTGGCTACGTTACCGCCCTCCTCAATAAACTCCAACATCTCCCTCCAGGATCAAATATAAAATCCTCTGTCCAGAGGATTTTAAAACCCTTCACAATCTAGGCCCTTCCTATCTTTCTGGTCTCATACTTTGCTTCTCCCCATGTTCTCTCAGATCCAGGTACACTGCCTATCTTGCTGTTTCTCACACAAAACACTCCATCTCCTGCTTATTTATCTATACTTGCTGTCCCCTGTGCCTGAAATGCTCTCCCTACTCACTTTCCCCTTCTAGCTTCCCTGGCTTTCTCCAATACTCTGCTGAAATCATCTTTTACAAGAGGCCTTTCCCAGTCCCATGGCACCTTCCCTTCCCCCAATGCTTGTGCCTCCCCTCTGAGATTATCTCCCATTAACACTGCATATATCTTGCATGTACATAGTGGTTCACGAGTTTCTCTCCTGTTACAATGTAAGCTCCTTGAGGAGGCAGAATGTTTTTGCCTTTCTTTGTATCCCCAGCACTTAGCATAGCATCTAGCATTAAGGAAGCGCTTAAACACTTATTGATGATGATGCTGAATTAATATTCAATTGGTTGACAGAAACATGTACTTATTTACAATTTTTCAAAGAGCAAAGGAGCCTTTTGTAAAATATTTTGCTTAGGAGTTTGGAGTGAGAATTTTCACTCCTCACCTCTATTGAGGGAACCACTACCCTCCCAATCTCCCACACTCACAACCTTGGCATTATCCTTGACCTCTCACTCCTCCTCACCCCACCTGTTTAATCAGTTGCTAAATGTTAAATGAACAGTCATCAGAGATGTCCTGCATAATGAAATGTTCTAATTTCAGAGAATGTACTCTTTTCTTTGAACATTTCCACAGACAAATACTGAGATCTATATGAGGGGACTTTGGCATTAAAGAGTCCATTGTGAATAAAACTCAAGTATGAGGCTAACATCTAAGGTTCTCTGACTGCCTTCCTTAAGACTATAATTCAGTTGTTACTGAATTGAAAAAGCACAGTATTATCTGACTATACCTCTAAAATTAAGCACATTGCCACTGAATTACAGGTTCTTGAGGAAGGAAGAGGAGGAGATCTTTCCTTTATACAAAATAGTAGAGCCCCTGAAGCTCTTGTAGTTAATCAAGGCCCACAACACAAACATGTTTCCTTAGTTCTAACTTGGTGGGTCAGAAAGTCAGGAGAAAGCAGCAAGTTCCCTAAAAATAAGATGCAATAGAAGGAAATGGCTTTAAAACATTTCAGATTTAATTGAAAAAAACATAAAATGCTCATAAATGTTAGAGAAAGAAAAAATATTATTAGGGATTATTAAAATGTTGAGACTTCATAATACTTTAAATCAACAATAATATCAATGGTAAAATAATGAAGAAGACCAATTATTAGTTTAGAAACTCAGGCTCTCCACAAGCAGGGCAGTTGTAGAACCTTTCTGATGGTGCTTATCTATCAAATTGACTCATTGCAGTTGGTCTACAGAGAAATAGAAATGAAACAAGCATTTCTATATGAACAAGAGATAGATAGCTAAATGAAAAGTGAAATAATTCTATAATATAAATAGTGTCTGGGAGGGGAAAGGGAGGACATATGTTAGAATTGAAAGGAACAATGTAGTTCAACCTTATGATTTTACCAATGAAAAAACTACCATCAAGTTTCTCTGGGTCCTTTCATCCATAATTTTATGCTACTATGAATCAATTTGCTTAAAGTCAGCCTGCTAGGGTTGTAGTTCAAACCAAACACCAGGTCTCCTGATTTAGTACAATACTTTTTCCAGTACATGATGTTGCATTTATAGTACTTATTGATACCATTGTGAGGGTGGGGAAGCTGCGCCCTCGAGGCCACATGTGGCGGTCTAGGTCCTCAAGTGCAGCCCTTTGACTGAATCCAAACTTCACAGAACAAATCCCCTTAATAAAAGGATTTGTTCTGTAAAATTTGGCCTTGGTCAAAAGTGCACTTAATAATCCCCACCACTGCATTAGAATCAACAAAATGAAAAAGGGATTAGTCTATATTTTTAACTTTCTTAATTGATTTATACCATTATCTTGAAGTTGCCTCTCTATGGTTGGGATATGGGAAAATGTAGACACGAGATAACAATGTCCATAAGCTTCAACAATTAGATAGGTTATGTATGTGGGCATTTCCTCCAGTGGTCTGAATCACACTTATCCATGTGTTATCATCCTGTGGGACTCTTGTTTGTGTCCTCCAAGAAGTCATTCACCTGAACCATGCAACAATTTAGTGGATGTCTTCTAGATTTTTTGATATGGTATGGATATGATTGGAACACACAAGATGTCCATATTGTGCGTGGACATCTTGCTATATGCTTATTTATTAATATACTATATAAGTTACTATTACTAATATATTATATTAATTACTATTATTAGCATACAGTATTAATTATTATATGATATTAATAGACCATATACTTATTAATTTTGAGAATGCCCAATTGATAGTTGATTCTTCTTGTTCTCCTCTTCCTCCTCTTTCTTTTTCTTCCTCCCTTTTCTTCTTCTCCTCCTCTCCCCTCCTCCTTCCTCTTCCTTTTCTCCTTTTTGTTCTTCTGTTTCATCTCCTCCTCCTAGTTCTTGTTTTTGTCTTTGTTGTTAAACATTACCATTACTTCCCAGTGAAGTGCTTTACAAATATTATCTCACAACAACCATGAAGTTGTTATCCTCATTTTATAGATAAGGAAACTGAGGTAGACAGAGGTAAGGTGACTCGACCAGGGTTAAGTAGCAAGTAAGTATCTGAGGCTGGATTTGAGCTCAGGTCTCCTTGATTCCAGATCAAGAACTCTACCCACTGTAACACTTCAGGGTGTGAGACGCAGCATCAAGAAAATCTGACAAATCCTACCTTGGTCACCTAATAGCGGCGCAATCCTGGGAAATCATTTAGCTTCTGTCTACCTCAGTTTTCTTATCTATAAAATGAGGAGGTTGGTATTATGATTCCACCAATCAGTAAAACCCTCCATTGTAAAAAATAAGTACAGCCAAACAAAACAAATCAACATATGGACCATGATTGAAAATGGCAACCTCATCCATATCTATCTTTTACTACTTTTTGGCAATAAGTGAGAGGCATAGCTCATAACAAGTTATCTGAAGTCATGATTGGTTACTTCATTGATCAGTTTTGAAGCATTTATTAATATTAAGGAGACCACCATCTTTTCAGTCACCCAGGCTCATAACTTTGGTGTCATCCTTTACTCTTCTCTCTAGTTTGTCCCTAGTATCTAGTCAGTTCCCAAATTTCTTTCTCTTTATCTCTTGCATATTTTACCTTTAGTTCACTCACATAGCCATCATTTCTAGGTGCGGCCCTTATTCCTGGAATACTGCAGTAGCCTTCAAAATGAAGGAAAGGAAAGGGAAGGAAATAAGCATTTATATAGCACCTACTATACGCCAGGTATTGTGCTAAGCACTTTAACAAGTGTTATTTCATTTGATCCTCAGGACCCTATATCTTCTCAACTTCATATGCAGAGATCTGTGCCTTGAGTCTCAACCTCTTCTCCCATTTTTCCTTACTCAAATTTGTCTCCACTCAGCTGTGAAAATGATTTTCTTCAGGTGGAAGTGACAATAGGGCCCTTCCCCTACTCAACATTCCAATAGTTCTCTGCTACCTTCAGGATTAAATATAAAGTACTTTGGTTGGCATTTAAAGCTCTTCACAAACTTGTTTTTTTCTACCTGTCCAAATGTGCATGTTTAGGCATGGCTGATATGGGAATTTCTTTTGCTGGACTATGCAGGTTTATAATAGGGGGTTAATTTTTTTTCTTTTTTGGTTCAATGGTTGATGGGGAGAGGGAGAGATTATAAACTCATGTAAAACAAATTAAAAAAATAAATATTTTAAGAAACAAAAATTGTTAAGAACCTGTTTAGAGTTATTTACATAAAATATTCTCTTTCACTAAAACCATTAGTTGGTGCCCATGACTAAATCAAAATGGTACAGAATTTTAAAAATGGTTTCGTTTCCAACGTCTTACATGTTACAACATGGCTCCAATCTCAGGCAACATTTTCAATTGCTAACAGCTGTAATCAAGTGAAATTATCTCATTTAAGAAATAATTATTTGTTATTATATCAGCATAAAAACAGAATCCTGAACTATGAAATTTCTCACTGTTTCTCCCTGTTTCAGACATTGGTTGGAATTTATTCTCTCTCTGCCTCTCTCCCTCTGTCTCCCTGTCTCTGTCTGTCTCTGTCACTATCTTTCTGTCTGTCTGTCTCTCTCACATTCAAAGGTGCTGACACAGACTTGCAGACTGTCAAAGCTGTGAAATAGCTAGCCAGAGTAATCTATTAAGATCTGTCTGGTTTGAGACAGATGATATTTAAGACATTTTCTTTTCTTTAGCTATTTGGGGCCGAACAAAGCCTAACTAAATAGGGTTTCCCAGATGCTCAGGGTTCTATCTCACAGTTATGTTGATTCTCAGCAATCAGTGTGTGATTATCAGTACAAGTGGATGATTGGACACTTAAAAAAAACAAAAGAAAGCCCCAAATAACCTTGTACACAGGACCTGCAATTGTTTGGACACACTGAACTACTTTGATTACAAGAAATTGTATTGGATTAAGTTCCACTTGTGATATCTTATTTGTAAAGAATAAATCATTTCCTTTCTGCCACCTCAGGCAAGCATGGGCAACATATCATCAGAAAAGGTTTGGCTGATTTGGATTGTGTAATAATAGCAACAATTTTACTAATACTTTATAACATGACTAATGTGAAAATATGTTTAATAGGAATGTATATGTAGAGCCTGTATTGGATTACATGCTGTCTTGGGGAAGGGCAGGGGAAGGAAGGGGAGAAAATGTAAAACTTATGGAAGTGAATATTGAAAACTAAAAATAAATAAATTAACTTATAAAAAAACCAATTGTACTAATATTCATAGAGTGTGTAAAGCATAAGCACTTGATACACACAATCTTGTTTGATTCTCTCAACAGCCCTAGGAGGGGTAGGTGCTATTAACATTCACATTTTGAGGCAATTTATTGTAGAGGAAAAAATACTGGACCTAGAGTAATGAACTTGGGTTTTCCTTTTAACTGGATTACTTGCTAGTTGTGTTAAATGGACAAGTCATTCAATTGCTGAGAACCTTTTTAGGCATATCTATAAAATGAGGATAATACTTAACTATAACTACTTCAAAGGACGGTTATGAAGAAAGTGTTTTTATAAACGTCAGAGTCCTATGTAATGTGAGTTATTATTTTGTCAGGAAGTGGCTTGAGATTGTTGAAAGCTAAATGCAGTTTCTCAGATTTAATTCTGGATCTAGCTTATTGCTCATCAGCAACTCCTGTCCAAAGTATATCACGTACTGATTAACTCAAGGGACTGCCATGCGGTTTCATTTCTTGACAATATGCATTTTTCTTCTGTTTTGCTTTTCCTTTACGGATTGTTAAGACAATCTCTTTTGAGTGGCTATTAATCTCACTGAAGAGAGCCTCCAGTAGCCTGGAAGCCTTGTGTTCTACCTCCTTTGACAATGATAATGAGTAGAAGAATAAAGAAGTTATTTCTCTTGAGGAATTTTGAGTGTTTAAAAAGAACATATATCTAGGATATATCTTGTTGTCATGTGCCCCTTTATATGTGTTCCCTGCATATGTATCTTCTCTTCATGTATGATTTTGTGTGTGTGCCCTCCCCATTGGTGTGATAACCTGTGGGAAGGTATACCCTATGTGTATTGGGGACCCTAGAATATTTTTCCTTGTCACTTTATATGCTATTCTGTTTGATTTAATGGATTATTTTAAGCTAATATGTCTTCTGACTAGTTGTGAAAAGGCAAACACATTGATAGGGGCACATCAGGTACACTGTTTGATTGTGCGCTGACAGAATATCTTGAACCTCAGATGGTTTTTCTGGAGGTCTACTTGTGAGAGAGGTGCCCATGACACTATGTATGAAATCAGTCTATGGCCCTCCCATCATTACTAAGGCAAAATGAGTGAAACCGTAGTACTCCTTTCTGTAATGCCTCTTTCAGGCTACCTTTTAAAATGGACTCCCTTTGTCATTTGATGTCCATTTTAACGCTGATTTCATTTGTGCAAAATACTATATGTATGCTGTATGTATGTGTATGCCCATGGGTTGGGATTAGGGAGAGCGATGGCTAGGAATTCTGTCTCTATGATGAGGAAAAGCAGCAACGTTTTTATTTTCCGGATTTTCCCTGACACAACTTTGTTTTTTTAAATTTCTGAACACACTGATTTCTTTGTGAATTATCTTTCAAATAGTTTAGTATTCTTACAGGAGAACAAAAGGGGCTTATTTTTCTTTTGTTTTTAAATTTAGTACAAGCCAAAAGGTTAAAAAAATTTCCTGGAGACATCTGAATACCACAAGATTTTGAAATTTGCAGTTTCTACTTTGTGAGTAATCAAGGAAGGTGGGAGTGGAAGTGGGAGGAGGTTAAATGGAATCTTTTACTTGGTCCTTTTCTTTCTTTTAGATTCTCACTACAACTATACAAGGACAATTCACAGTTCAAATTGTGCTTACTGAAGTTTATAAAGTAATTAAGAAATTAGATTTACAAATAGACATGGTTCTTCAATATACAGAGATAGCATCGTGCAGTGAATAGATGGCCAGGCTTAGAATCAGGAAAACCTGGGTTTGCTGTTGGCTATGCAATTATGGGCTATCAGTTAACCTTTTGGTATCTCAGGCATCCATTTAAGACTATAAGTTTCACAGAAGTTAGTATTTTTTCATCTTTAAACATTGGGAATTTTTCAAACCAATGAAATTACAGAGCTGGACAAAAAGCATAAATTAAAACTGAAATGCAAATTCTGTTATTAAGCTTCTCGTTTATTTAAGTACCAAGTAACCTGAACTCAGCAAGGTACGTCATTTTTTATTTCTAATCAAACTGATGGTATAAAGAAAACAATGAGACCAAAAAGAAGGTAAGAAGGTAGGAAGGAAGAAAAGGAAGAAGAGATGGAGGGAAGGTGGGAAGTTGGAAAGGAGGAAAAGAAGGAAGGAAAAAAGGAAAAAGAGAAGAAAAGAGAGAAGGAGGGAGGGAAGATAGGAAGGAGGGAATAAAGGGAGGAAGACACTGAAGCCTTAGAGAAAAATAACTTCCCCTGAAAAAAGCCAAAATTTGCAAATATATACTTTTAGAATCAAACATACCTTTATATTCCTGAATCCTTAGATTCTCCTTTTTTTTTTTGAGGGGGGAAGGCAAGGCAATTGGGATTAAGTGACTTGCCCACGGTCACACAGCTTGACAGTGTCTAAATCCAGATTTAAACTCAGGTCCTCCTGACTCCAGGGCCAGTGCTGTATTTACTCCGCCACCCAGCTGCCCCAGATTCGACTTCTTAAAAACAAATGTTTCCAATTCTATTTTGATTGAAATATGCAGCAGAGTGCTGTAATGGATAGAAAGCTGGATTGCTAGCAAGGAGGATGTGGATTCAAATCCTGCTGCTAACACTCATTAACTGTGTGACCCGGGCAAACTACTTCCTATCTCTGGTCATTGTTGTTTTGTTGATTAGTCCTGTCCAATTCTTTGTGATTCCTTTGGAGGATTCTTGGCAAAGACAATTGGAGTACATTTGCCACTTCCTTCTCCAGATGGAGAAACTGAGGCAAGCAGGGTTAAGTGACTCACCCAGGGTGACACAGCTAATAAGTGTCTGAGAACAGATTTGAACTTGGGTCCTTCTGACCCTAGGGCCAACACTCTATCCATTGTGCCACTTAGATGCCCTTTCTTTGGGCCAATCTGTCTCAACTATCCAATCTGTGGGTTGGATAATGATCCCCTTCAGCTCTAAATCCTATGAATCTAGGAAAGCTTGGGCTGGCTAGAGAATCAGCAACAAAAAGGAACTGCACTTTGCTTTCCTACTTTTTCACTCTAGCTAGAATTTTATACCTAAAGTTAAGAAAACATGTATGCAAAAGGATCTGAAAACCCATATGTTCTTTGTCAGTCTTGTACTATGTGTTTTCAATGAGATAAAATGGGTTATTTAAACTTTGAATTTTCCCATAGGGTTTAGGAGCTTCAGCTGTTTATCCAGCAGCACACTGCTTAAAAATAGATGGGATGACATTTGTGGGTTGGGGTATTTTTACATCCCTTTGAGAAAGAAGCAAGACTTTAATGCCACATTTACCATTTGTATTATATAAGAATAACAAGCTTTATGGGATAAGAACCGTGCATAAAAAATAAGAATTCTCATTTCTTAATTTATTAAAATTAATTAATTAATTATTTTTGTTTACAACACTCAGTTCCACAAGTTTTTGAGTTCCAAATTTTCTCCTCCTCCCTCTCCTCCCCCTCCCCCTCCCCATGTAATCTCATATAGATCTTACATATACCTTCACATTAAACTTATTTTCACAATAGTCAAGTTGTAAAGAAGAATTATAACCAATGAAATGAACCATGAGAAAGAAGAAACAAAACAAACAAAAATAACAATTCTCATTCCTAACCAATAAACCATGGAGCTTTGGGAGCCAATCAAAATCATTTTTGTTAGATAAACTGAAGGGAGTAAGAGTATGCTATTTCATGTGAAGGCTTTGCCTTTGAGTTACTAAAATTAGTTTAATGGCCACAATAAAATAGGTCAGAAAGAGCTGAATATGGAGATTTTCTCTTATCCTATAATACTGGTTATGGGGACACATTACATTGAGTAGTCCTTTTAGAAACTATTTTACAATCCTTTATAGACATGGTTAATTATGTTTGGACCAATTTGCTAATAAATAAGTAGCTAATCTTGTCCTTAACCTCCTTTTCATTGGATTATATTATACCTTAGATGAAAATGAAATAGTTTAAACTGAAAATATACCTTAACCAGATATTTCCACTCTCATAGGTACACCCGAGAACTTGAGGTAATCGTGACCAAACATTCAAATCAAAGGTCCAATCTAGGCATGTCTGCTAACTAAAAAAGATGCTGAAACCAGGGGGAAATGAAAAGAAAGCATCTCCTTTCAATCAAGTAGAACATTGTTATCTCAGAATAATGGTGATTTTATTAATAAAAATAGACTTTAAAAGGAAATTTCCTTTATCGGGTAATATTTAAAAGGAAATCAAGATTGGATGGGTCAGTTAGGGTGGGCACAGGTCATCACCATGTCTCATTTTTGTCTGAACTTTTTATAAAATTTTAGACTGTGCCTGGCACTTGCCCAGAGAAAGATGATGAAATTCGCTCCTCTCCCTCTATTCCTTGAATAAAATAGTAAGTGTCATGGCTCAGGTGAAGGGGATCACCTGAGGAGAAATCACACTCTTTACCCATTATGGTATATGAATAAAACACTTTGACATGTCATATTTTGTGTTTACCTCCTCCCTCTCTCTTCCCCTTTCTCCTCCCCTCTCCTTTTTCTCCCTCTTAAATCTTTCTGCTTCCCAAAGTAAAGGGTGGCCAGGCAGCCAGACAGGGGAAGGAAATATAATCGATTAATTCCATTCCTAAATCTCCCACAAAATCATAGAATAAGTAGCCAGCCCACCTACCTGACACATTGTTTTGACATAACTGCATTTTCTTTTTTCCCTAGCTTCTGTGAATGCCTTTAATGGACCATGCACTCCCCAAGAGGAAGAGTTTTGTATTTTCTTTTGAAAATCATTGTCAACTACTGAGTGCTCTGTAGCATGCTAGATAAATGATAAATACTAATGATGACTGAAGAAGCAAGCTCCTGAGGGCCCCAATTGCTAACTTGAGGAGAATTCTGAATGAGGGAGAAAAGTCCATTTTTGACAGAAAAGCAAGCTTAACCTGTAGTTAGGACTAGCCACTGTATCTGAAAAGTCTTGGTTACACATGGTGCATGCTCTTTGTGAAGTGGCAGTGGCAGAGTGATATAGTACTTCTCCCTTGAGTAGAGTCTTTGGTTGGTATCCTGCCCAGTTCCCAACTTTGTAGGATGTAACAGGATTCTTCTAATTCAGTGATATCTAATTTTCTTTCCATTTTCCTTCCCTCTCATGTTCAAATCTTCATTTTAATGTGAAAAAATAAGTGATAAAATATAACATTTTCCTTTCTAGATGAATGAGATATTCATGTATATTAATCCATATTTTCTGAGACTTTTTAAAGTTACAGGTAAATGTCCTAATTTTATGTGTCAAATTTATACTAATAGCTTCATAAATAATAAAAAACACCAAGTTTGCATTTCTCAAATGAAAATACCAAGGTACCTAATTTTTCCAAACAGTAAAAATAATTAATGATTTTCTTGAGCTAGAAAGTGAAAGCTTCTAGATGATAAAAATAATGGGCCAAGGAAGAATAAATGATTTTACATCATCCTAATTTGTGAATCTCTAGTATTTTCCTAATTCAACTGTAAGCTTCTGAAGGGCAGAGACTGAGTTGTTTTGTAATATCATTTGTCTAATACCTACCACAAGGTCTTGCCAATAGTAATCATTCAAAAACTATTTGTTGAGTTTAGGGATTGTGTCAATACGTAACACACAGAAATTCCCTAGAAGTGAGGATGAATTGTTTCAATTCGGTGGCATTGAATACCCAATGCAAAGAACTTCAGAAAAGGAATCTAAAATATTGTTTATTATGTGGAATCACTATAGGTGCTGCAGGGGATTATAACAAAGAGCATACATAGTCACTGTTTACTATTTAGATTTTCTTTAATTTAATAGAATCGTAGATTTAGAACTGGAAAGGACATGACGATTACCTGATACAACTCCTTCATTTTACAAATGAAGAACTGAGGTTAAGTGGCCAATCAAGCTGTCTTAGACTGGCCTCATTTCCCTTACCAAGACAATTAAGCCAAAGCCATGTTAATCATGCAAGGCAGAAATAGGTTTGAAGATTTGACTTCATCTTCCCACAATGCCTCAGGAATATTGTTTTTGTCTCTTGATCTCTGTCCTCACTATGACAAAGTGCTTCCATGGGGAGAGAAAGAGCCAGTTTTTTTTTCTGCTTGACTAGACTGTAGCCTTCAGAGGATGAAGCATAGTAAGCAGCTGGTTCTCAGTTACTAATGATGGGCTCTGAAAACTGGACAACTGAAATGCCTAGATTTTCTGCCCAGCCATGTTGGTTATAAAGGGCAACATCACAGTGGTGGGGGTGCCCCTAAATCTTCCTTAAGGAGAAACAGTCTTACAAAGAGCCAATTGTTTGTGGTAGATGTGGCAAGTCATAGGTAAAAATTTATTTTTCTTCTGAAATGACATGCTTTTAGTCCAATGTGATCATTTTCCTTGTAGAAATTATAGAACCTAAATGTTCTTTGACAATCATAGATATTAAGTTGTTAGCCAGTCAGTTGTGTAAGGAGGAAATGTCAATTAGCCAGAGTTGCAACGCTAAGGCTTCTTTTTTAAAAGGAGTTAAAGTCTATAGCAATATAAAGTATGAAGTCCCTGGCAGCTCAAAATTGTGAACAAATGCTTTCTAATTAAATTATTCTGTGATAACTTCGATCACAACTTATTTTCAAAATCATTATTATCACTAGAACATAACTTGTATTCTAATGTCTTCAGTGTATTGAACATCTTTTGCAACCTTTGTAGTACCTATACCAGAAAGGTTGCAAATGATAATGCATTGCTGAACTAATGTTCACATAGTCATTTTACCAAAATGTGTCAATTGCATATGGTCTGCCTATTAATTCAAAGTATTATTTTACTATTTTATTATTTTAATTATTTAGCATATTATTTATTAATTTAGCATTATTATTTCACATAATTTCTTTTCGGTAGAGAAATACAAATGTCCTTATCAATTGAAATGCACTGATTCTAAGAGCCTGGCTGTGAGCCCCATCATTTCTAAAATTTCAAATTACTCTAAATGGACTAGGAATGAGGATGAAGGCATTTGTTTCTAATACCAGGACATACTAAGTAGATCTTCTGAGTTAGTCTATGGTGGTGGGTGGCTGTTTTAGCTATTTAGGCACTTGTTAATTTATTTATGATTTACTTCATTCCTACTAGGGATTTTACCTTCTAAATCTGAATTTGAGAAGTTTTAATAGTATTTTCATTATTTATTCTAGTAAGAAAAACACAATGGTAAAGTTAATTTGAAAATTCTCACTACTGAAGACAAAATTGACTATCTTTTTCTTAGGATATTAAGTGGGAAATTTAATTTTACTTACTTGCTCAAATATGGAGTTGAACATTCGGAGACTAGTAGACATATGCATTTACCATACATAATAAAGAAATGATAAAAATTCTAGGCAAGGTTTAATGTGCCCCAAAGTCTTTATTTCATTTGGTAAAAATGGTTATATAATAGAGGGAAGAGCAAATTAGGACTAGGAATGAAGAAAAGTTACATTTAGATATACAGTTCTGTCATTGTAGTAAACTTTAAAAACGAGGTTAAAGGGCACTTATTGTCTGTTCTGAGCACAAAATTAATGTCTAAAGCATTTACTAATGTTCAGTCCTTTAATTTCAAAGAAATATAAATTAGGATTATTCAACCTATACACTTAATCATTAGCTACTCTTTAAAACCATTCAGCTATAATAATGATTTTCCTCTTTTCTAAGGACTAGAGGAGAGTTAGGCAACTATGGCGCCCACTCCAGTGACACTTAAGTGATACTTAAGACACCTGCTGATGGCACTTAATCTTTCCTTTTTCTCCCTATTTTTCCTCCCTTTCTTAATTTGTCTCCCACTTCCTTTCTTTTATCTTCCTCATGTTCCTTCTCTTCTACTTATAACTTAGCCTGCCAGATAATACCCCACAAACATGATTTAACATGTTGGTCACCAAAATATTGCTAACTGAAACCATGGTATGATATGACCCATGAGTGGAACATAGTAATGGAAGCAGGGGAGGCATAGTATTGCACATTAAAAAGGTATAAAAGCATGTGAGCTGGAATGTGAGAAAGCAGAGATTTTCTTATTTTTTTTAAATTTATGTCTTGAACGCTTAGCAGAGTGCTCTGTACATATTAAGTGCTTAATAAATTATTTTATCATTCATTCATTCTTTCATATGAAGAAATCCACAGGCTGGAACAGGGAAATATTGTGAAGATATTTTGATGAGAATCAATAGAGGAAGAAACAGACACAATACTGTGCTGGTATCACATGGCCAGGAGGAAAACATGAAAGGTGGGCTTGAGAAGCAGATCACAAAAATGGAATGGAGTCAGGATATAGTAGTGATATCTGACAGTCAAGATATCTTACAGATCTATTTCTATGTTAAAAGCAGAGCCAAGATAAAATTTCAACTGGTCTTAATGATAATTTTGTTCTTAAACATGTAAAGAAAGTGACAGGGAAAATTGGACTTTTGGATCTGATTCTTACCAATAAAGAAGATATGACTATTGAAGTAGAAATGATGAGAAACTGGGGAAGAGTGATGGGAACTCTGAAAGGAAGTGATCACTCCAAAATTTCTAGTACTATTCTAGAACATATTATTAAAGTGATGATTTCTGAGCATTTAGAAAGGAAAATAGTGATCACTAAGAGGGTTTAATCAAGAATCAATCGTGCCATATAAACTTCATTTTGGGGGGAAGACAGTTTTTGTGCCAGGTCAACTCATGCCAGTCCAGTGATTTGGACTTGACAGCAGAACATGATGAGATAGGCCATATAAAATTCACTAGAAAGAAATTTACTTAATACTAAAAGATTTTAAAATGATATATTCACTGATTCAGATAGATGCAATTCCATTCAGCATTTGTCATGGTCATAGTGCCTGACCAAAAATAAAATAAAACAAAAATATCAACTTACCAGGTAGCAAGAAATTCCAAGAAGTCTAAGGGGGACCAGTTCCCCAAAGACTGTGCTTTTCATCCCTTGGGTAATCAGGAAGCTATGCCAATGGTTTAAGCTCTAGTTCTATTTTATTTTTAATTATTTAGTATATTGTTTATTAATTTAGCATTATTATTTCTATAATTTCAATGGAATGGAACAATGGAATCCTAAGGTTGGCCTCTCTTTTCTCTTAAAGAGAAACCAGCTTAGCCAATATAAAACTAAAGATGGTAATGTCACAGACAGTGTTACTAGACTGATCAGAGGAATTCTGCACCTGTAGTATTCTTGCTTTTTTAACACGATGTTTAACAAAGTCTATCATATTAGAATTGTGGACAAGATATAGATATATGGTATAAATGATCTCAGAAGATAGATTCAGAATTGGTAGAATGACTAGATTAAAAAATGATTGATGAGTCAATGTCAATCTGGAGGGAGGTCTCTACAGCAGTGGCCCAGGGATCTGTGCTTGGTCCTTAGTCATTTGGCATTTTATCAATGACTCGAATAAAGGAACTAATAGCACACTTTACAAGTTTGAAGATGGCACAAAGTTGGGAAGCATATCTAACACACTGGATAAAGAAATAATAGCTAATATTTATATAGCACTTGAAAGTTTGAGGACTTTAAATCTTATCTCACTGAATGGCAGAATAATAGACTTAGAATTTAGAATCATAGCTGGAAAAGACATTGGAAATTTGACAAATGAAGAATCTGTTGTTAAGTAAGCTGGCAGTCAAGGTCATACAACTACTGAGTGGCACAGGTGGGAATCAAAGACAGTTCTTTTGATTCCAAGCCCAAACTTCTCTTCCCTACAACACACTGATGAATAGAATGAGCTACTCACTGGCAGAGAGGGGGCTATTCCTGGAGTCAGGAAGATCTGAATTAAAATTCAGCCTTAGACACTTGCCAGCTATGTGTAATATCAATTAAGTTGACTTTTTTTTTACTGTTTTAGAATGATAAATTAATTGTTTTTGATTGAGCCTTACTAGGTGCAAAGCTCCAGGCCCAAACTGCTATCTACTAGGTGCTAAGTCTATGTGGGTGTGAAGCCCTCCGGGTCCTAAGGGGAATTGCTAAACCAGAGCCAAGAGTAGGAGCCTAAGTTCTGGTTGCTCAGATGATGTTTGACGACAGCTAAAAAGTGTATAAAAAGAGAGAACAGAGCTATTTGCTTGGGGCATTGAGCCGCAGGAAGGGTGGCAGGTGTCTCTGGGCAAGCCATTGTTATAAGCTCCCCGGCTCCTGAACTCAGATGTTGATGGTAACTATGAATTGTGTTTGGTCTGTTTATAATATATGTTTATAATTTGTTTGTATTTTTTCTGAAGTTCAGGGTGCTTGCTTTTTCCCCTGAACTAAGTGAATGGTATTTGTATGTTGGATTGAAATAAGATTGTTAACCCCTTAACTACTACTTTCCTGAGTAAAGCAGATCAAAAGAACTTGTGCTGGTGGTGTTCTTCTTGTTGGGCTTGTGTTGGTCTTTCACCCCCACAGCAGCTGCTAGCCGAATTGTTACAACACTATGTGATCCTGGGCAACTCATCTACCTCTGTTTGCCTCAGTTTCTCATCTGTAAATTGAGCTGGAGAAGGAAATGGCAAACCATTTCAGTATTTGGCAATAAAACCCCAAATGGGGTCATGAAGACTTGGACACAAGTGAAAAATGCCTGAACAGCAACAATCTCAGTGATTATTCACATGAACTCTGGGAGACAGGCGCTATCTTTGTCCCTGTTTTACATAGTGATAAAGATGGGAAAACTGAGGCAAACGGAGGTTAAATGGCTTGAACAAGGTCCTACAACTAGTTAGTATCTGAGGCAGGATTCAAACTCAGGTTTTCCTGACTCAAGTGTAGCCCTCTCTCCACTATACCACCTAGCTACCTAACTACAATGGATAATAGATTCAGGAATAAATTAAAAAAAAACATGTCTTGACAGGCTAAAACACTAGAATGAATCTAATAAGATGAAATTTTAATAGGGATGAATGTAAAATCTTACATTTGGTTTCATGAAATCAACCACACAAGGACAAGAGCCATGGCCAGACTAGATGTCTGCCTCCTTTTCTGGCTTTGATTTTATCTCCAGTCCAAGGCTGAATTATTCTGAAGAAGCAAGATCCTCTTCTGCTTGAGCAGAACCCTTATTAAATTTCGGTAAAAAATGATTCTCCTCAAAACCACCTGAACCTATGCTCAGCAGGATACCTGGATTTAGAGCACAGAAATTCCTTTAACCAGTATTTCATCTGTAGTGAGTACATAGCACCCTACTGAGCAACTTGAAACTGCTCCCACTCCCACCCCTCAAAATATGGTCCATCATTTTATATCTCTCTCTATATCTCATTCTTTTTTTTCTTTAAAAGCCTAACAAATTTTATCACACTACACAGTATTTCCCTTAGAGCTCACCAGAGACATATTAGAACTTCAAAAATCCTGTGGCAGTCCATTTAGCCTTCTCTATTACCACATTACCTTCTTCTTTATAGTATTAGCTTCCTAAATAACTCACATGTACATTGTGTAATCTTTCAATCCAACCTATTTGTTGGGGTCAGAGAGACAATTGGTAGTGAGTAGAGGGCCGACCTTAGAATCAAGAAAACCTGCATTCAAATCCTGCCTCTGACACATGAACCTGTGCAACATCAGACAAGTCCCTTAATCTCTCAGTGTCCTAGACGCTCTCTAATATATGACATTACAGCTGTCCTCAGTGAGTGGAGGGAGTTTCCACACCAGGAGTTCCTCACATTGTGAAATCACTAGTTTAGACCAAAAATATTTAGGGGAGAAAAGGTTGTTTTTTTTTAAATACAAATCAGAAGAAAGGCAGGACAGGCCCGGAAGGGATTTCAAAGACCTATGGCAAGCTCCTTTTCCAGCTCTACTTCTGAACATTTATTTCAATGAATCATTCCCAAGATGATTAAGGGGCTCTGTGGCAACTAGTGGCAATTTGGCTTTTCCACTAACAGCCAATTAGCCAATCCCCATCTCCTCTACCCCCACTCTCCAGGCTAAGGAACAGTGGACACCAACACCTAAAGGCTAAAACATTGCTGACAGAGTAACTGTAGAGCAATACCAGAAAAATAAGACAAAACAAAATAAAACAAAAAGTACCTCTCTGACCTGCAGGAAGGGACAATGAAAAAGAGCTGCTGATAATTGTGTTAAGGAGAAAGCTATAACAGAAGGCTCCCCCAGATGTAAGAACTATAGAAGGAAGCAGGAGAACAGAACTAGTTAACATAAGGAAAACACTATCAGAAAAAAAAGCTTAGAAAAAGAATCTCAGATTGAACATTAGAAGTGAGCAATGCTATGCTTCACAAAGCAAGTTGTCTGATGAATGTGTATGTACCCGTTTTGATGGTTCCATTATCTTATCCCTGTGGGTATTCCCTCCATGGTTGCACATCATTATCCATCCATACCTTCTCGTTCTGTTGAATTCTTGTCAGCATCTTTCTGTAAACCCTCCATAGAAGATTACTCCACAACAGGCAGGAGATCTTTTTCTGATTATTTTCTGTCTACCATTGAAGTATTTGCTGTGTTCTTATGTTGATCTGTTATTCTTCACTCTGGCTAACAGCTATTTTCTTTCCTTTTTTAGTCATAGATGTCTTTTAATGATGTTTTACAAATCTATTTCTTATACATGCATTTTTACTGATTGCTTCAGCCTGCCATGAAGCTGTCCATTACTCTTTGGGTCACCCATAATTTTGATTCTTATGAGATTGTAGTATTCTATGATTTGGTTTTATATACCAAAAAATAATATCGATGCTAAAAAGATGAGTTTATCTAGCATTAAACATGTTGGGTGCATTGAAAATACTGACAGAATTAATGGGTAGGAAGGTGAAAAGACCAAGGACTTTAAAGAATATTTGTCAACTTTCAGGATCATGGCTAAATAAATACTTGTTTTTCCCTCTGTCAGGACAAAAATAATTACATTGAGTACTGTAGTCTGTCATAAAGTTGCTAAGGAGTAACAAGCTGTCATCTTAAGGTAGTCATTATTAATAGAGATATTATTTGTTTTTGAATAGAGAGCAAATGAATTACTTAGATTTTCTCCAACTAGTCAACACAGAAAGTTAATATCTATCCATTTCTCAGAGGGGTACATACTTTAAGCTAAAAGGATGTCTTTGGAGCACGTTAGAACCAGTTGCAGAGAACCACTTGTTAAATTTTCAGTGTGAGCATTTACACCTAAGAAATTGGCAAATACTACAAATCAGGATTTGATTTCTTGTTTGTTGATTGTCTAGACTTAAGAAAGTGATGATGGAGATGTTAATAATTCAGATTAAGTTTAAAAGTATGTTATGCATAGTTTTTTTTGGGGGGGGGAAGCTGGCAGGGGGGAGTACCTGTTATTAAACATTCATCAGCACTCTTCCACTTACGTAAGACTGAAAAAATTATCAAATATGGAACCTCTCTTGAATCTGGGTCATTTAATAAACTTATGGAAGTGATCCGCTATCACTGATTTTTGGGAAATTTTGGAGAATCAGTGAGATCCTATGGACTTGGAAATCTTGTCCTGATTTTTGAAAGGGAGAAGGCAGATAGTTTATAGGTCAGTGAGCTTGTTGTTGATTTCTGGTAAAATTAGTAGATTGGACTGCTAGAGGGACCATTTATGAGCACTTAGAAAGGCACAAAATGATTATTAATAAATCATTATGGGTTCAATAAGAATGATTCATATCAGATTAATTTCATTTCCTATTTTGATGAGTTTAGTAAATCAAAGGACTTTTGTGAAAATCATACACTTGAATTTTAATAAGAGATTTGAAAAAGTTTTACATAATTTTGTATTAAAAATTTAAAGCACAGAGACTTTTAAAGTTCTTTTTCTTTTCACTTCCAAATTCTTTCCCTTCCCGTAGATCTTCCATCATCCAATGAATGAGCAAAGCAGTTTCTTAGCACAGACCAAGGATTTTCAAACTTTTGAGTACTTTGGCAGTGTGAGTGATCCCAAGTTGTCTCAACCATCTCCCACAGTGCATGGCCCCAGATATTTACTAGCTGTGTGACCCTGGTCCATTTGCTTAACCTTTGCTGCCTCGGTTTTCTCATTTGTAAAATGGGGGTGATAATTTCTTCCAAGGTTGCTATGAGGATAAAAATGAGATAAAACTATTAAAGTACTTTGCAAACCTTAAAGTGCTTTATTAATGCTAACTATTATTATAATTACTTGTGAATGACACAAAACTGAGAAGGATAACAAAAAAAAATTTAAAAAGGATGGAAGAGTGGAATGAAATTAACCTTAAATTTCATAGCAGGAAGCACAAGACTCTATACTTGGATCGTATGCTAAAATCAGATGTACAGGTACAAGATAAGGGAGATATGGCAAGAAAGCAAAGCGAGTAGCTGGTGTAAAAAAGACCTGGGTGTTCTAGGGGACTTCATGCTGAACATGGGGGGGGCAATCAAAATAGCTGATATGATCTCAAGCTACATTAATAAAAGTGTAGTGTGCAGAAGTAAGGAGGCTCCATCCTGCTGTACTTTGCCCTAATCAGTCCACATTTAGATAGGTATGTACCATATTGGGAGCCTTATTTTAGAAGAGGCATTGGCAAACTGTCTAGAGGAGAGTGACTTGGATGTGGGGGGACAGTAACTATGACACATGGAGATTGATCAAAGGAATTGAGGACAGTTAGCCTAGAGAAGAGAAGACTGGGCTGGGAGTGGGGGAGGGGAGATGATAGAAATTTTAAATTATTGAAGGCCTGTCATCATGTAGACGAAAGGTGTGATTTGGAGGACACATATGGAAAAACTTTCTAATGGAGTAGAGATTTACAAAGTGGAAAACTCTCTCAATGAGCAGAGAGCTTACTGTTAGTGAAGATTTTCAAATATAGTTTAGATGACCATTTATCATATGTATGTATACATATATGTGTACATGTACCCACATATATATGTACATATACCCACATATATGTGCTCTGGCTAGGGATTGGGCTAGATGATGTTTGAGATGCCTTCCAAACTAAGATCGTATTTAAAAATAAGCAATATTGAAATAAAATGTATTTAATCTCAGAAATGTTTATGTATTCTTAAAGCCCTCACATAAAATATTACACTTCCCTTTTTATAGATCCTTTAAAAATAGTGGCATTTTAATATAAGGAAATATTTAGAACTGGATTTTTTCTATAGATTTTCACTAACCTAGCCAGCTCTTAAGAGGACCCATTCAAAGGGGGTAAAATAAAAGTTGATTTCTTTCCTATAATCATCTGAGTTTTTTTTTTTAACAATCATCTGTCCTATCTGACAATGATTTTAAAATACAACCCTCTTCTTCCAATCAACAAAACATGATAGCTGCCATGTATTTCACACACACACACAAAAAGGGGCAAGTGGAAAAACTAGGATTGGGGAAAATTTTCCTGAGCATTGAATCCTTTCCATTTTCCCAGGTTTTCCCACAAGCTCTTCCTGTTTTAGAATGGACACAGTGAGGTATCTTTTCAGGTCACCTACTTGTAGAGTGAGTAGGGAGAGGCATTGATTTTTAAATTGCATGGCAATGAGCCCAGAATACCTGCGAGCCCCATCAGACACCTTCCTTTTTTTTTTTTAAATCATTATCGCATGTTGGGTAAAGAAAATCTTCTACAATATCTTCCTAGCTCCCCCAGCCTTTTCTATATTTAGGAAATCTGGGGTCCGGTGTGACTGAAATAAACATTCATTTTCTCACACTGAGCAGAAGCTTTGGTGCAAAGAAGTCAGTCCAGCTACTGGTCCTCCCGTTTATTTTCTGAGAAATTGGTCAAATCTGTAGAAATAGTGGTACTATGGAACTAAAGCAACTTGAAATTTTTTAAACTCTGAACTTCAGCAGACAAGTAGGTTTGTTTCATGTGGTTTTCATTCATTTACAGAACTGGTAATCAACACAGTGCTAAAGCTAAAACAACAAGAACCCCAATTCAACAGCATGCTGCTAAAATTAAAGAAAAACAATACAATTTTATAGAACAAAACCCAGGTAGCAGAGGCCATGGAATAATTTTAGCAATTGAAACCTATTACTTTTGATTCCCATTTCACATACCCAGATATGAAATGTCTTCCTAGCAAGTCAGAGAACACCACTTCGTATGTTTTTCTGCTTCCTTTAAAATGAATTAAATGTAACATCAGCTTACAATACACCACACAAACCCCAGTAAGATCTCACATCTTAAATGGGTTTACCTGCCTTTGTTCTGTTGGTAAATGCTTTAATCTCTAAATTCACTTTGCTTTCAAGGTGATAAAATATACTATTCACTATCCTGTTTTTTATGGTAAATTTTATTTAGACATTGTTCTGGTAATAAAAGCTAGACTTCCTCCCCTTCCCCCTTAGTTGTCCTATAGCTTAACTATACATGCAAAGAAAATAGACCGGTATATAGTTATAGGCTTTGTCACACTGAACACCCCAGGTTCACATACATGAAATTAACTCCAGAATGAAAAGGGAAAAAAAAATGGATTTGTTTGAGATTTGAACACAAAGACAACATTTCTTTCCCTTCCCACCACCCAGAATTGTTGTCAACTTACCTTATTAGATGAAAAACCAAACAGAGTCTCTTTACAGAAAATTAAGTTCATTATTCATCTCAATTTGGATTTGGGTTATTGCAGCTGAAGGCATTTAAGCCTCTCTCTGCGATTTGCCAATGCAAAGTGGGTGAGTATGGCAGTAAACACAAGGGCTGAAGGGGAGTGGTTGGCCATCACTCACAACAGTAGACTTGTAACTTTAGCTTTCCATTAGTATGCAAATACTTAATGAAATGAAATCACCCAACTCAAGAACAATACTTAAATGACTACTGAGAGCAGATATCCAAATCCATGCAATTTTGTCTTAGCTGTTAGTACGGTTGTGCTGCATGCAAACTGTTCCAGCAGAATTCCACTGCTATCTTTCATTATCTGACCATATTCTCTCAGCATCACTGGATATTGATTCATTTAGTACAACATGCAGTGAACAATTTATATCCTGTCAAGGTGAATGGTGTGTGGGATATCTAGAATATGCTAAAAAGGGATTGTCTGACTATCTTGGCTAGTGCAAGCAAAACATATGACTCCTGGGTAACAAACATTTTATCTACATTCAAGAATTATTGCAGTTTTAAAAATAACACTGTATGGATATGCAATTCAGCTGGAACACCCAGATTTTTAATAAAGAGATAGATGTCCAGGGATCTAGGGACACAAGAGTGATAGTTATCTAAATTTTGGTAATGAAATTCTCACTTTGTCCATAATCAAGACATGCTCTTTTACAACTCTGCATTTTTCCAAAATAAGGATTAAACACCTCTTAGATACCCGTATGAGGAAAAAAAAAATGCCTGGTTTTTATATAGTGTTTCACTGTGAAAAACTTACTAGAAAACTTCTTTTAGCTAGGATATGCAATTCATTGCTATATGTGGGCCACACAATGAACAGCTGGGCCTATTCCACCAATCATTTTGCTTCATGAGATCTGAGCCAGCAGCATTTATTTTAAACCCAGCTCTATCAAATGATAACAGAACCACAAAAAGCAATATGGATATTATTAATAGTGAAGAGCAACACGACTGAGCAAAGCAGTTTCTTAGCATAGCCCAAGGATTCTCAAACTTTTGAGGTCATCTGAACACTCTGGCAGGGTGAGAGACCCCATGTTTCAGTTACCTCAACCATCCCCCCAGGAAGTACTTAATAAATGATCTCTCTCTCTCTTTCTCTCTCTCTCTCTCTGTCTCTCTCTCTCTCTTTCTCTCTCTCTCCATCTAATCCCATTTGTCCTAAAATGCTCACCTGAATGAAGGAAAATGGAGCTGTTTTCAAAATGGTATCAATTAATTAATGAGCAAATCAAAGAATTAAACAAATGTTTTATTGAATACCTCTTTGTGTCTAGGCTAGGTGGATTATATGAAGAAGACTAAGGACCCCTTCCCTGCCCTCAAGGGCCTACTACAGTAGAGTGAGGGAACATAAAGAACAAAAGCCAAATTGTAAAAATGCTAAGAGAGAGTTCTACAATGCTATATTAGTATAGTAGTTGGAGATATAAAATAAATAAACAATTTGTGCCAGAAACAAAAGTAAAGACACTGTTATAAAACATTAATATTACAAGGGCCTAGCACGTGGAACACTGGAAAGATTTGAGGAGACTACTAGTTGTAGACCTCACTCTTATTCCTATTTTTCTTTTGTAAAAAGAAAAAAAAAAGAAAAATGAAAGATAAGATAATATGGTGTGGTGTAATGGGTCAGGCACAAGACCCAGAGTCTGGAAGATTCAAGTTCAAATTTACCTAGGACACTTAACAACCTTGGACAAGTCATCAAATCTTTCTGTGTTCCACTTACCTTATCTGTAAAATGGGATCTTAGACCTGGTGACCTTGAAGGTCTCTTCCAGTTCAAAATCTATAATCCTCTGGCAAAAGCTAACATGATTACTGAGAATTTAGGTATCTGACTTCTTTGAAATATCACATAGGATCAAGATTTAGAGCGGGAAAGGAAATCAGAGGCCATCAAATCTAGGACTTTTTAAACTTTTTCTACTTGTGACTCCTTCGGTACTTCTTAAATAGTTTGTCTAGTCCAGCCACCTCATTTTACATAAGAAGAAACTAAGGTCTAGGAAGCACAAGGTTACAAGATATTAAGCATTGGAGGCGGGATTTGAATCCAGGCTCTCTGACTCCAGAACCAATGCTCTTTCTACTGCACCATTTTGGACCAAAGTTTCTTAAATTTTTCTCAAAGTGACATACTTGAGTAACAATACTATAAATTAAAAAAAAATCTATAATTTCATCAGTGTGGTTATTTGCCTTCAGACACAGTTGTGATAAAAAGATTCATTTCCTGGTGGCCAACCTTATGGTCATGAGCTTCTTTGTTCATAGCTAGTTTGGTGCTCAGATGACAGAAATACAATCCATCTTTGTATTTGTACCCACCAGTATTTAACATAGTAACTTCCTTCCTTTCCTTCCTTCCCTTCCCTTCCCTTCCTTCCTTCCTTCCTTCCTTCCTTCCTTCCTTCCTTCCTTCCTTCCTTCCTTCCTTCCTTCCTTCCTTCCTTCCTTCCTTCCTTTCTTCCTTCCTTCCTTCCTTCCCTTCCTCCCTCCTTTGCCTCCATAGGGCTATATTAGAAGTGTTTTCAGCTTGGTAGGACCTGCTAGACCTTGCATTCATTTGGCAATGCATTTGAGAACCTTGGGTCTCCTTCACGCCACATAGAGTCACCAGCAATGAAAAACTTTGACAAAATCTTAACAGATCCTCTAGCCTAGTTTTTCTCTAGGAATTAGGTGACTATGAACTTCAGTGAAAAGCAAATTCAGAAAGATTCATAAGCAATATCTTCCATGAGACATGAATGCAAGTTTCCTTAGAAGGATCTCCTTCATATATTGTACTCAAGTTACTTAAATTTTTTCTTAAAATTCTTCACCATATACCATATTGCTTGCCTTCTCAATGGGTAGGGGAGGGGCTGGAGGGAAAGAATTTGGAACTCAAAATTTAAAAATGGATGGTAAAGTTAAAGAAAAACCCCTACCACATTGACAGTACTTCCTAAATACTTTTTCAAAAATCTATGATTTCATCAATATGGCTACTTCCTCCATCAAAATAGAAAAGAAAAGAGCTGAACAATGAGAACCTGAGGATCAGTAGGGTGGGATAGGGAGGAAGAGAGCTCTATGGCAGATTATTAGCGTCATAAATAAGTGACAAAGACCAGCAGGAAATTGACAGTGTCATGGTAAGGCACAGTACAAGACAGTGAGTCAATGACCCAATTTTTATTAATTAGACAAGAGAATTGTGATTGCTAAAATGAAATTTGGGATGTTGAACTCACCTAGAGTGAGGTCAACAAAATGTGCTCACTCTTTCATAGTATGCCAAAAGTGAAGGGAAGTGGTGATTGAATATTTTTGTAGCATAGCAAAAGAGTCTTGGCTACACAGGCCAAAGATCATAGTTGTGTATTAGTAGGGTGTCCTGAGATCTGTTGTACACTTTTGCCATAGAAGCTTGCAGTCAAAGTTGAAGAACAGTTGAGACATATGACCATGACTACCTAAGAATATTTTTTTAAAAAAGGATTTACTTCAATAGTCATTTAAAATTAGTACATTTTAATATTTTAGGTAATAAAAGACTTGCATTTAGTTTCTTAAATTGAAAGATTTTGACAGAATTTTTAATAAAATGAGAAATAGGAAAAATCAATAACCAAATAAAAAAGTGAAAAACTAATTTACAATGTTACTTAGTAACAAAAAAGGAATCTCAATTTAATAATGAAACCGCTTACTAGGAAGAAAGGAGTGGTCACTGTTCCTAAAACCTTATGCCTGCAGATTGCATAAATATCGGGAGGGTAATAATTCTCTTTTGAAATTATCATCTCACATAGTACATTGAAAGTTGATTACTAAAGGGTTAATGCAAAGAAATAGGCTTAAAGGAGCTATAAGACATCTACTATCTTAAGTCAATAGACCAGTTCCAACTCAATATTGAACATAGTTCCTTTGACACATATAAGATAGTCCATAAATACTTGCTAAAGAGATATTGCTGAATAATAACAGATATTTCTATAGCACTTCAAAGTTTATAAGGGCAAAGGAATAAGCATTTATATAGCAACTATTGTATGTCAGGTACTGTGCTAAGCATCTTTCTCCCTTCCTCCATCTCTCCCTCCCTCCTTCCCTTCCTTCCTTCCTTCTTTCCTTCCTTCCTTCCTTCCTTCCTTCCTTCCTTCCTTCCTTCCTTCCTTCCTCTTTCTTTCTTTCTTTCTTTCTTTCTTTCTTTCTTTCTTTCTTTCTTTCTTTCTTTCTCTCTCTCTCTCTCTCTCTCTCTCTCTCTCTCTCTCTCTCTTTCTTTCTCTTTCTTTCTTTCTTTCTTTCTTTCTTTCTTTCTTTCTTTCTTTCTTTCTTTCTTTCTTTCTTTCTTTCTTTCTTTCTTCCTTCCTTCCTTCCTTCCTTCCTTCCTTCCTTCCTTCCTTCCTTCCTTCCTTCCTTCCTTCCTTCCTTTTTCTTTCTTTCTTTCTCTTTCTTTCTCAAATGAGATAATATACTTATGTACATTCCTCCTTGAAACCTTATAACAAGATCCACATCCCAAAGAGGTAAATAAAAAAGGAAAAGGACCTATATGCACAAAAAATTTATAGTATTTCTTTTGTGGTGGCAAAGAATTGAAAATTAAGAGGATGCCCACTAATTGGGGAATGGCTGAACAAGTTATGGTATATGATTAATGGAATACTATTGAGCTATAAGAAAAGACGAGCAAGATGGTTTCAGAAAAACCTGGGAAGATGTACATGAACTGACACAAAGTGAAGTGAGCAGAACCAGAAAAACATTGTACACAGTAACAGCAATATTCTAAGGATGATCAACTGTGAAAGACTTAGGTACTTTCATCAGTGCAATGATCCAAGACAATTCTGAAGGACTTATGAAGAAAAATGTTATCCACCTCCAGAGAGAGAACTGATGGAGTCTGAATGCAGATTGAAATATGTTTTACCACTTTATTTTTCTTGCCTTTTTTGCAATATGTTAATATGGAAATATGTTTTGCATGATTTCATACGCATCATTGATATCACATTTCTTGCTTTCTCAATGGGTGGGGGAGAGGTAAGCTAGAGGGAGAGAAGTCAGAACTCAAAATTGCAAAAAAAGGGAATGCTAAAATTGAATTTATTAAAAAAAAATCCAACCTTATGACAGCCTGTGAGGAAGGTGCTCAGGTAGTATTATCCCCATTTTACAAATCAGAATATTAAGGTTTAGAGGTGTAACTTGTCCCTGCCCATAAAACTAGTAAGTGTCAAATGTAGAATTTGGATTCAGGTCTTTCTGCCTCTAAGTTCAATATTGTACCATGTATGCCATAAAGGCATGAAAGAGCTGCAGAGATTCAAGAAGGTATCAGAATGATGAATTCAATCTATTTTTCTCAAGAAACATTTGTTTATCATGTACTATGCCTGATGAAATGTGCTACTCTTTCTCAAGATGGAAAATGGCATAATCTCTACTTTCACAGAGTCGATAATCATATAGGAGGAAAAGATATGTACACAGATAAGTATGATACAGTGTAGGACATGAGAGGGGCTAAGGAGGTCTTGAGAAAGTATTTCTGTAAGAAAATTCGAGGGGAAAATAATTTTGAGTTTGTGAGAATCAAGGAAAGCCTCCTGAAGAGAAATCTTTAACACAAGAGGTTTTCCCTATAGAAAATGTGTTTATAGGTACAGGGAAATGAAGTTTTAAATTTGAGTTGGAAAAAGGAAATTAGTGAATGACACAAAATATGAAAGTCAATTTCTAGGCTGAAAACTAATGCCCAATATCCAGGAGTGGAAGTGGTGTAATTAATTATTATTAAACCTTGTCTTGCTATGAAATGCCAGGCTGAATAGAGGAATGACTGACACATTCCAAAACTCTATTTTTTTCTCAGCTATTCCAACAAGCACAACAGTCCATTATGCTTTCAATCCGTTATCATATTAAAGGGGATTCTCATGAAATTTCAATATTTCTAGCTGACATTCACAGGATATATGACTACATACATTTATTCTTTCATGCCATCTGATGACTCATTTTTTGGACCCCATAAGTTCTTTAAATAAAATAGTTCTATGTTTTAAAAATAAGGGGAAAAAAGATCAATTATTTGATCTGGGATGCTATGAATTCCCATCAGCTTTAACGCCTAAGTAGAAAAAGTAGCTGCTGTTCCCACTGCCTAAATTTAGATTTGGACACAAATTAAGGACATAATAGTCAGATGAAATTCATTTGTATTAAATATCATTGCAAAGAAAATTTAGTAAAGTTTCCAAGGCCCAACCTAGTATTTGTTTCAAATAGCCTTGGCTACCTTGGTACATTGAAAGGAAACATGACAAGATTTAAGTTCCACTTCTGAAACATAATGTATATGTGACCCAGGGAAAATCTTTTCTTTCTCCTCCCATGCCTCCCCAATTCTCTAAGAATGTAAGTTGCACACACACACACACATACCCCAAGTGGGCCAAGCTATCACCATCTTCAAGACCACCATCCCCCCAACCCTCCAGATCTCAGTGGAGACAGCTTCTGACCCTGTATTCTAGAACAGAGGAGTCAAATGGAGATCCAAGGGCTGCTGGAACAAAGTTAAAATGTAACTGGGAAATATTTAACAAGATGAATCAAAACATAATAGAACTTAGATAATGTTAGTATGTGGTTTTCTTATGTTATTATGTAGCCAGTAGGAATCCTGTGTATGGTTTATTCAGCTGTTTTCAATTGCAGCTGACTCTTTATGACCCATTTGTGGTTTCTTGGCAAAGATACTGTAGTGGTTTGCTATTTCCTTCTCCAGCTCATTTTACAGATGAGGAAACTCAGGCAAACTGAGTTAAGTGACTTGTCCAGGGTCACACAGCTAGAAAGTATCTGAGGTCACATTTGAACTCAGGAAGATGAGTCTTCTTCACTCCAGGAACTGCACTCTATCCACTGTGCCACCCAGCTGCTCTATGTGTATGATTTAACGGTCCCCATTTCTATTTGAGTTTGACATCAGTTCCCTTGTGTTCCAGAAACAGCAACATTTCCTTTGCCCCCAGCCTCTTCGCCAGTCATACTTCTAGCCCCGCCCCTGGTAATCAACCTGGGAAGCAGTGTGGAGATTCAACCTGGCAATTGCTTCTGCAGGTGTTGTAGCAACCTCTCTGTCCCCACCCCCACTGCTGCCACTTCCTCAGCAGCAACAATTATTGAAGAACATTATTGGCACTGACCAATGACTTAATATTGGAAAAAGATAGTGTTTTATCAATGGAAATGAAACTAAAGAAGATGCAACATGACCTGCTTTGCAGCTGTACCCTAAGGACCTTTCTATCTGATTTATTGCCAAAAAGAGGGAGTCCTATCAGAATGTGAGCTTCTTGAAACCAGAGACTATTTTCTTTTTCTATTTATATCCCCAGTGATGAACACAATGCTTTGTACAGAGCAAGAACTTAGTAAATACATTTTCCTTCCTTCCTTCCTTCCTTCCTTCCTTCCTTCCTTCCTTCCTTCCTTCCTTCCTTCCTTCCTTCCTTCCTTCCTTCTTTCCTTTTCCCCTTTGCTTAATGCCAATGAGTTCTAGTTCACAGCTGTTAATTCTACTGCTCTTGAAGTAAAGCTGTCCAGTTTTCTCACCATTGTAAGCTCCTTAAGAGCAGGATTTATGTTGTATCCGTCTTTGCGTCCCAGATACCTAGCATGATGCCTCACACATAATAGGTTGCTTAATAAATTTTTAATTGCATTAGCGTGGAGAAATCAATGATTGGAAAAGCTATGCCTAGAAAACCTGGTTTAACAAACTGTTAACTTTCATCACCAAACAATTCATCTAAAGGAATACGAAAAGCAGTCATTCTTAATGAGTTATTAAGGAAAAAGAAATGGAGTAGGAATGTTATCTAGATAATTATCCTAATTTCAGCATTTTGGGCTTAGATGATGTATGGGTATGCCATAGAGATATCTCAGGGGGAATGATCAGAGGTCATCTAGAAGTCATGATCCGTGGACTTTGGGTGAACTCAGTGGGCACCCTGAACCCTGCTGCTCATCTATTCCAAGCTTTATCCCTGACTATACCCCCTAGGAACATCATGAAGGATGTAAAAACAATAAAACAATAATTGCATTAGTGATAGTTTACATTGATAGAGTGCTTTAGAGTTTATAAGGTATTTTATGTACATTATTTAATTTTAGCTACTACATCAGTTTTTGGCATCTATTTGTAGGTCCTTTTCTGGGAACTTTATTTTTCCATTTGATGACCACCATGGAGGTTACTCTGGTTTACTAGGCAGAAGTTATAAAACAATTGTTAGGGCCTCAGGGCCTGGCCAAGGCAGACCTGGTCCCAGGTACCAGGATGCAATAGCAGGAAACATCACTTTTCCAGAATATGTCAGTAAGCATATAGAATAAGGCAGTATCATCCCTCCATTTCAATTTGTTTCTGAGAAAAAAGGCAATTTAATTCATTAAGCATTTATTAAGCACCTTCTATGCTCCAGGCACTGAGGACCTAAAGACACAAATAAAACAGTCCCAGCTCTCAAGGAGTTTATATTCTAGGGGTGGTGGTGGTAAAACACGTATGTAGAAAAAGAAATATAAAGTCTATAGAAAACAAATACAAAGTAATGGGGAGGGGCAGTAAGAACAGAAGGAATCAGGAAAGGTATCTTAAGGGAAGTGGCCCTTTAGTTAGGCTTTGAGGTGAGTGCCACGGATTCTAAGAGGCTGAGGTGAGGAAGGAAAGTATTCTAGGCATGGTGGAAGGCATAGAGGTGGGAGATGCAATGTTGAGTGCCAGGAACATCAAATAGGCCGGTATGGCTGGAGCATAGAGCACATGAAGGGGAATCTTGCACAGCCCGGAAAGACAGTCTGGATTCAGATGGTGAAGGGCGCAAATGCCAAAGACAAGAGTTCATACTTTTTTTCTAGAGGTAGCGGGAACCACTGAAATTTCTTTTTTTTTTTTTTAAATTTATTTATTTATTTATTTTTTTAATGCAATTTATTTATTTCACATATTTGGTTTTCAGCATTGATTTTCACAACATTTTGAATTACAAATTTTCTCCCCATTTCTACCCTCCCCCCCACTCCAAGATGGCTTATATTCTGGTTGCCCTGTTCCCCAGTCAGCCCTCCCCTCTATCACCCCCCTCCCCTCTCATCCCCTTTTCCCTTCCTTTCTTGTAGGGCAAGATAAATTTCTACGCCCCATTGCCTGTGTATCTTATTTTTTAGTTGCATACAAAAACTTTTTTTGTTTTTGAACATCTGATTTTAAAACTTTGAGTTCCAACCACTGAAATTTCTTGAGTGGGGAAGTGATATAGTCAGACCTGTGCTTTAAGAATATAAATTTGTGGGGCAGCTAGGTAGCTCTGTGAGTATAGCACTGGCCTTGAAGTCTGGAGGACCTGAGTTCAAATTTGGCCTCAGACACTTGACACATTCACTAGCTGTGTGACCTTGGGCAAGTCACTTAACCCCAATTGCCCTGCCTTACCCCCTCCAAAAAATTAAAAAAAATATATAAATTTGCATCTATATGGACTACAGCTTTTAGAGGGAAGAGCTGGAAGGAGTGATACTATTTAGGAAGCTATAGCAATCATTTTTTCCCCTTGATATCTTCAGCTTTTTTTTATAAGTTACTTTATTCATTTTAGTTTTCAGCATTCACTTCCATAAGTTTTAAATTTTCTCCCCTCCCCCTTCCTCCCCCTCCCTCCTGAAGACAGCCTGCAATCTGATATAGGCTCTACATATACATTCCTATTAAACATATTTTCACATCAGTCATGTTGTATAGAAGAATTAGAATGAGTGGGAAGAGCCACGAGAAAGAAAAAAAAAACAAAACAAAACAAAAAAAGAAAATAGTCTGCTTCGTTCTGCATTCTGACTCCATAGTTCTTTCTCTGGATGTGGATGGCATTTTCCATCATGAGTTTTCTGGAATTGCAATGCTGAGAAGGGCTAAGTCTATGAAAGTCAGTCATCACACACTGTGGCTATTACTGTCTACAAGATTGCAATAGTTTTGACAAGAGGTGATAAAGGCCAGCAATAGGGTGGCTGTGGTATAAGTGTAGGCAAGGGGCTAGATGTGGGATTTGGGGGCTATACAATCAATTAGCCTGGGAACCTAAGGCTACAATTTAGTTACACTGTAAGGCTACTCGAGCATGGCACCTTTATAGGCCAATGATGTTTGTGATCCAAAATGATATCCAGTGAGACATATATAGGCCAATGTTGCTAGTTTTTAATGGTGAGATGAAAACATTTGAGAATGTGTCCTTTAGGCTGAAGATGAGTGCTGAATCATGACCTATGGGCCAACACAGAATAAAGCTGTTCCCTCTTCCACAATGCAGCTCATCAAATATCTGAAGATAGCTATCTTGCCTCCTCCAGCCTCTAGGTGCCTAGTTTTCTTGACTATTCTTTATAGTATGTGGTTTCCAGAATAGTGATGGTGAGAAAAAAAGAGATGCTAGAAAACTCTGTCCTTAATATCAACAAATATTTATATAGTGTTTTGAGGTTTACAAAGTTTCCTAACAACATCCCTGAGAGGTAGGAATAGCCAATATTATTAACTCCATCTTATAGATGAGGAAGATTTGGCCCCTTTGGTCCCAAGACAGGGAGATTAAGGGACTTGCCTAAAGTCAAACAATTAGCACACATTAGAGCTTGGATTCAAACATGGCTTTCTCCCAATTCTGAACCAATGTTCTCTCCACTACACCATTTTATAGAATAAGTGGTGGTGTTAGAGGCACGCACACACATACCTCTATTGCCTAAACTTAGGAGAGGGAACAAAAATGGAGGGAGGATGGCAGGCATCAGCACTTTTTGTCTGGTTCTGGACAGGCTCTATCATGGGTTGCTAATGTGTGAATCCATTTGTATCCAGATGCAGCCCAGAGAGGTGCCAAAATATGATAATCTACCAACAAATGTGAGCCTAAAGAAAAAAGAAGTTTCTAGACCTGCTTTGTAAATCAGGATGAAAGCCACAGATGGAATTGTTGTCCAGGACAGAGTTCCAGCAGCTGCTGCCAAGTTTTCAAAGGGCTTAAATCAAGACACTATGCTGGGCACTGATAGGTTTGCTAATAGCAGGTCAGGTACAAAATGTAGAGTACAAAGTGAATCAGGCACTTGGCTTAGGCTACTACTCAAATGGGAAGGAGCCAGCTTGGACTAGCCCAGTGGGAATTTGGGGAGAAGCCCAGGGTAGCTACTAGGGCTTTTCAATTCTGTGCTGTAGTTAATCCCTAGTGGTGTCACATAGGCTTTTATGATGGCCTTGAAGCTGTGCAGCCAGGGAGTTCCACATAGTTTTCTGGTACTGTAGAAATGTGCCTGGCCTGTTGACAGAAGGGACCAAAGTATTTATAAACCATTAGAATTATAAAAGTTGAGACCTGGAATGGCTTTCCCAGTCCTTCTGTAACATGAGCAATGACCATCCAGGCTTGAATACTTCTGGTGCTAGCGAGCTCACTGCTTTGCAAGGGATCCTGCTCCATTGCTCTGTAGCTATAATCATTACAAAGGCCTCTTCTATATTGGGTGAAAATTAATTGATCTATAGTTTCTATACATTGATTCTAGTTCTGCACTTTATTTTGACTGTAAGGGAATACCATAGGGAGGGAGAGTACAATCCTTGATGCTGTTTCTTCACTGTTAACACCAAAAAAAAATTATTCCACTTTCTACAACACATCTCTTCAAATATCTGAAGACAACTATCACACTTCACTTATATCTTTCCTTCTCCAGGCTCTAGATTTCCACTTTTCTTAATTGTTCTGCATAGGATGTGGTTTTTGGAATGGCCATCTTCATCACACTTCTATGGATGCTCTTTAGTTTATCAATATATCTCAAACTATAAGTGTACTCAAGAAGTGACTACAACGCACCAGTTCTGTCTGACCAAGGCAGAGTACAGTGCAGAGTCCTTTCTTCTGGGTACTCTACTTCTGCTCATACATCCAAAGAGTATATGTTTCAACAATCTGGCTAGCAGCTTCTGTGGGGGGTGTAAGATCCACCCAGAGCCAGCACCTGGAAAGCTGCCAACAGCACAGGTTCTTTTGATCTGCTTAACTAAGGAAAGCAAGGTGAAGGGGTTGACAAGTTTACTTTAATCCAGCATACAGACAGCATTCACTTAGTTCAGGGGAAAAAGCCAGCACCCTAAACTTCAGAACAAAATACAAGCAAATTACAAATATCAACAGACAGACCCAATACAATTCATAGTTACCAACATCTAGGTTCAGCCCGGGAGCTCAGAACAAGGGCTGGCCCAGAGTCACGCACCAACACTGCTGCGGCAAAGAGCTCCAAGGAACAGACAGCCAACCCCTGGTTTTTATATCTTTTTCAGCATCAGGGGTGAGTCACACATACTACTCACCCACGTGACCTAAAATCGTCGCAAAGAGGCGGACTTAAACCCACATGGTCTAAGAGCCTCTGCTGTCCCAGACATGTAAACTAGGCCCTCCTTGGTGTTAGCCCCACCTTGGGCCCCACCTTAGTTGCCAATCCACACCCATTAAGGTTTTACCCCTAATAGGGGTTTGGGCCTGGGGCTTGGCACCTAGTAAGGATTACTCAAAGAAAACAAAGGCCATTTTGCTTATCAACACAGTATATTATTTTAAAAGTCATTTTTGCCCATACTGTTGGTGCTTATTGAGCTTGTGGTCAAACAAAATCCCTAGGTCTTATCCTATTTGTAACTGACTTTAAAAACTTAAATGTTGGACTTCACATTTAAGGTTTTTAAATTTAATCTTGATGATTCCAACTCACTCAATCAGTCAGCCCAATAACTTTTTGGCTACCAATTTTTTAATTTAAAGGAAACATGCTTTTTATGTCTTCATCTACCTCACAGACAAAAATGTTGAATGGGACAGGACCAGGAGTAGAATACTAGGACAAACTACTAACAATCAAATAGTTAGTCAATCAGCCAACAAACACCTACTACGTGCTAGGCATTGGGCTAGGCACTGGGAAACAAATCCAAGAATGAAACAATTCTTTCACCCAAGGAAATTACATTCTATTAACAGAGGGCAATATGTACATACAGAAATACATGCAGAATAAATATAAAAAGAATAAATACAATACAAAAACAAGACTGTTTGATAGTAAACTACCTTGTATGCTACCTAGGTAATTCTAATGACCTTATTAAAAAAGGAAGTTAGTTTAATTTGGCAACACATTTTCAGTGAACTCATGTCAGATCCCAGAGATCATTCACTTTTTTTCTAGGTGCCTACAAATTGTTTAATTAGAAAATCTCACAATTAGACAAAAGCATATTTAATTTAATAAAATTATGACTTCTACAGAATGTGGGAAAAATTAAGACTCTAGTTATGTTTTAAATAAAAACACATAAGAGTAGTCAGGACAATAAAAAGAGGACACAAAACCCAATTAACTATGCTAAAGATCTCTCAAATGCTTACCCATACTCTGAACAGTTGGTCCCTTTGTCCCACCCCCATTACTCCTTCAGTTACTCCTAGTTCCCTTGTAGAGATTGCAGGGATTTATAAGTTTGCTGATTCAGATAAATGGTGTATGATAAAATCTAAGAGTCTCTAATTATTTCTCATTAATACCAATATCACTGCATGATGAGGAGGGGTACTAGGAGACTGCATTTTCATCCACTGAACCCTTTTTACCCCCTGGGTTTGTTGGTTCTTAACATACACTGAAGTGCAAATCCTCTAAAGTTTCTGATACTTCCTCATACATTGTTCTTTGTCTGTCTTTCTTCTCACCCCCATCTCACCCTACCTGATGGACACAGCTGTTTCCTGCACCAAGGAGTCATTTTTGGTACCAACAATTCTTGGGGACTAATAGGCAACTTGGATCAGCTTCAAGCCTTTGGTATTTTCTGCACACAGCTGCTTTCTCTTCACTAACATTTTCAGGCTCTGCTCGTAGTACCCACTTTTTACTCATCTACTTTTGAGAACAGATGTATATGAAACATGGAAGCCTCCAACAGGGAACTATCACAGAAACATGAAATTGTCGAGTTGAGAATATGGATTTCCAAGGCCATCCAGCGCAACATGAACTTGAAGAAGACTCTTTGCCACAATGCATCTGCCAATTTGTCATCTAGCATTTGCTAGAAGATTTCCAGTAAGGGGTATCCTCTAACTCCCCAAGCTTTCCATTCTACTTTGATATAGCTCGGTTCATTAGGACGTTCTTGCTCATACTTGCACCTCTGCAATTTCTTCCCCCTCTTCCTTCCCATTGCTCCTCGTTCTGCAATCTGAAGCTAAATCCAATCCCTCTTCTGCATGGCAACCCTCAAATATTCCAAGACTGCTGTAATTATGCTCTCTTCCCTCCTCTAAGCATAATTCTACAGTGCTTTCCGTATTGGTTAGACAATTTAACATCTCCACCAACAATATATTATCATACCTGTCAATCATACCTGACCGATATTCATTATTTCCATTTTTAGTCATCTTTGCCAAGTTACTGGGTGTGAGATGAAAACTCAGAGCACTTTAATTTGCATTAGTCTTATTACTAGTGATGTGATCTTTAATAGCTTCCAATTTATAGAGAACTTTTTATTTATGTCTTTGGACTACTTATCTACTAGAGAATGGCTAAATTCACAGCACTACCCCCCAGCAATTCTTCTCTTCTCCATGTTAAATATAGGTTCACACATTTAGGTTCATAGAGCTAGGAGGGACCTCTGAGGCCAGGTGGTTCAAACCTCTCATTTTATATAATGAAATAGGTTGCTGGAGTCTAAATGACTTGTTCAAAATCACACAGATAGTAAACATTAGAGGACTTGAATCCACAGTTCTCTGACTCCAATCTGTCAACTATAATTTATTAAGCACTTACTATGTGCCAGGCACTGTGGTACACACCGAGGATATAAATAAAGGAAAAAGATACTCTCTCAAGAACTTTGTAGTCTGGTAAAACAGCTTATAATCTAATGGAATCCAGACCCTTTTTCCTCTGCTGATCCTTACACAGCATGATCTTGAGACCTTGGTCATTGTCCTATGGACCTTCAGCTCTTCAATCAATTGCCTTCCTAAAATGAGGTCCCCAGAACTGAACAGTATGTGGTCTGACCAGAGGAGAGAACACTGGGACTATAACTCTAGTTCTTTATATGATGATTTTTTAAAGCGATTAATGGTGTGTTTACTTTCTTGGATGCCATATTAAACTCTTGACTTTTTTTATTAGTTAATTTATTTATTTTTAGTTTTCAACATTTACTTCCATAAGTTTTAAATTTTCTCCCCCTCCCTTCCCCCTCCCTCCCTTAAGTCAAATACCATGTACCATAGAAATGATGCCTTAGTCTTAGAGAACCAATTTAACACTAAGTTGTTGACATTTAAATCCATCAACTGTCCTAGTCTCATCATAGTCTTTATTGCTAGTGATATACAGCACACTTCCTTCTGTGTCATTGAACAGCTGTGAGTAGTCCGAGCTGCCTGAATGAGGACCCAGCCAGCTGGGTAACTCAACTCATCCTCTCCCTCTCGCTTTCCTCTTCAAAGGAAGGTAAATCTTGATGGCTGGAAGCTCCCCAGTTAACTTGTAGTTTACTGGCTAGATTTCTGCCTTCCCATCTTTCTTTTCTTCTCCTTCCTTCCTTCCATCCTTCCTTCCTTCCTTTCCTCTTAGCCATTTCACTCTGAAACCTGTAGATTGGACCACAATAGGGACCCTGCCCAAACTCCACTTAGTGGCTATATTTTGAGCCCTCCTGGCTTAGAGTGAATGTCAATGGTAACTGTTTCTCTTTTGACTAGCAACCATGAGGGTCTTCCCCTCCCAGTTTTATTTTTTTTCTTCTTTCTAATTAAAGGGGATACCCCTTGATTCACTTCTTAAAGAGGCCTATTCACTGAATGGGCATTACCTCACTCAAAGTGAGAACCTGAAAGGGCCAGAGTCTCCTTTTGCAGGCCACTGGACTCCGATGGCTGTAGAGGAGGAAGTGAGGCTGGTGACCTTGCACAACCCTCCTTCACTCAAACTAAAGTCAACTGCAAGTTATGTCATCATTTTCCTGATGTAATGGTCTTCTCCAAAAACGAAGGACAAACAACAAACAACAATTTTAACATTAGTCATGTTGTATAGGGCAATTCTAATGCATGTGAGAAACCTTGAGAAGGAAAACCAAAATGCAGTGAAATAAAAAAAGAAAATAGTCTGCTTCACTCTACATCCAGACTCCACAGTTCTTTCTCTGGATGTGGATGGCATTTTCCATCATGAGTCCTTTGGAAATGTTTTAGGTCCTTGCATTGCTGAGAAGGCTAAAACTCTCAACTTACTTTAAACTTGAAGTCTACTAAAACCCCCCAATATTTTTCAGAATAGCTATCTAGACACATATTCACTGCCTTGTATAGGAAGTCTACATGGATTTTTTGCTGTTACTTACATACAACATACTATCTCCATGTCTTTGCATTAACTTTCCCCTATACCATTAGGCAGCTGAGTGACAGATAAAGTACTGGGCCAGGAGTCAGGAAGACAAGTTCAAATACGGACTCAGACACTTGCTAGTTGTATGACTCTTGGCAAATTGCTTAGTCTCAGTCGGCTTCAGTTCCCTCAACTATAAAATGGGGAGAAGTTACTTCCTAGGGTTGTTGTGAGGATCAAATAAGATAATATTTGTAAAGCATTTAGCACAATGTTTGGCTCATAGTGGGTACTTACTGGGTCCTTCTTTCCTTCCCCGAAAATATATTTCCTCCTCAGCTCCTCCTCTTAGAGGTCTTAATTTCCTTCAAAGATCTCAAATACCTCTTTCTAGACAAGATAGTCCCTTCCTAGCTCCTAGAGCTCTTCAACTCAATAATTAGCTTGCATTTGTGTGTGTGTGTGTGTCTCACAAGATAGAATGGAAGGTCTATCAGGACAGGGACTGCTTTGTTTTTGTTTTTATATACCCATTTCTTAGAGCATGGTAGTTATTTAATAAATGTATGAGAATAATTGTGAAGCCACCACCTTCTACTCATCCATAGAGAATTTTAGAATGTTCAAATAGTGTTACTCTATGGTTGAAACTTTTAGAGGATTCTTCATCTTCTATAGAACACACCTACTTGGTCTTTCAACTCTTACCCTAGAATCATAGAATCACATTATTGTAGACTAAGAGAGCAGCTAGGTGGCACAGTGGATAGAGTACCAGGACTAGAGTCAGGAAGACTCATCTTCTGGAGTTCAGATCTGCTGTTGGACACTTGCTAACTGTGTGGTGCTGGGCCAGTCACTTAACCTTGTTTGCCTGAGTTCCTCAGCTGTAAAATAAGCTGGAGAGGGAAATGGCAAACCACTTCAATATCTTTTGAATAGAAAACCCCAAATGAGGTTGTGAAGAGTTGGGCACAAGTTAAAAACAACTGAATGATGACAACAACAAAAGAATTGCAAGGGACTTTAGATACCACCGTATCCAAACCTTTCATTTTCTGGGTGAGGAAACTGAGGCATGGAGAGGTTAAGTGATTTGTCCAGGATGACACAGCTAGTGTTAAGGCAGAATGTGAAACAAAGTTTTGCTGACTCTAAGTTTAATGCCTTCTCCACACTTTCAAGATTTCTTTTTTCCCTCCCTTCATCATACTTATTTGTTCATCTTGTGTTGCATTCCTTGATCTTTTCCACTTTATTCTCTTCTATTTCATTTTTTGGTTTGCTTCATTCAACTCCTATCTTTTCTCCCCCTCCCTCCCTGCTTGTTGTTTTCTCCATTTTATAGTTCATTCAAATTTATCTGCATGTAGTTTGTATTCTTTTTCTTCCATTTTTAATTCTTCCAGGGCATTTCCAAACATCCTTTCATTTTAATCTTGTTATTATTTACTTCAATCCAAACCACAGAAAACGAATTTTCAGGCTTTTGAACAAAGTGCTTGTCATGCCAATCAGTGATTAAAGATCTTTCCAGCCCATTCAACAGGCCTCAGGTGGGGCAAGTTAAGGGAGGTTTGATTAGAGGCAGGCCTACACCCTTGTGATGCCAATCAGTGATTAAAGATCCTTCCAGCCAATTCAATAGGCCTCAGATGAGGCTAAGGGAGGTTTGATTAGAGGCAGGCCTACCCCCTTTACTTACTAAGTGCTAAGCTCCAGGCCTACACCCTTTCACTGATTGGGTATGAAGTCCTTCAGCACTAAGAAGAGGGTACATACCCAGAAGGTAGCCATTAAGGTTAGAATTCAGCCCAAGGAGAAGAAGTAAGAACTCCGAGATGACAGAGCTGAGAATCTACAGATTAGTGAGCTACAGAATTCAGAGAGCTGTAGAGAGAGTGCAGAGCAGAGAGTAGAGACCAGAGAGCCACAGAGACTAGAGAACTGAGGGGGGGAGAGAACACAGGCAAGCAGACAATTGGGATAAGTGAGTGTTTACAGGAAGGCCCAGTGGGGGGAAGGTTACAGGATGACTTGGTTCTTTGCTGTAATACTGTATTATAATTTCCTTGTTGTTACATTGAGGTGGAGTTCTTGGTTTTGGAATACAATTGTTGCTATATAGAATTGGAATTACTGGTTTTGAGATTTGATTCTCTGGTGTCTAAATAAATGTTATACTTCCCCTGCCTTCTACATAGAGAATCTTTTATACCTTGTGATTCCAAACTATACCGGCATGTTCATGGTCACCTTTGAGGTCATGATAAGGTGCTGAATTGACTGGAGAAAATGACAGCAATCATCTTAAGGGTTTTCAAGTCCTAGAAATCCTCCATCTTCTTTCTGTTCCTTCTCTAGTCTATTTTCCTCCCAAGAGTTTAAGTATGTCTAAAAAACCCAATAACAACAATAGCCAAATCATGCCTCTGTCCTTTCATGTGAGGTCCTTTTAAGCTTTCCTCCTCATGTTCAGAGGTAAGCTCCATCCTACCTCATGCCCTTCTCTTTCAGGTAGGTAGGGTGTTGATATATTCTAACCCTGAATTTTATTTGAAACATTACTAATAGCTCGTCTATGAATTTGGAAAGGGGCTCCTGATGTACAGAGAGAGGGTGTAGGTCCTAATTCCTTTGAGCCTTGTTTGAAGCAGGGACATTGCTCATATTTTCAATCAAGGTAGGGGCAGTGCTACTTGCTCTCATGAGCCAAGTGGAGCAGGCCTTCATGGGCCTAGATAGCGCAATGTAGTTGCATTCTGAGGATTTGGGGCCTTTTCCTTCCTCTGCTGGTCATTTCATCAAAGCCTTCCAGCTAGTTGTCAATATTCCTCTATTAATATGATTTCCATGTCAGGAACATTGGTAGGTACCATGTCCCAGGTTGTTTCATAGTGCCTCTGCTGGGATATCTGCTATCTGGGCCAAGTACATGAGTACTGGGCTAGAACATTTCACTTGGGATGTTGAGATCACTTCTTGCTTCTCATGGAGAACAGACAAGAAGGTGACTTCTGGCCCCTAATAGGATAATAGATTTTGAGATATAGTCTATATGCTCTGTAATGGGAAAGGCTGCTACTCTGTGAACTTAAAGTTAAGGCTCTGGAGCTTTCAGAGTTATTTCCTCAAGCTCAGCTACCCTCCACACCAATTCAGCTAAGTGATGGGGGAGGTGTGTAGGGAGAAGGAGTTCCTCCCATGGTAGCTAGGTGAGGCAATATAGAGAGTACTGGACTTGAAGTGAGGAAGAACCAAGTTTGAATATTAATTAAGATAGTGGTGAACCCAGGTGAATGACAGCCTCTCTGTGCCTTAGTTTCCTCATCTGTAAAATGGAGATAATAATATCAAGTAAGATAACACATGTAAAATGTTTTGCACACCTTAAAAAGCAGTATAAATGTTAGATAGTTAAAAGTGTTGGTGAGGGAGCGCTCAGTCATTAATGGCCCAAATTCTTAAAGCCTTTGTGATTCCTATACCTTTATCCTTGTGAAAACTATGGAGAACTCTGAAAACTGCTATTTCAGGTAAATGGTATATTAACAGATCTGATAAAAACTTTTTATCATGGTTTACCAATATACAAACCTGTGTGTGTGTGTGTGTGTGTATGTGTGTACTAGGACCTACCATATAGCTCAATTATTTGTGGCATATTATCTCCTCATACAGGATCCTACAAACCTGCTAGGGCCATATCTCCAGACTTAATTCACATTGATTTTCTTAGCCTTAACACACAAATAGATACAAAAACTGCATCCAAGTATTTCCAAGCAAATAACAGTCTCTTGTGTACAGTACTGTTCTCCTCTGCCCTCTCTTTCCCACTATATCCAATCATTACTTTCATAGATGCAGGGACCAAGGACTTGTGGAAACCAGCACTGGGGGAAAAGTGACAGTGAGTCTTAAAACAAAAGAAAATAAACGCAGGCCCTTACAAACTGGCTGCCATCAGTAACTTCTTTTTGAAGAACTGAGCAAAAGGAAGACTAATATTACTACTTTACTGTTGTAGGAAATTGTTCAGTTCCTGCCAGGGAAGTCTTTAGGGCAGTATCATAGAGTAGGGACCTGTATGAAACCTTGGAGTAAAGAAGCGACCAAGATTTTCTTGCAATTGCCTCTCTAGAAACCCCGAGTTTGTTTTCTATCCAAGGGGAGTCCAAACCACAGGGTGGTGCTTTGGGTCTGAAAGACTAGATGACTACCTAAGATGAAAATGAGTTCACTGGAGAGGAAGTAGTTGTGTTTACTATTTATGGACTACTGTGTTTTCTGTATACTGTCTGTAAGGTGAAATAAAGGCTATGCTGTACCTGAGAGGCACGTAGTTAACTTGACCACTGACAGAGGATTTTGGGCATTTATTCTCACTGTCTTTGTAGATATAAGCTATGGCATGAAGTTCCCAGAGGAAACTCTGGTCAGAAAGGGGAAAGGAAACAAAGAGATGTGATTTTTGGAAAATTACTCCCCACCAAGATTCAACCCTAGGTTTATAAACTAGATTTAGTCTTGGAGGTGGGGTGGGGAAATTCGTGTCCAAAAATCACATTTCTTTGGGTTGTTTTGTCTCTACTCCTAAGGAAATATTCCAGTGAGCCCTTTTATCAATACAGGAACCCACATGGGGCCCAAACCTATGGTGTTATTAAGGGTTTGTATTGTCTCCAGAAGGAAAGCAAACTTGAGGTTGCTAGGGAGGCAACCAATTTTTTCTCCCAACAGAATTGTACCATCTGAATTAGATTTTTGCCTGGTTATTTCTCTGTCTCCAGGGCAATGTGCTGAAGCCTCAGTTTCTGAACTATTGAAACTCCTCCAGAAGGCTGGGATTCAGCAGTTCTGGACATTCAGCCACATGGTTCCCTTCTCCATTGCTTCCATCTGTCAGCACAAGAAGTTATACCACTGTCTCTCCATGGATTGGGTCAGGAGGTGGTAGGGAATGAGGGGGCAAGGCAGGAATTCTCCTGGGACAATATGACTGAAAGCACAGTCACTGCCTCTCACTGACACCTTTTAGTGCTGTGAGTAAGAGCACATGCAACAGCAATATGACTCTGTTCCAAGGTTTCCATAAATGACTAGTAATGGGGAGGGGTGATAGGTTAAGTAGGCACATAGGCTTCCTTCTCATCCCTAGCCCTGGATCCATTTCTGTTCTTGGATCTCTTACACATTGTTAGATTTGTATTCTTATTTGTATCTCCACCTTTCTCTTTGGAGAAGAGCCAAATTTGTACTGAAGACTCCCTTTTTATTGGCTCAGCATGGCTCTCTCCCCATCACAATCTAAAACAACCAAATCATTCCCAGTGGCTGAGTCTTAAGGAGATATCCTCAGTCTTCTCAATGCAGTGCCAATGGGCCAAAAATATAATGAAGACTCCTTTTTATTGGCTCAGCATGGCTCTGTCCCCATAACAATCCAAGCCAACCAAATCATTCTCAGTGGCTGAGTCTTAAGGAGCTATCCTTAGTCTTCTCAATGTGGTACCAATGGGCATATCTACAACCTCCATAGGAAGATATAAAATCTCAAACAAAGGCTAATTTCCTTGTAAGTTCGTTAAACTAATCAGTGTACCCAATCAACTCCCTACATTGTTCATATACAGACTTCATAACAACCTAAAGCTTTTCCTCTCATTTTCATGTATCCTTTTTGTTTGACCTAACATCAGTTTAGTATATTGTAGGTATATAGCAGAAAATCAACTCACATTGACTAATGTTAGGGCTTAACAAGAGTAGTATATCCAGGTCATCTCTAGGATAAAATAAAATATAATATATTTGCATATAACATGCATATATATAAGCATAATATAAAATAAATATAAATGAAGGTAGGGACTGTTTTGTTTTTGTGTCTAAATATTCAGTGCCTAGTGTAGTACTTTCCATATAGTCACTGCTTAATAATCTTTGCTGAGCAAATGATGACATATTCATTATCATGAATAAAAATCACATAGTTATGTTCATTTGTAATTTTCTGATGAAGAGGTAACTTCCTACATAAAGAGCCCTAGAGAAGTACATTTCTTTTAGAACATTATGGTAGCAATTAAATAAATGATCATTTAAAGGGGTTAGTGCACCTTCTAAAATATCTGTTTCATTCCAGGGGTGTGAACCTCCCCTCCTAGCAGGTTTTGATGTTAGCCCTAGAGGAAGGCTGCTGCTCTATTCAAAGGTAATGGGGTAGGTTCCATGGAGTCCCAGTGAGTTATTAGAAAAATTGGGATTCAAGATTTCCTGTTTCCTGTTCTCCTTGCCCTACCATTTAGGTGAAATTACTTCTTGCAGAAGCAAACTTTTCCAAATTAAACCATGCTGGGAGTTCTAGATAGGCAGGCAGCAATTACTTGGCTTTAACGACCTTGTGCTCTTGTTAAAAAAATGTCATGGGACCTTTAATAATGTCAGTAGGGTCTAACAGTCTCACTGAGTTGGTAGTTCCATGTCTTATTTAAACCACTAAAAGGGAGAACAAATACTCATTCTCTTACATAGATTAGGTTATACTTGTTGAGTAGGGTAAAATGTAGTATTTTGATTACAAGCCAAACTTTCTCCAGTAAAGTCCTATTTCATCATGGACTGGCAGTAGCCCTGCCATCTCAAAAGCTGTACTAGCAAAGTACAAGCACAAGTAGGTTCTATGAAGCTAGAAAATATGTGAGTGTATCTATACTCTCTGAGTATGGTACTCGTAATATCTGCTAGCTGAGGATCAGACTAACTATCCTCAGAGATACTCATTAGCTATGGCTTAACCTGAAAGTCTGAATTTTCTTTTTTCTTTTTTTCTGGGCCACAATTACTCATGGAGACTGTCTATTAAAACATAGAGGATGCGCGATGCACTTAGAGGCAGGGAAAGGGAGTATACATGCTCATCAAATCATGAATCTTTTTCAATATAGGAAAAGCATTAACCAACATTATACTCTTCTGTCTCCCAAAATCTAGGGTGCTTCTAACTTTAACATTGCTATTCCTAAAATAGCTATAATTTGACTTATGTATAAATCTAACTGCACAAATGTAGATCATTCTTCAACCACAGAGCAGCAATTTGTTTGCAATGATTAACAATAATAATAATTCACTTATTGAGATAGCTTTTCATGGTTACAGAGCAGTTGAGATTCATTGTTTTTCTGCACCTTCATAGCATTCTATAAGATAGGTAGCATAAGTAATACTACCCCCATTTTACAGATGAAGAAACTGAAACTAGGTTAAGAGACTTGTTCAAGATTACACAGCTTGTAAGTTGTGATACCTGGACCTTGCCCCAGGCCTTCTGACTTCAGAGTTCAGGTTGATACTTCTCATACCACACTGCCTTAACTTACAGTTATTTCCATGCTGTAATATTGTACCAGAGACTGTCCTGCTGGAAAAATGAGGTCAAACAGTTAACTCAAGTAAGGCTTTAATACACATGAGAAGATATACTATTATCTATGGTATAGTGAAAGGAAGACTACATGTAGAGACACAGACCATAGACTTGGCCCTTCCATCCAGGAATAGGACAACAGGGCTTAGGCAACATGGATGTCATGGTATCTATTCTGTTACTGTGTGTATGAGACCAGCCCCTGTGCTTTCCTCTTCTTTTTCAGGAGGCAGTGATGAAGCCAGTATTATCATTGCTACTGGAAAGTGTATGATAGCACTGCCCTATGGCCCTACAGCTCCACTCACAATTCCTAGCCCAGAGGTGGGGAACCTGTGGCCTTCTAGGTCCTTGGGTGTAGCCTTTTGGTTGAGTCCAAGTTTTACAGAACAAATCCTTTTATTAAGGGGATTTGTTCTGTGCAGTTTGTATTGAGTCAAAGGGCTACTCTTGAGGACCCAGAGAGCTATGTGTCCTGGAGGCTACAGTTTCCCCACTCCTGGGCTAGATGAAAGTTCCCTTCCTCTAATAGGTACTGTACTCCTCCCTATAAGATGCAAACTCTTTGATATTTTGAGTTTACTGTCTCTTGTTTGTACCTGAATCTCCAGGATCTAGTGTAGTCTGTGCCTAGCACTTATTAGCCACTTAAATTTTTGGCAACTAAGCATACATTACTTTTCTTGTCTATAAAGTGAGAGGGTCAATTAGATGATTTCTAAATGCCATCCCATCTCTAAAGTGCCAAGACTCTCAATTACTTAGACAAGTAGGGTACAGCTAAGATTCTGGAGGAGAAAATATGCTTCTCTGAAAAAATGGACAAGTTGATCATAAGCATAATTAAGCACAAAGAACAGAGATATGCTAGCATAATTACAGAAAAGACACTATGGAGAAATTGAACACATAAATATGGCAGAAAATGATCAGAAAATTATAGCGTATAAAACAATATCATGTCACTAATATAGTGCCCTAGTTTAAAAAGCAACAAATGATAGTTTGGTAGTACTTTTGATAGCACTATCAAGTTTATAAAGTAATTCACATAAATTATCTCAACTCAGATTATATCTCAAGGGTAAAGGAACAGAATTTGTAAACTATAGGCTAGAGGGCTTGACTTTGATTTATGACATGATTCTAGAACATATTACTAAAGGGATGGTTAGTGCACATTCAGAAAAGGAAGCAGGGATCACAGTGGTCTAACGTGGCTTCATGAAGAACAGGTCACAGAATCATAGATTGTCTAGTTCTTCAGTTTCTCATGACACTCAAACACCTTTTGTTTGCACTCTGAGCATGCCTTGTCTACAAGTTTATCCTCGTTTTAAAACTGTGACCCATGCTATATGTGTTAGTGGTGCTGCCGACAGAAGAGGCTAGACCTATATTTGTTGGAGGAGAGAAAGGAGAGGACATGCAAGAGAAGAAGATGGCAAAACTGGCTAGTGAGGTATAGGTTGATTGGGAAATGATGGAGGAATTAAGCTCAGAAATGGCTAATCTTGGGTCTGTCTGACTTCTAATCAGTATAGTTAGAAAAACACAAAAGAAACTGCTTTTTATTTATTATATGTCAGTTTGTAAAGTAGTAATGTGAAAGCTAAGGCAAATACAATTCAAAAAATGAACTCATTTTAATTAAAGATTCAGTTTGATAGATTGTATAAAATGTAATAAAATATTTATTTTGGGAACACAATGATTATGTAAGGTTGAGTATGTGGTAAGGCAATTGGTACATTACAATTTGCATCCTATGGATTTCTCTCTCTTTTTTCTCCTTAAACCTCATAACATAACCCTACCAACGAGCTCTTGTTACTAGGTAGATTTTGTTCAGCTCTTTGTGAAAGCCTTAGAGAGTAGGCAGCAAGCAGGAAAATCCGCTATTTATAGGTGTTTCAACTAAAAGTGTCTGTTCAATATGCTATGGAAGACTTCCAAGAGGTGGGAGAACAGGAAGCCGTCGCCTAAAATCAACTAGAAGGCTGGGGGAGTGTTATGGGGGAAATGAGAGATTTTACAGGGAAACATTTGAGGCAGATGATTGGGGAGTCATTTTCAGAGTTCAGGATTAGAAACTTAAAGGACTTTGCCCAAACCTGTCACTGCAAGGCCCTTAGCTACATAACAAAGCCAGCCAAACTCTTGATAATTCATGAGAGAAGAGAACAGAGAAAGTTTCACCTCTCAGGATAACTTTAAGATAGGATCTGCCTAAGAAGAGATTTCCTTTTGGTCATCGCCTTCCACAAGAATTTATAGTCAGATACTCTGTCTGGAAAGCTATAATTTCCAGGAGGTCTAGAGTCTGGCCTCTTGTGTTATTTTTATAAGATGATGTTTTATGTTTTTCATGACAAAGATATTATAAAATTCACATATGAAGGGTTTACATAAATTCATAGAAGAGAGATCTGTCATGGCTTCTCAAGGAGGAGATCAAGGGTAGCTGGAGGAATATCAATAAGCTAAGAATTGCAAGAAGGAGTATCTTTAGTCCCTGCTAAGTCAAACTTTCTAAATATTTTCTCATTTTGACAGTAGGGAAATTCAGGAATAAAAGTCTAGGAGCTTCAGGTTCAAAGTAATACCCAGTCCTCCTTAGTCCTAAGTCTGGCCAGGTTCCAGGGCCTTCTAGTTTGATCCATAGAACTGCCATGACCCTCTTGAAGCTACACTGAGGATTTAGAATCAATTTAAAAGTCTCCCTCTTCTGAAGCTGCTCCAAACCAGTTCTAAGCCTTTGCCAGCTTCAGATGGACCAGACAGAACCACCCTAATCTTGGTACGGCTTGTGGGGATTCATGTACCTGACTAGTCCTTGGCAGCTTCTATTATCTGGTAATCATTGTCTTTACAAGGTCTGGTCACCATCCATAATTGGTTATGTAAACCATTAACCTACTATATGAGTAGAGACCATTCATCCTAAGTTTCTTTTTCTATACTACATGCCTCAAAATACTTCTTTTCTTCTTTTTTCTTCTATTTCTAAACACTTTTTTTATCAACCCTCATTCTCTCCTTTTTCCTCCAGTCTCTGATGAAGAAGCAGACTTTCTCCTGCCAAGACCAACCCCTCCACTTGTGCTCTTTATTCCATATCCTGCTGTCTCTTATGTGATATTCTCCCATCTATAATTTCCTCTCTCACATTCACTTTGATTTCTCCTTATCTATTGGCTCCATCTTTGCTGACATGTCCAACACTCCCTCATCCTTAAAAACTCTTTGCTTTACCTTGCCATTCCTTCAAGGTATCATCCTCTGCCTCTTCATTTCACAGCCAAACTCCTAGAAAAAGTTATCTATAATTATCTTTTTTTAACCTCCCATTTCCCTCTCAATTCCTTGCAATTTGGTTTGCAGTTTTAACTGAACCTAACTTGACATGGTTACTACTGATTTCTTTGTCATTAATTTCTTAGTTCTCACATTTATTCTTTTTTTTTTTGATGTTGCTGACTACATTCTCCTCCTAGTTACATTCTTCTCTCGGATTCTGTGACACAAATCTTCCTTGGTTGTCCTATCTTTTATCTTATCTGTCCTACCCCTTTAAAGTCATTCTTTCCCTAAGCGTGAGCATACTCCAAGTCTCTGGTCTGGGTTCTCATTTCTCTCTCTCAACTCTTTTACTATTCCTATGCAAATGACTTCCAAATCCACATATCAGACAATTATGCATTTAATAAGAACCTATTATTATAGGTGCTTAATACCTACCATATCTGCTCTGCTAAGTGTTAAATATACCAAGAAAAATTAAAACTAGTCCCTGTCTTTCAGTCCCATATTATGACTTGCCTTCAGGATATCATCTGGATGTCCCACAGGCACCTTAAACTCTCTATGTCCAAAACATACATTATATTTTCCCTCAAAGCCATCTTTTCACATTTCTGTTGATGGAAACATCAGATTTCCAGACTACCAGCCATCCTTAACTCTTCCCTCTCTCTTCATCCCATAACCAATCACCTGCCATGTCTTTTTGACCCTACTTCCACAATATATCTAGCATCTATCCCTTTTTCTCCACTCAAACTACCTCTACCTAGCTCAGGCACTCATTATCTTTTACCAGTCCTAATTGCTCTTCATGATTCTAGATTCTTTCCACTTCAATTATCTCCATGATAAAATACAAAGTTATAAGCCTGGCATTTAAAGCCCTTCTCAACATGACTCTTGTTTACCTTTTCAGTCTTATTTCCTATAATTCCCCTCCATGCTTTCTCTGTTCCATTCAAATTGGCCTGTTTGTTATTCTCCATCCATGAAATTTGGATGCATGGTTCTGGCTGAGGGTGATTAGAGTATTTCTGGAGAGAGGATTGGAAAAATTTCATATGTCACACTCTTCAGGCAGACTGAATTAACAGGTCATATTTCATGATTTGGAGTATTCCTTCCAAATCTATATCCTATTATTACATAATCTATGAACTTTATACTATTCCTTCCTTCCTCTTCCAGGACCTTGTTCTAGTAGTCATCCTCTCATTTTCAATTATTTCATTTTAATTGTTTTCAAAAAATGTCATTTGGAGGGCTAACATTCACAATGAGTTGGGGCTAGTAAGGGAAACTAAGGAGAATAAAAGGGGTTTAATTAGCTATATTGGGAAAATAGTCAAAGAATGGATAAGATCTATGTTTAGGGTAGATGGGACAATAATTGATAACAGGGAGAAGGAAGAACTGCTCAATTTATATTTTTCTTCTGTCATCTTTGCCATGGAGAATGACCTTTGAAAAAATTATTGAAAAATTACTAATCGGGACTTAAGACAAATGAGGAGCTGTGAGAAAGGACCTGGATGTCCTTGATGAATTTAACTCACCTGGCCCAGAGAAACTACACTGACAGTAATATTTGAAGGATCATGGAAAATGGAACATGTACTGCAAGACTGGAGAAAGGAAAATAATGTCCTGAAAAAGGAATGAGAACAGAATCTGCAAACTCTAGACCAGTGAGCTTGACACTGATCTGTGGGAAAGTTGGGAAATGGTTTGCCAAAGGGATGGTTAATGAAAATTCAGAAAAAAGAGGTGATTACAAGGAGCCAGAATGAATGATTCAGGACCAGATAATATCAGACAAACTTCATCTCCTTTTATAACAGTTGGAAACCTGATAATTGAAGGGAAGAGTGAAGATATTGTTTATCTCGATTTTAGCAAAGCATTTGATCAAATATCTCTTGCTATTCTTTTGGAAAAGATGGAGAGAATAGACAGGATGATTCAATTAATGGATTAAGCACTGCTTGAATGGCTAGGCTCAGAGCAGCTGTTAATGATTCAATTTTAATGTGATGGGGGATCTCCACTCAGAGGACCCCTAGGATCTCTGCCTGGCCTTCTGTCATTCAACATTATCAATGACTTGGATAAGTTGCAAATGACATGCTCATCATCTTGGCAGATGACATCAAGCTTGAAGGGACAGTAACACACTGGGTGGCAGTCAGGGTTAAAAAAAGATGTTGACAGAATAGAAGATTTGTCTCAATCAGGGCCGTTCAACCTTAGTTTTTTATTGAAACTATAGATGATGTATTTTGATTTGCCATTTTAGTGAGAGCTCTGTGGTAACTCGGCTTCATTTATTAAAGAATTTATGTAAATTTCTATGCCTGTAGGTGGGCCACATGAATTGAACTGTGGTACATGGGGCTCACAGGCTGCGTTTTGGACAGCCCTGGTCTAGATGAAGAGAAGCGAGGATTAGCAGAGTTACTAAAGAAGCACTTTAACATAATAGAGATGCTCCTGAATGGACCAATGACATCAAAGCCTGTTACCCATAGCTGCACATCAACCCAAGCATATGGGTTTTCCTCCCTCATATGTTTCCTTGCCAGGTTTCTGGGTATGACCACATTCCTCCATAGATGCTGAGTGCAATGGAGGAAAAGTGTTACCAGATTTATTTTTGGTTGTAAAGTATTTATTATTATTGCATTTGGTTTACTATATGAGTTCCTGCAATTTTATTTCTTTTGCTTTATTGTTAAATAAATGCGTGTGTTTAAGATTTTAAAAAATGTTGACAGGTTAGAGCATCAGATTAAATCTAATATGCTGAAATTTAATAGGGCTAAACATGAAGTTTATATTTAGGCTCAAAAAATCAACCTCAAAAGTATAAAAACAGAGGAGGTGTGCTTAGGTAGCATAATTTGTCCGGAAGAGATCCAGATGTTTTATAGAATAGCAGCCTTGATGAGAGTCAGCAGTATGATGTGACAACCCCCCAAAACTAATGACATCTTGGACAGAACTAAGAGATTAATTTCAGGAATAAGGAGGTGATAGTTCATTTGTACTATCTTAGTAAGAGCTCAATCTGGATGATTGTATTCAGTTCTGAGTGCCACAGTTTAAGAAAGATACTGTATAGGCTATAGAGCATATTAGGGAATGCAACCAAGATGTTGATGGCCTTTAAGTCCATGTAATATGAAGACCAGTTGAAAGAATTAGGGATGTTTATCTCAGAGAAGAGAAGGAGGAGGGGTTAGATAATTTTCTTCAAGTGTCTGAAGGGTTATCATGTGGAAGAGATATTAGATATGTTGTATTTGGTCCCAAAAAGCAGAATCGGAAGTTGCAGAGGCAAATTTAATCTTGAAGTTAAGTTTGAACTTCCAAAGCTTTTCAATAATGGTATGGGTTGCTTTGAGAGATGGTAGCTTTTCTCTCATTGGAGGCATTTTAGTAGAGGTTGGATGCCACTTCTCTAGTAGTTTATAGTGAAGATCCCTTCTGAGTATGGCTTAGATTCACACATTCTCACAATTTCTTCTATTCTCCTTCTTTAGTAGTTCTTTCTCACTGGTTATAAACATGGTGAAATCTCCACAGTCCTAGAGAAAATCTTTCCTTGGTCTTCCTAGCTCATCTCGCTACAATGATCTCTCCAGCATTGTCAAGTTTTTCGAAAAATAAAATTTCTATACCTGATGCCTCTGCTTTCTTCTACACTTTTGCCTCAATATCTTCAAATCTGGCTTCTGTCCCTAGCACTCTGCTTAAGCTATTATCTTTCTTGTTCGCTTTGCAGCATTTGATGCTGCTGGAAACCATTTCCCATTTGGTATAGAGACTAATATTACATTCTTCTGGTTCTCCTCACATTTTTCTAACTAGTCCTAGTATGTGTCCTCTTCCCAGCCCTTTAACATGTGGTAAAGGGCAGGTTCCTCAAGACTCTGTCCTTGGCCTGCTTTTTTTTTTCTTGGCTACTGCTGTATTTCCACTTCTGACTTCTCCAATTCTGAGCTGTAGTCCTGAATTTCTACTTGGCTACTAGCCACCTCCAGTACCTCTACTGTTCTAAAACTGAACTTATTTATATCTCCCCCTCCCATCTTAAGTCTGCTCCTTTTTTATTTATCTATTTTTTTTAATTTATGGAATAAAAGAACTATTTCCATAACACAGCTCTTCCTTCTTCACTACTTGTTTGTAGTATCATCATTCTTCTCTATTTCCTATATTTAATACCTTGGTGTTATTTTTAAATCTTCTTTCTTTCCTTAATCTCTTGTATCTAATCAGTATAGCCAATTCTTCTGCTAAAACTTCTTTTGCATATTCTCTATTGCCACTGTCCACACTTTCACAACTAACCCCCTGGATTAGTGCAGTAACCTCAGAATAAGTCTTCCTTCTTCCACTCTCCCCCCTTTCACCAATTTATCTTTTATATTGAAGCCAGAAAGATATTTTCTGCTCAAAGATATTCAGTGGCTCCCTACTGTCCATAGAACAAAGTTCAAACCTTTGGAGATATCTTACTCTCCTATGCCCAATCCACAGTACTCTTTACCTCACCAAAGATCTTCTGTGCCCTCCTGCCCCTGCTACTGCTATTCCTTAGTCTAAACTGGTATCTTTCCTCTGCCTTTTGAATTTCTACCTGCCTTTTAAAGCCCAACTCAATACTACCTCTTTTATGGGGACCTTCCTGATCCCTCGGGCTAGTAATTCTCTTCATGCTTAGAAATGTAGCAGCAATTCTGAAACTTTCCAATCCACTTATATAATGCTTTGTATTATAACAATTTGTCTTTAGATCTTATCTTCTTACTAGTTTACATGGTAAACTCCATGAGGTCAGAGGACACTTTTGCGTCTATTCAATTTTTCCTCAAATGCATAGCAAACTGCTCTATATACAAAAGGAATTTAATAAATGTCTGCTGAATATATAAATGAGTTAAAAATGTCATGAAGAGGGACCACCAAATTCACTCACAAGAAGGTTGCATGATATAGTGCAAATTGGGTTGTACTATCAGTGAGAAGACTTGATTTCAAGTTTGAACCCTGCTCATATTTAGTCATAGGACTTTGGGCAAGTTTCTTCACCCTGGTGTGTCTTGGTTTCTTCCTCTAGGCAACAAGCATTTATTAAATGTTTACTATATACCTGGCAATGTGATCAGTGAGGGGGTTACAAAGAAAGGCAAAAATCTGTCCCATGTTCTAATAGCGGAGGCAACATAAAAAGAATTATATGCCAACAAGATATGTAAAGATAAATTGGAGATAATCACAGATGGAGGTCACTAGCATTAAGGCGGGGGGTGGGGCTTAGGAAAGGCTTCTTACGAAACATGTGATTTTAGTTAAGATTTGAAAGAAGCCAGGGAAGCCAGGATGCAGAGAGGAGGAAGGAGAGAATTCCAGACAGATAGTGAAAATGCTAGCAGTCAGTAGATAGAGTGCCGTTCTGCAAACAAGGAACAGTTAAAAAAAAGGCTCAAGGCGCTTTTGTAGAATACAAGGTTAAAGAGTAAAGTATAAGAAACCAGGAAAGGTAGGATAGGACCAGGTTATGAAGGGCTACAATGTAACAGGCTTAGACTACAGGGTGTTCCTAAAGTCTGGACACATAGGAAATGTGGAGTTATTACACATCGAGTTCATGTGAATCTTGCCAAGTGCATCAACAAATGATGCAAATCGTATTGAAGATGTTATTTGTTAATATTCCAATTAAATAAAATGTTGTTGAAAATTTCATTCATTTCATTTCTTGAAAATATGCATGTCTGCCTATGTGTCCAGACTTTAGGAACACCCTGTAAATGACCTTTAAAGACACAGTCGCCTTACTGGCACTTCCTCAAAAACGGTTACATTAGCAAAATTTGGATTAGAGGGATTAGCCCTTCTACTGGATTTTAAACTCTACCATTCTTAGGTAAAGATCTGAGAGATTTGGAAGAGGACCAGGTGCCGAAGAAAATGGCCTCAGTTGTTAACTAGCATTTGTTAAGATGCATAAACTGGGAAGAAGTAGCCAGATCAACATAGAGCATCTCATTAGGACTGCTAAGGAGCATTTGAAAATGCATATCTTTTGTTTTATGATTAAGAAATTGACACCTTAAATATTGCCATAATAACTAATGAACTAACTGTTCTCTTTGGCTGACGCTTTTCCCAGGTCTTCTTGGAAGTGCAACTCTTTCTATCAATTTTAATGAGTTTCTGATTTATTTTCATTTGTGGTGGTAAACATCAAAATGGTCCACAAACAGAAAAAAGACTGGGAAAATGGTTTTGTAAAAGGATAGCCTTTGAGTTTAGCCTATATTCTATGGTTATTCTCTACTAGCATGATAACTCTACTAACATGATAGCATGATAATAGGCAAAACTGTTCTACATTTCATTTCAGTTTATGTAGTCTTATGAGAATAATCCTACCAGGTTTCCAAGCATGGTGATTAATGAGTCAGCACTTATGGGTTCCAGAAATGAAAGGTATATTATCTTTTAGTTGTGCTTTCTGAAGGATGCTCATCTTTCAGAGCTGTGGAGCTGAAGCAATCCCTAGGTAACTTGATGTGCCCTTTAATAAAGGAGGTGTGGAAGGGTGGGTGAGATCCAGGGTGAAACAGGCCTGAAAAGCTTCTCACAAAACCAGAAACCCTACAGCTGTCCTCATTAATTAAGTGAGTCCTGTTGACTCAGCAAGACTTGCTTGAATGAGGCAGCTGTGTCCCCACAGAGCTAAGGTGTAAACCCCAAAGCAGGTATTGTCTGAGCAAACAGAGGTCTCGAAGAAGCTAGGGGAGCTTGTGTTCCCTCGGTTAATATTGAACCATAGGAAACCTGACCCAGTGATTCTTGGTTGTTAAAAGATCAATGGCTTTGTTATCTCTTCACCCACAGACAAAAGCTTTATTTTGTTTGTTCACAGACTCAAATAGCCTAAGCCTCTAGCTGCTTCTATTCAGAGGGAAGGCCATTTTTCATTACTGAAGCAATTTCTTTTCTCCTAACCCTGGTTTAAATGAAGACCAGACCTAGAAAAATAAATAACATATTATGCACTTCTACTTACAGGCTAAATAGATGATAATATTCTTTGGGATTTGTATAGCAACTATTCTCAAAAGAACTCAACACTTTTAAAATAAAATATGTTCCCTTCTTTCAATTCCTACCTTTTGTGATTAACATCACCTCCACCCCCAAGGGAAGTAAGTAAAATAATCATAGGTCCATATTATTGTCCCCATTTTGCCAATGGAGGAACTAAGGTAGTAAGCAATCTGGTAAGTTGACCCGAGTCACTGCTGAGTAAGGCAGCCATTTTTTCTGTTTGGCCATCTATGCTCCTCTTTACTAGATGATGCTATCATCTTAAGAAATTAAGACCTTAAATATCATAATTTCCTAGTCTATTTGGCCACTAAGGGGACATATTCTCTTAAACATGCAAACATAGACCACTGAAAGGTTATAATTACTTTCGCCACATTAATACGTATTTTTAGATAGATACTATATAGCATCTGTTTTCCAGAAGCATATTGACCTATCAGTCTTCTCACTCTTTGAAGACAGAGCAAGAACAACAAAAAGCAGATGGAGGGGCAACCCTGTTTCTTTAATCTGATGATTAAGAAAATCTTAGGTATAAATTGTTTAGCCCCAAGGCATCCATGGATAGATTTTAGGGGGACTGAATCTGAATGGGAAAAATGACATCTTTATTTTCCCTAACTTCTAACTAAAATTTAGCATTTTCTTTGATTAAGATTGTAGATGGCAAACATGATTCTGAGAGGGGGCCATAGGCTTAACCAGACTACCATTGGGGTCCATAGCACAAAAGAGGTTAAGAATCCCTGGGTCAGGGGCAGCTAGGTGGCATAGTGAGCACCAGACCTGAGGTTAGGAGGACCTCAGTTCAAAGTCGCCCTCAGACACTTGACACATTCACTAGCTGTGTGACCTTGGGCAAGTCACTTAACCCCAATTGCCCTGCCTTCCCCACTCCAAAAATTAAAAAAAAAAAGAATCCCTAGTCCAGGTCCAAAGTCACAGAGTGAGTTGGTGGTATAACTTGGAGGTAGAGGGAGAAGCGTGGAGGACCTAAATTTCTTTAATATCTAGTCTAGGATTATGACTCCTTTAGATGATCCAGTGGAATGACCATATTCCAACTTGCAGATTTGGGTCACTTGGAGGAAATAGTTTATAGTAGGGATCCCCAAGTTTTTCTTGCATTGAAGAGCTTTTGTGTTTTGGATTTTGAATGTGTGGGGTGGGTGAAAGTAGAAAGTCAATGTTGCTAGTATAGTTCTTGAGTACAGGAGCACTTAGGAGAAGGGGGTGGGGGTGGTAGTGACATCACTCTTAGTAATACATCTGTCTTGACTGGGAAAACAAGCTACTTGCTTTATAAGATCTTCAAAGGGAAACTCCCTTCTCCTCACACCCAACCCTCCCCATACTTTCACCTCAAGCCAATTGTTCAGGATACCTGAAATCCTACCGTTTGAAATGTGTCCCTTTGGGTTTTGAAGAGCTCTCCTCCCTCAATAAAATACAAGTACTCCATAAGAGAGGTTCTTAACATTTTTTTGTGTCATGGACCTCTTTGGCAGTCTGGTGAAGCCTATTTCTTCACAGAATATTGCTTTTAAATGCATGAAATAAAATACATAGGATTACAAAGAAAACAAATTTTATTGAAACAAAGATACATTTTTTACCCATTCACATTTAAGAACCCCTGGAATCTATATGCAGACCTCCTGAAATCCCATGGGCCCAAGTTAAGAACCTTTGTTAGGGGATTAATTTATCACATCCTCTCCAACAGTGGGAACAAACTGAAAGCTTAGTAAGGGAATGGGGGACAGGATAGCAGGAAGGGTGCATAGTAAAGATAAATTTTGAAGAAGTTTGGCGAAAAATTGTGACATCAGACTTCACCATTCTGCTTAGGAAAGGTCCTGAATTTGGTTTGGAGGCACTGGGGGTGGGTGATTAGATAGCACAATCCTAAGCGTATTTGTTCTGTTTTCTTTGTTTCCTTTTGAGGTTTGACTTCCTCACAATAAAACAGGTGGGAATTTAGGATTGATGGGAGGAGAACTGTGGAGTCATATTCATTTCATCCTTTTGTAAGTTTAAAATACCCTACAGTCATTTGTAGATCTGTATTTACAAATCACAGGTAATTATTTAGGGAGTGGAGTGTGTGTGTGTGTGTGTGTATGTGTGTGTGTGCCCATTTTAAGTCTTCAAAACCACAAGTATATTTAGATTTTAACTCTTTACCTCTATTCTCCTTTTCTCTTTCTGTGCCTGTGTCCCTCCACTCAAAGAAAAAAAAAGTATGATTTTTGATATATGATCATAGATTTAGAGTTGGAAGGAAATTTAGACGCCATCCTATCACTTTCATTTCACAGGTGGGAAACTGAGACTCGGAGAGGTTAAGTTACTTGCTAGTAAGTTTCTGAGGATGGATTTTAACCCATGTCTTCCTCTCTCCAAGTCTATCCATTGTACGATGTGCTTCTCCATTTTGTCTTATGACAACCTAAGAGTATGGTAAGAATACTTAAGCTAGTGTTTAAAAGAACTTTAATCTTTTTAAAAAATATTCTTATTTTTAAAAATTCATTCATTCATTTATTTTTAACATTCATTAAATTATTTTTAGTTCCAAATTCTTGTCCTCCTTTTAGTCACTCCCCCACTCGTTGAGAATGCATATTAATTATACATATGAAGCCATGCAAAACATATTTCCATATTAGTCACAAAAAGCAAGGAAAACAAAGTGAAAAAAGTATGCTTCAATCTACATTCAGAATTCATCAAAAGAACTTTAATTTTGAGAAGAAAGGCTGAGTAGTAGAAGAAGCCCATAAGTTCACTCCTGACTAGCTGTGTGACCTTGAGTAAGTCATATCACTTCCCTGGGCCTCTGTTTCCTCATCTGTAAAAGGAGGGAGTTGGACTACAATAGCTTAAAACCCCACTAAGATTATAGGAACACCCTGTATACACAACAGAAAGCAGCCAAAGGGGAAAAAAGGTGGTTATATGATTATATGTTAATAGTTGGCAGAGAAAGAAAAAAATCTAGTTGTATTAGAAGATTTCAAAAATATAAGTTCACTGGAACTCTTTGAACTTCATTAAGGCAAGTGGGCCATTTCTGTTAGCAACACTATTCTTCATCTATTTGGGCACTGAATATGACGTGTGTCTATTTTTTCATAAGCTAAACATCAAGGTCAGTCTTCTCACTTTGTAGTTACCCCTTCTCCATATACCCTGGGTATAGCCCATTTAAAGTGGGTGCTGTTTAATGAAATAGTGTTATAAAAGGACATATGTTATTAAAGTATAGGTGTGTGTCTATGCATATGTAACACACACATATAAGTATTATTGTTGTTTTTGTTCAGTTGATTGAATTGTGTTCTGCTCTTTGTGACCCCAGGGACCATACTGTCCATGGGATTTTCTTGGTAAACATACTGGAGTGGTTTGCCATGTCCTTCTCCAGTGCATTAAGGTCAATAGAGGTTAAATGATTTGCTGAGGGACCTATAGCTAGTAAGTATCTAAGGATGGATTTGAACTCAGATCTTCCTGACTTCCGGCCCAGCTCTCTATCCACTGAGCCACCTAGCTGACTCCTACATATATGTATATTCCATCTAAAATAAGAATGGCAACTATAGAGTTCATAGAATGCTACTTATGAGACCAGGTCTGTCCCAAATTAAGCTTGAATTTTGAAATATTCTAACTTGGGGGAACAAAATTTAAGTTCAATAGAATTTATGTTCCTTGAAGGTAGAGGGCTATATAATTTTTGTCTTTGTCCCAGTTCCCAGTGCAGTGCCTGGCATGTAGTAGGAGCTTAATAAATTCTTGTTGAATGAATAAAGATAGACAAAGAAAACACTGGAATAGAAGAATAATGCTACACCCGCAAAAAGTATTACTCTCCAAACTCGTTTTGTAATGAAATGGAACTGGGGTAGAGTTTCTTCTTGTACTTCAGTAAATGGAAAAATCCCATTTTCAGAGATACTCTCAGGAAAATGCCTATAATTAGAAGATCAGGGGACTCATAATAGTTCTTGTCTTGGTCCCAAGTGCTTTCTTTAAGAAGGAACAGAATAAAAATGAGTAAAAACAAGGAATGTGTCAAAGGTAACAGAAAAACAATGTCTTTGAGTTGGTGACATACCTCTCAGCTTTCCTCCTCTCTCTCCCATTACCCCCTCCTCCCAATTTCTTATTCTTTTTCCCTTTTAACTTTGGAAAATATACTCTTTCCTCAGTTTGGCAGATGAAGAAGAGAAGATGGGAGTGGGGAGGGGAAGAGAAGTTAGTTATATCCTTACTGAATAGTAACTGTGCATAAGAAACAGTATATGACATTTAGATAAAAGATACAATATTTCTGTCTATAACTTTAGACAAGACACATGTATAATAAGATATATCTATGTGTGTGTCAGTTAAAAAAATAAGGCCACCAACATTTCCCTCTTTGCCATATTGGGCTCTAAGTGTCCAAATACTTGGGACAGAATCTTCTGGTGGAGAGAAGTTGGGAAGGAGGAATGTTAGATGAGGCAAAATGTCACTGATAATGCAAATAAATAAGCCCAATTTATACACATTCTTTCTCAGGAGAAGGAAACATTTGTGTCTGAAAACCTTTCAGACCTATGATACAAGTCACAATAAAATCAGTCACAAAATTAAATCTTCTCTAGCTCATTGGTAACCTTGGATTGACTGAAATAAATATTTCTCGTTAAATCTTTAGCATATTGATTTGGTGATTTGTGGTACCAGTGAGAGTGCCAAGTGGATGACTTAGTATGACAATCATGAATCTCAGACTTTTCAGGCTGACAAAAATCATCATCTACACAAATCATAAGTAACAGGTTTTTGTAACACCTGCCATTCATCACTGGCTATTAAGAAAAGTTGCTTCTTACTCCTAACAACCTGGTCACAATGTCATGAAAAAATTAATGCTTTTGCAGAAGAAAAACCAGCCTAGCCATATTGCATGTCTTTGTCCTTGCTTATCAGGGGATTTCCAAAGCACTGTGCACATTAAAAAAACAAACAAAGTAAAAGCAAATGTGTTCTATGTTTTCCCATGTTACCTCTCATTTAAATATGATGTAAAATATAGCATAAGACACAACAGTTATCTTTTTTCTACAATTGACAAAAACTGTATTATCAGGGGACAATCAAAGAGAAAAACAACTCCTGCTACCACAATATATGTATCTTATACTAAGGGCTAATATTACCCTATTGATCTACATTCATTATCAGATTGGAGCCCCAAAGAAATCACCTATAACATATTGCATACAGAAAACTTCTGGCTTTGGTTTATCCTAGTTTCTTTTCAACTTGGCTAAAATGTATTTAGGATACTGGATTTGGAGATCAACAATAATGAATTCTTACATTAATTCTTCCAAAGAGGTCTTTCCCACATACTTTTGATCTTCGAGTTATTTGAGCCTTTCAGAATCCCTGGTTTCCCATAGGATTTAGCTATTATTGTAAGAAAAAATGTAGACCATGTATGGACAGGACCTTGGACAGGGCTAACACACTGAGAATCCTCAAATTTCATTCACTGAGTACTGACTTCATATTCAAACCCAGTTCATAACAAGTAAGCTTTCTTTTTTTTATTAAGTGGGGAAGAAGGAAAGGATGTCTCTATCAAGATCATTATAGAAAGGTCCCAGGGAATAGTCCACATAAACCAAAGAACAAATATATCCAAGAACCAGAACATTCACTTCTATAAAGGCGATTTAAGAGTAGAAAAGAATATTTACTAATTCAGCCAAAGGCTTTGGGGAAAGAGCAGCAGAGAAACATCATTTTAGTCAAAGTCATTATCAGAACTGTTCAACACTTGAATTTCCCAGTAAGTAGCTTCTAACACAATTAGTCCAATTCAAATTGCCCTAAAATGAGGTGTGTATGTGTGGTGGCAGGGGATTAGGAAGACGGAGAGAGAATAACTGGGCAAAGATCAGAATTTCCTACAATAGGATACTTTTAAAATAGCTATAATTTATACTTGCAGTGAAAACAAAATTTGTGGTTCATGTTTGCAATAAAAAATTCTTCAGCAACCTTTTATGATGCCTTATTTAAGGAGGCAAAAAAAATTAATCCAGAAAAGAACACTTTTCCAGGATATTTAATCATATATAGAATAGTAAGCATTAAGCTTCCTGCCCTGGAAAGCTGGCTGGTCTTGCTTCTATTCCCTAGCACAGATAATGTTCTCTAATGACACTTTACTAGCTCATCTGTGTCAATTAAATATTATCTAAAAGTCCCTGTGGAGATACTGATTTAAAACTATCTGATGTTCCAACTTGTTTTCTTACCGTCTATACACACATTAAGTTGCTAGCTACTTTAGCCTGACTAGCCCATTAGTTTTAGCAGAAACAAAAATGAAAAAGACAATACCTGCAACAACACATTAACACAAAATACAAAGGAACAGAAGAGTTTAGCCCAGACCTGGTCATTCCTTCCATTTCTTGAAACGTGAACACAAACCGAAGAGACCCACTCAGCCTTAAAAAGGTCGATCATTTTCCTCTCTTAAAATTTCATCTCTAACAGAGTGCTTTCTCTCCTTCTGTCTCCTTGCTTGCTTTCTCTTTCCCCCTCTCTCTCCCTTTCCCCTCCTCTCTCTACTTCTACCGGAGAGCATTTGTTTTTCTTTCCTGCTTCTGCTGTGGATGAACGCAAACTCCACGATTTGAGGTGATTTTTTTTAAAGACTAACAGTTGGGAATCTAAAATCTTGCTATTCTGAATGGCTTCATATGCCAGTTGCTAGAAACACAGTGCTTACATAAAGAGTCATGAAGAGACAAGAGTCCTGCAATTGTTAAGCAAAAAGCTAATATCTTAAAAAAAACCATCCTTTTCTCCTTTGGTCCTATTTCTATTTACCTTTAGACTCCACAATTAGCACTTACCCTGAGATGTGCCATAAATGCTCTATTCCAAATGTATAAAAGCCAACCACATCTCATCTGAGAATTAAACAGTTTTAATGTCTTCAAATCCATGTCCCTGCTCCAGCCCCTGACAGAGACAGTCACTGGCAGCAGTACAACAATTCTGAACACCAGACATCTGATTCTTGACATTTAAAAATAACAATATTGGTAAAAAAGAGGAGCCTTTTTTAAATTAACTGCAAACAGCTTGTGAGTGAGGACATATTGCCAATTGTATGTGTTAATCAGAACATGTGATGATTTCAACCTTGCAATATTGGGCTTCTGAATTGATGCCATGGAAGAACCATAATACCTATGGAACTGATCAGTTTCCTGTATAGTCACAGTAACAACATTATGCAATTGGTTTACTAGAAGTTTATCTAGCAATTGTATAAAAGAATAAATCCTGGCAAGTCAGATAAAAATCTAATAGTTCTTTTATTGGTCCGAGAGAGTTCATATCAGTATTTATGTGTGTATATCTTATAGATAGACAGCTTGGTCCCAACTAGTGTGAATAATGAATCCCCCGAAGTGGTTGCATGTATTTAAATTCATACTTTTCAAAGTTATAATTACGTAAAATTTTGGTTCTAGCCCAATGGAAAAATGAAGTGCAAATTCGAATAATTCAACCACTTTATGGGATTCATTATTTGTACTGTGGGATCCAGGCATATGCATATAAAAAATAAAGCAGAAAGAGAAAATTAACAAATTTATACATTATTTATATGCTTTAGTTATATGTATTTGTTTTAATGACAAAAGCTAAATATTAGTTCTTTTAAATAGTGCTCTATAGAGATTTGTCCACATTGCATTGTTGTGTTTATCTTCCTAGTGTAAAATGTAAAACTTGTAAAAAAAAAGATGCTTGTGAAATCTCAACCTGGTCTCAGCTAATGATAATAGTTAACATTTATAGACCACTTTAAGATTTGCAAAGGGCTTTATATATGTGAGTAAAGTGAGAGACTTGGAGTCAGGAAGATTTGTTCAGCACTAGATGTGTGGTCCTGGTCAAGTCACTAAATCTCTCTAAGCCTATAACTTGGGAGAACTGCTACACCGCCCCCCCAAAAGAAAACAAAACAAGAAAAGAACCCTGTTTCAGAGGATTGTTGTGAGGACCCACAAAGATGATGAATGTATAGTGTTTTGTACACTTTAAAAGCACTATTAGTCTATCAAGTCAATAAGCATTTATTAATTTCCTACTATGGGTCAGGCATTGTGCTAGGTTGTGAGTACACAAGTAGAAAGAATGAAATAAAGTCTACTAGAATGTCAGTTATTATTATTATTATTATTGACTCACAACTCTATGATGTAAGAATATGTGGGTATTTGTGAACCAGTGAAAAGTAGTTTGACTAGTACAGCCTCAGCCTCCCACAGGATGCATATATGCTAAGGCTAATTAAACCAGAGATTGGGTATTGTGTTCCTCTCCCCCATTCCTTCCCCTAACCTCTTACTGGAGGGCACAGTTAGAATTAAGTTCTCTGCGTCTCTACCCCTCATTCCTCCCTTATTTTAGGCACGTCAGGAAATATCCTCATTCCACTGGTCCTGACTATACTACTATCTTCCGCTATTGATGATAGGGCAGTCTCCTGTTGATGCCAACTGGCTCTTTGCCTAAATCTCTATATGTATTTTGGCCCTGTGGGGCTCTGAATCTTTGACCAGAGTGCAGAATTTGTTTCAAGATTCCACATCTAGCACCACCCCGCTCTGTCCCACCCTTGGCCAAAGGCAATGGAGGCCACGTGCCAAGATTGCTTCCTGTTGGCATCCACTCCACCTCACTTTGTGATGAGTAATTATTTCTTTTTAAACTGCTATCTCTGTGTGGTGCTGGTACTCTTCGTGTGAACAATCCTGCATTATAGTATTATTTCTATTTTACAGATGAGTAAACTGAGGGGCTCAGAAAAGTTAAATGACTTTTTTTGGGCTAAACAGCTGGTAAGTATCAGAGGCTAGATTTAAACCCAGATAGCTTGCTTGGCTGCAGGGCCAGGCTATTTTCATTACACTACACTGCCTCTCTAATTAATAATGATTGGTAATAATTGGCAATCCATATAGTACATATTAACTAAAGCAAACTAAAGCAGGAAACTTTTCTATATAGCCTTTCAATACTGTGGGGCTGGGTATTAGAATGGAATCAATGCATGAAGATTGGTGGCTTTGGGTTAAAACACCCTTATATATGCCTTGAAATGTCATAGACAGAGCCAGAGATTATCATTGTACCTTTGGGAGAATTCCCCAGGGGGTGCTAGATTTCCTTCCTTCCTTGTAGTGGAAAGCTATTGCTTTCACTGAGGAGAACTCTCACTTTTCTCCTTACCAGATAAACACATAGAGCTCAGGAATCCATTCTTCAACCTTTTGATTGGAGAATAACACAAAAGAGCTGCTACAAATCACTTAATTTCCATTTATTTCACTTAAAAGCCTACCACATCCTTATAGCATCACCTAAAATTCTGAAATGTGTAACTAATCAAAATGTTGCTTGCAATTTGATTCCATCAAGAATTATGAAGGTGGGACAGAATTACAGTGTGTATTTCTTTCTTTCTTTTTTTTTTTTTTGCAAATGGGTGTTTTTACTCCCCATTCAAGCTTGGTTGCTCCCCAAGATGGAATTTGATTATTAAAATGTTTAATGTCTTTCAACAATTTCAGATTTTTTTATACATGCATATACATATATATGTCATGCTTAAATGAAGGCAAAAATTTGAAAATGGAAAGTGGAAACTGGAAAAGTTTTGAAAATTTCAAATCTTCATGAGGTTTTTAAAAATAGCACTGAAATACAGAATCTTATACTTACTCAAATTTCAGAGACCTTCTCATTTTTAGTAGTCCTCCATTTATGTACAAACATTTCCCCCAAAGCTGTATCTCCTCCTAATCCCCCACCCCAAGATATTTTCATTCTAAAGTAAAAGAAGGGGAGAGGGAGAAGGGTACATGAAATTATGGAGGTATAAACCTATCTCTAAACATAGAACTCAAATCCACTTCCAATGTTTCATTATCCTAATAGACTTTTTTCATCTATCCTTTCACTCATTTACTAAAGCATAGATACTGATCCCAAGTCACACAGCAGCCATTGGTAAAATTATTTGTTATTTATACATCTTAATGTTTCTACCATCCTGTCAAAAATTCTTGTCTAGATCACTAACTTCAGGGATGAGGCTAACTTAGGTTCTTAACAGAATTCTATAAGGGAAGAATCTGATATCATATTTAATGGTTGTCTTTATGTTACACAGAGTGATTTGTAACAACTGTTCTGGCCACCTTATTAGGCCAACTAGGTACTGCCAGAAGAGGGACCCTTCCCCCTTGCCTTTCCATCACCACCATTCCCTCCAGATGCCATGTCTTGGGGTAGGAGTGTGGGGGTAGGGATGGGAATATTTAAATGGGCACTCACATTACTTGGATGAAATGAAAGTCAACGACTACAATTGTTCTAATGAGGTGGAAGATCTCTAGACCTTACCATTTACCCTGTCCTGATGCTACACCTTTCCTACCCTTAGGAACTACCATCTTACCTGATGATACAACCCAGGGGTGGAGAACCTGCAACCGTGAGGCTACATGTGACCCTCTAGGTCCTCAAGTGCTGCCCTTTGACTGAATCCAAACTTCACAAAACAAATTGCCTTAATAAAAGGATTTGTTCTGTAAAACTTGGACTTAGTCAAAAGGCTGCACCCAAAGATATAATATTATAACCCAAGGACCCTTGAGCCTTGACATGTGTATCTCAGCTTCACATTTAAAACTTTCAGATCACTTTGTTTGCCATGCAACTATATTTTGTTATGTGAATTGTCTCTTCCAATTAGTGAGCTCCTTTAGAACAGACACTGTCTTGCCTTTTCTATTTGTATACCCAGCACTTTGCACATAGTTAAGTGGTTAATAAATGCTTCATTGGTTCACTGATCTTTGTCACTTCCTCTGAACTTCACAAAGATAGCTTGTAATGTTTTCATGACTTGACCCTGAGGTACTGCTGACTGCCCCTCTCCATGACCTTTCTCTGGGGCATTTACTCTTGGCTATCATGGAAGCTTTCCTAAGCAGAGATGGTACCTGCAGGTGGGCCATGATTTCAAAGCAGAAAAGAGCAGTCAGGAAGAACTCCACAAAAAGGCACATTTTTCTGGCTTTTCCTTTCACAATAGGAGTGTGAAGAAGGGAGAGAGGAATATATAAAAGAAGCATAAAAATGAAGCAAATGCAAAGGCTAGCCATATGGAGGGACAAGCCTGTGGCAAATCCCAGTCTGCATGTACGCAAGTATATGCACATTCTCCATGCACTCCTGTCTTCCTTTCTCCATACTCAAACGTATGAAATTTGTTAAAAATAAACAACAAGGATATTAAGGAAGGGAAAAGCAGCAGGAGACCTTCCTTGGGTCCTGGTTGGGAAGGTACGATATGCCTTCAATGCCTGTGTGTGATTTGTATACTGACATTTATATATACTTGCTTTTATTGTGTTTTATTTTATTGATACTGCCTCCTTTGAGCTGGGCCATGTTGAATGTCTGTGGCTGTGATTGTCTGGTCTCTGTGCACTAGCAAGTCCTCCCACTTAAGCCAGGATCATAGAATTATAGCATTAAAGCTGGAGGGGACCGCAGGGCTCATCTAGTCCAAACTCCTCATTGTAGATGGAGACTTCTAAAATGTCAGAGAAGCTGAGATGGAGCCTGAGTTCAAACCCTGGACCTTTAAACCCCAATCTCATGTTCTTTCCATTGTGCTGTTTTCCCCCAGGTTAGGAATGGTTGTCTCATTCAGTATGGCTCTGATAAATATAGAGCTACCAAAAGAGCACCCCCAAACCTAACAGTTCTCTCCAGAGTTTTACTGCACATAGCTCTCATTGAATTTCAAAGTGCCAAATCTTGCATTAACAAAAGGCAGATTTCAGACTTTTTTTCCTTCCCAACTCTATCCCATAACTTTTAGGAAAGGAGGAAAGCAAAGTATTAATAATGACATCTTGCATTTATATGGACTAATACTTTTCAGAATTCACTAACTTTTTTATCTCTTTGTATCTTCATAACTACTGCGACAGAAAGATGAGCTATATTTTTCTAATTTGACCTCATGAGGAAACTAAGACACATAGATGTTAAGTAATATTCCCTGGGTCACAGAATTAGTTAACAACAGAGCCAAGAATAGAATCTATTTCTCCCCACTTAGCCCCATGTTCTTTCCACTATTATACTTCAGCAATATCGAAGACAGAGGCACTACCATAATTAAATTAGCATTTCTAAATAGCAGCCATTCCACAAAGATTCTACCTGAAGATATTGGCAGGATCGTTCCTGTTGACAGGTTTCTGACTTCACCAAGGCCTGGTCCACATTAACTGAAGCTTTCTGGTAAACTTCACGGGCCCTGCTCACTGTCAGGGTTGAGGACCAGGCACTCTTCTTCAGGAGCGGGGCATCCAGATTGACAGGAAGGTTTGCACAGGTAGAACACTTGACATCATTATTACTCCTGGAGGCCTTGACTGCATGTTCATTGATTGTATTGTAGGCCTCCATGAAATATTGTGAGGCAGAGCGGTCTGGGCACCGGCCCATAGTCATCACTGCTGATGGGGCATGATAGAGGCAGACATCACCATCCAAGTTGTCATCAGAGCTCCACCAACCTGAGGCATTTGAACGGGCTTTGGGTTCAGGCCGTCTTTCTTTGCTCTTGCTTCTCTTGCCGTACCTCATTGTCTGTGTGTCATCTGGGCTGGCTTTGCCTCCATTGATGCTGCCCTTGGATGGTCCCTCCAGAGAATGAGACTTGGTAAAAAGCTTCTGGACAGAGTGGACCAGGTGACGAATCCTTCCAGGGCTGTCACTACGGTGCTCCACAGCAGTTCTCTTGTACTGCAAGGTGTGGTAACCGTCTCTGTTGAGGGGGAGCTGCCTTTCAAATTGGTCCAGGAGGTTGGGAGGAAGGCGATTTGCCTTGTTAGCTAGGGTGCGGGGAACCAGTGCACATTCCTCCTTCAACTCTTGCTGGGAGTTGTAATGCCTCCTAGGGAAGGTGCTGCTAGCCAGGGGGTCATTGAAGGGGACCACACACTCAGCTTGGAAGGAATTCCTTTGAGTGTAGTAAGGGTGGTCAGCAGGGTGAGGCTCCACTGGGCTTAACAAGTATGGCTTCCTGTCCGCATGATGGGATAGAGAGTCACAGGCAGAATCACAGGTCACTCCGTGATGGTGACTACGGCTGCTGGATAATCCTTTCATTGCTGAGGCTAAGCGACCGCCAATGTCATCTATACCACGCGGCTGTGTTCCAGACAGGTCTCTGGGAAAGGCCTGGAAAAACAAAGAACAAGACTGATGAACTATTTAAACTGTTCTTAGTAAACAGCCATTTCCTATCTTCAATGTACTTTCGGTATCTTGAATCTCTCATGGTAATTATTGTCTAATGGTGATAATCATAGCTCATATTCATATAGTATTTTGGGACTTGCAAAGCATTTTGCCGACTTTATCTCATTTGATAAATGTAGAACAAAGACACATTTCTTTCCATCAAGTCCTGGCTGTAACTTTAATTCTCTGCTAAGAAAGTCTTTAACCTTTAAGCAGGTAAGAATTGACTGAAACTTTTGATGGAGATCATAGGTGTGGAGATTATTAGTCTTTGAAAGCCTGTAGTGGTCACAAAGAGTCAGACATGACTGAGAATAACTTAACAACAACAAACAACAACAACAGGATTGTCATATTACTTACAAGTGATGTGGGTGAATTCCTTCCTCCCCCAACTACTTTTTATCACTAAGGATATCATGATCTGGCTCCAGCCTTACTTTAGGGTATTATGGTAAATTACTTCTCTTCACTTACTCTACGTTCTATTCGGACTGGTCTGCTCATTGTTTCCCATACACAACATTCCATTTTTTTTGGTCTCTGTACCTTTTCACAGACTTCCCTTCTCCCACTCCTCCAGCCCTGAAATGAATTTCCTCCTGACCTCCTCTGTGTCTTAGGATTCCTAGCTCTGTTCAAAGTTCATTGTAAGTATCTTCTCCTATAGGAAATCTATCCTGATTACTTCTAGTGTGTCCTTCCTAAGAATTATTTTATATGTAATTTATATCTATCTATCTATCTATCTATCTATCTATCTATCTATCTATCCATCTATCCATCTTTCTATCATCTAATCTACCTTCCTATCTGATGTTTGTTCCAATAAAATTTACACTACTTGAGAGTATGTATTGTTTCATTTTTGTCTTTGAATTTCCAGTGCCTAGCAGAGTGTCTATCAATACTTAATGTATTGATCCATTACACACATATATACATACACACAGTGCAGTCAGTGCTTAATAAATGCTTGTTGAAATAAATTGATCTCTCTTTTTGACATCTGCTTAGGAGAGAAGATACTTTAATATAAATGAAGTCAATATACTATACTTGCCTAGGAAGGACAGAATATTGCCACCATGGTCCTTTAGGCTTCCATGATCACAGCTATAGGTATACTTTATCTTATATTATACATGATGATGGAAGAAAGAAAACGTTAATGGGATGCTAAATTAAATCCGTAGATAATCCACAGATATGATTTCAGATTCAGTGAATCAAGAACTTCCTTTCACTAAACCTTTTCAATAGCTTAGGAGGAACAAAAGCTAAATTGGCTCATTTGAATTAGACATCCTCTCCTTCTCTTCCTGCCCTTTGAGCTAAGGAGCTGTGCTCAAATGGTAGTAGAAATACAGGTAGTGCAGAGAAGGAATCATAGAAGACACGGATAATCCAAGAATAGTAATTAATAATAATAATAATAGCTAATATTTGTATAGCATTTTAAGGTTTGCGAAGCATCTTATATATGTTTTGTCATTTGTTCCTCACAACTCTGTGGGTTAGGTATTATTATCTCCACTTTACAAGAGAGAAAACAGACTTAATGACTTGCCCAAAGTTATATAACTAGTAAATATCTGAAGCAAGATTTGAACTCAGGTCTTCTTGAATCCAAGTCCAGTGTTCTACCTACCCTGCTACCCAGCTGCCTGAATAATTAAACTTTACAAAATGGAAAAAAAAACCAAACCAAAAAAACTTCATGGAAATATTGTTATACAATTCACACCTGCCTTTTCAATACTCTAACAAGGCACAGTTGGTATTTAAATATGACCCAATTCATATTTTCTTTGACTCTTAAACAAACTATGTGTCCTTTAGTAGCTGACAGAGTTCCAATGGATTGCTTGGCTTGTCATGCTTCTATAGCAGCTTCCTACAATCCAAACAATTTTTTCTTTCAGATGTCTTGAAAAGCTAACAAGACTTTCCAAAATACCACAGATGCCATTTTGTGGTATTCAAAGGAGAGGAGATCAATGGTTTAATCAAATAAGGGCTTAGCCTAAAGCAGAAGGACAGTGGAGGGAGGTTGAGTCTTGTCAACTACACAGGACATCCAGGATTTGAAAGCCTCATAGGATGTTTTAAGCTTTGCCAATGTTTTTGTAACTGCATCCTTTCTCTCTGATGGTGAAATTATGTCCTGGGAGAAGTAAGAAATTTGAGTACTTGGGGTTGCTGCTGGGCTGTGGAAAGTACACCGGATTTGGAGATGGAAGAACTGGGATCACATTTCAGCTCTTTTACTTGTTACCTGTGTGACCTTGGGCAAGTCAAAGAACCTTCCTGGGCATCAGTTTCTTATAAAATGAGAGGATCTCTAAAGTTTCCTCAAATTTTAAATTACTATAATTTAGTTAGCTCACAAAACAAATGTTTTTCCCCCAAATGAGTATTCATATAAGGTCCTTGGCAACAAGAAATAGTCCTGGAGTAGGGATGAGTTCTGCTGGTTCCTTCCCTCCATAACGGCCTTGTATGCACTTTGTCTACATTTAGGGTGTGTGTGTGTAATATATGTATATATGCATATGTGTATGCATGTATATGTACATGTGTGTGTATACATACATATACACATATATATACATATACACATATATGTGTGTGTATATCTATCTATCTATCTATCTATTTATCTATCTATCTATCTATCTATCTATCTATCTATCTATCTATCTATCTGTGTACTGCTATCTCCCCTATTTGAAGGTAAGCTCTTTAAGGGCAGGGAATGTTTCATTTTAGTCTTTGTGCTCTCAGTGCTTAGATCGGTACGTCCAAATACAAGAGATGGACTGAAGGCAAGTGTGTTGATTCAATTTAATGAACTTACATTAGGGGCCTATTATAGTCAGGAATCTGCTCTTGGCACTGCGGATACAAAGACAAAACCAAAACAAGACAGTACCAGTCTTCAAAGAGCTTACATTCTATTAGAAGAATAGAACATCCACAGTGTTCCAAACTGTCTCATCTCTCTTCAAGCCTCCTACGGCATACTCCACCATCACTCTCTTAAGTAAGAAAACCTTAACAGAGAAAACTGAGGTCATTTACTAAAAGCTCTCCTTTCTCCGTTCTTTTTCATATCACATTACCCAGACATCTTCTTCCAATATCTCCTCTCCAGTGTCAAGATAAGAGATGATTCTTCCCTTTGCCAAGGTCAATATTTCATGTACCCTTGATCCCATCTCTTCTTGTTATCTTTAGCAATTTGCCTCCACAATTACCTCCACTCTCTTTTTTACCTTCAGTCTCTCCTGATCTACATATTGGCTGCTTCCTTGCTATGTACAAACATTCCAACATCTCACTGATCTAAAAAGAATTTTCATTTGGCCCTTCCATTCCTACTAGCCATTATTCTATATTTCTCCCTTTTTTGGGTAAAGTTCTTGAGAGAGTAGGTATCTCTACTTCCTGTTTTCTCACTCTTTTCTAAGCCCTCTGCCATCTGGCTTCTAATCTCTTCATTCAGATGAAACTCTTCAAAGTTACCAATGATCTCTTAATTGCCAAATCAGATGGCCTTTTTTCAGTCCTCACCCTTTTGATTTCTCTTCCATAGCTGGTGCTGCTGCTCACCTTCACACCCTTGATACTCACCCTTCACTAGATATTTCACTAGCTTTTCATGACACAGCTCTCTCCTGACTCTCCTCTTATTCACCTCATATCTTCTTCTTAGTCTTCTTTGCTGGATATTTGTCTATGTCACACTCACTAAACACAGGTGCCCCCTCAAGCTATTTTGAGACTTCTCTTTTTCCTCTCAATTGGTGATTTCATCAGTGAAATGGATTCAATTATAATTTCTATGCTGATATATCTGCATCTATATATCTGTATCTATAGATAAATCCTATATACCTATATATACACCCTCCTGGGTTCTAGTCCTAAAATACCAGATGTCTTTTAGAAATCTTGAACCAGATGTCCTGTAGGCATCTCAGACTCAACCTGTCCAAAAAACCCCTCATTATTTGCATTCTTTCCACTCCCCCCACAGCTCCCACCCTAATCCTCTCTTCTTTCCTACTACCCTATTACCACTGATGGCACCCCCACCTCTCAGTAATTCAGGCTCATTATCTTGGTGCTTTCTTCTTCTTCTCTAGAAATATAAAGTTATAAATTGTAAAATTATAAATAAATATAAAATTATAAAATGTGTAGTCTAATCCTATTTATTTAATTTTTTAAAAAGCCCTTTCCATGACTGTGAAACAGCTTCTTCAAGACCTATTTTCCCAGAAAACTATTCTTAAAGCTAGAATGTACATTAGAATACACTCTTCACTCTCACCCCAAATTCTACTCTATTGCCAAATCTTGTTTCTACAGCATCTGTCATGTAAGTCTTTTTTCTGTTCACACAGCCACCACTATAGTTCATGCCCTCATCACTTCTGTAAAGTGATTTTTGGGTAAAATGTAAGTGTACTTATGTTACTCCATTGGTCAAGAAACCTCAGTGGCTCCCTATTACCTCTAAGATTAAGTATAACCTCCTCTAATGTTCTCTGCAATGTGATTCCTTTCTCCCTTTCCAGTTTTTTTATACCTCAATTCCCACCGTGTACCTATATGATCCTGTTAGACTACACTGGCCTACTTCCTCCTCTGGTTTTGTACCTTTGTTCTGGATTCTTCCCATTCCTGGAAAACTCTCTCTTCACAGTTTTATTTCTCAGTTTCCCTCATGTCTTTCAAGGCTTGGCTGAAATTCTGCCTTCTACATGTGGCCTTTCCAGGCCCCCCAGGTTGCTAGTGGCTTCCTCTATGAGATTAGTTTCCAGATACTCTGAATACAGGGTGTCCTCAAAGTTTTATTGCAGTTTTAACTGCACTATCTTGTATGTACCTGGTTAGCTACATTTTGACTCCCCTGTGCCTCCCACCCTTACCCCCACCTCAATCCCAACCCATTAGAATGTGAGTATCCTGAGTTAAGGGACTGGTTTTTTTCTTCTTTTTTATATCCCAGAGCTTTACATAGTACCTTACATAGTAAGTTCTTAATAAATACATGTTGACAGTTACAGATAAGAATACTACAAGGAAAATTGGGAATGGAAGGAGTACTAAGAACTGGAGGGATCAGGAAAGGCTTCATGGAAGTTTAACTTTAGTTGTACCTGGAAGGAAGACAAAGATTCTGAGAAGGGAAGATGAACAGGTTGTCTGAGGACACAGAGGAGGAAGATGCGGTATTGAGTTTGGGGGAATTGTTAGCAGTATAACTTGTGAAGGGGAACAGTATGAAATAAGGTGAGAATGGTGAGCCAGAAGACCTTAAATAGAATTAGAAGATCTTAAATACCAGACTGAGGAATTTAATTTTATTCTAATAATATTTATATATATATATATATATATAAATAATAATATTTATTCTATCACTATGCGATGGTGAGCCCTTGCAATTCAATGTATATGTATTAGGGGCCTACTATAATCAGGTAACATAGACGAGAAACATAGTGGTGAGACTGGGACCCTAGGACAACTATTTTAAAAACTGTTGTCATTGTTCAGTCATTTTCAGTCATGTACAACTCTCCATGACCCCATTTGGGGTTTTCTTGGCAGAAATACTGAAGTGGTTTGCCATTTCCTTCTCCAACTCATCTTACAGATGAGGAAACTGAGGTAAACAAGGTTAAGTAACTTGTCCAGGGTCACACAACTAGTAAGTGTCTGAGGCCTGATTTGAACTCAACAAGATGAGTCTTCTGGAGGAAGGCTAGGAGCTCTATCCGCTGTGCCACCTAGGTGGAAGCTGTAGGGAGGATATATGGGAGAAGAGAGATATTGGAAGTAGGTATGTCAGTTAGGAAGCTCCCATAGGAAAAAAACTGTGATAAAGGCCTAAACTAGGGTGAGATCTTTGTGAGTAGAAAGAAGAGATAGACACAGGAGATGTTACAGGAGGAGAATTGACAAGATTTGGCAATTGATAGCATACGGGGGAAGGAGTTGAAGTAGAGGGAATAATAACATATAACTTCAAGATGATGAACTTGGGTGACTAAGAGAATAGTGGTATCCACAATGGGACAAATGGGGGAAACTTCCAGATAGGAAAGCTGGAGGAAGAGAAGGTTTGGGGAGGAAAGATAAGTTTCATTTTTGGCATGTTGAATTTGAGATGTCCATGGGATATCTGGCAGGCTGTATAATGTGGGGGTGAAGTTCTGCAAAGAGATTATGATTGAATGTAAAGATTGTCAGTTGCATAGAATTATACTTGAACTCATTGTAGCTGATGAGATTACAGAGAGGGGAGAGAGAACAGCTAAGAGATGGGACTGAACAGAGACATGGAGACAACCACATTAAAGGAGGGAATTGATAATGATCAGTTAAGGAGACAGAGAAAGAGTAGTCAGACAGGTAAGAGAAGCAGGAGAGAGTAGTGACATGGAAGCTAAGGGAAGAGTGTCCAAGAGAAAGGGTGTGGTTAAAAGTGTCAAAAATTTGTGGTCAAAAGGTAAAGGAGGGCAAGGATTGAGAAAATAAAATCAGATTCGACAGTTAAGATATTGTTGATGACTTTAAATAGGTCACTTTTGTTACTAGTTAGAGGCGTTGGAATCCAAATGGAATCCAAATGGAAAATGACTGAAAGTGGGTGGTGAGAAAAGGAAGGCAGGAAGAATACTTTCTAGGAGTTTGGCAATGAAAGAGAGGAAAGATGGAAGATGATAGCTTGAGGGGGTGGCAAAATCAAATGATTTTTAAAAATGATTTTTTGCTTTATTTTGTTTTAAAATTAAAAAAATATTTTATTTTTTCTCTAATTACAAGTAAAGACAGTTTTTAATGTTCATTAAAATTTTTTGAGTTCCAATTTTCTCCCTCCCTCTCTCAACTCCCCCTTTCCTGAGAGGGTAAGCAATTTGATATAGGTTATGTATGTTCAATCATGTAATACATATTACCACATTAGTAATGTGAAAGAAGAAACAGACCAAAAGGGAAAAAATCCCATGGAAAATATAAAGTGAAAAATAGTATAGTTTGAACTGCATTCAGATTCCATCAGTTCTTTCTCTGGAGGTGAATAATATTTTTCATCACGAGTTCTTTGGAATTGTCTTGGATCATTCTATTGCTGAGAATAACTAAGTCATTCACAGTTGATCACTGTACAATATTTCTGTTACTGTGTACATTAACTGGTTCTTCTGGTTCTGCTCACTTCACTTTGCATCAGTTCATGTAAGTCTTTCCAGGATTTTCTGAAATAGCCTGCTTGTCATTTCTCATAGCACAATAGTATTCCATCACAATCATATACCCCAACTTGTTCAGCCATTTCCCAATTGATGGGAATTCCCTCAATTTCCAATTCTTTTTCACCAAAAAAGGAGCTGCTAAAAATGTTTTTGTACAAATAAGTCCTCCCTCCCCCACCTCTTTTAAGAAAAATCTCTTTGGGATATTGACCTAGTAGTGGTATTGCTAGGTCAAAGGTTGTGCACAATTTTATAGTCCTTTGGGCATAGTCCCAACAAATGATGTTTTAAAGAAAGGAGTAGACCTCACCAGGTTGTAGGCAGCAGGGGAAAAGATATAAGTAGACAGAGAGTTGGAGAGAGACAGAGAGACACAGAGACAGAGAGACAGAGACAGAGAGACAGAGAGAGAGACAGAGAGAAAGAGAGAGAGAGAGAAAGAGAGAGAGAGACAGAGAGAGATGGAGACACAGAGACAGAGAGACAGAGATACAGAGACAGAGACACAGAGACAGAGACAGAGAGAGACACACACAGAGACAGAGACAAACAGAGACATAGATAGACAGAGAGAGACAGAGATAGAACAGAGACATGGAGAGACAGGGACAGGGGCAGAAAGAGACAGAGACATACATACACACATAGAGACAGAGATAGAGAAACAGATGGAGAGACCGAGAGAGAGATTGATTCATAAATGGGCAAATTCAATGAAGACACAGAGGCTTTGGAAGCACCACCCCCTTTCTTAGTCAAAATGAATAAGATAGCACTGGTAGAGATATGGAGGGAATATTCAAATAAGTGTCCAGTGACCTGCAGTATTACCTCCACACCTCCTGGTTCCGTGTCCCTGGGAAGGATTAGAAAACGTCAATAGCAAGTTACTGAGTTCTGCCTCTGGCCTGCTTAGTCCTTAGCTCTCTTTTGAGTGACCTCCCAGAGGTACATCATGAATTTTGACAGAAATTCCACCTTCTGCTAGTATCATAGGGATCTGTCTGGTTTCCTGAATTCCTGAAGTCTGAGCAGAGGGTATTCCCAAACCCTGGAATAGGACACAGTGAGCCTAGAAGTGTTCAGTATCTTCAGCAAATGAGGAAGGGGGAAAGGGGAATAGATATACTGAAGATATTGAGACTCTTTGTAGAGCAGAAAGAGAACATAAAGGAAAAATGTGCCCGGTCAATGTGCTTAGCTGCTAAAGGGAGCCATTAGTGGTCCAGTCACCGTGCTAGATGAACCCTGGTATTACAAGCACATTGTAGCAGGGAAGGTTAGGAAGTGTTTATATATGACTTCTGGTACACATCAGCAAGACAACTGAAATAAACTTATTTAGATGGAAAAATATACCATAAAATGCATCACATTGTAACAGGCCTCATGGAATAGAGTGTAGTTTTCAAAGGAGTTTTTTTTTTAAATGGACTACCTAGTAGAGTCCCAGTCACACAATATGTCTTATAAAGATTACATATAATGGAATCTCAATATGCAAAATACAAAGCAATGCTTTCAATCCTTCATTTGGAGGCAGCTGACGCCTTGGATAGATGCTCTTTTTCTGAATAAAATGTAAAACTGGCAGAGGCTGAATACATGAATTATATATATTTGCCCTAAAATGTGCATAATTATTTAAATTATACTCTCAATATTTAATTATCATTGATATGCGAACAGTATTACATGTTGGATGATACCACCTGAGGCCAGACATAGGAAATTAAAAGACATATTAGTTCTATTAATGGTGCATTAAGTTAAGTGCCCAATGACACATTTTCTGGAAATGAGACATGCAAAAGCGATTTTTACTAAATAGTAAATGTGTTGTTTTTCAGCTTAGTGCCAAGCACATGAGTTTTATTTTAAAATGGAGCTATTAATTGCATTAAGGAAACTCCTACAGAACATAAATCATTTCGACTTTTCAATTTACTTTTGTAAGAGGATTATGAGCTGCTCACCATACATATGTCCTAAAACTTTTAGGACATCCTATATATTTCTCAGAAATATGAGAAAACCACCTCATGAGAGAAAGTTTATGACGTAACAGATGAATACTGGTTTTGTAGATGTTCAGTTTTTATATGGAAGGCCAAAAAAGGTCTTTAATTCTAGCCTCTTCTCCTGAATAATATGATCATAGCAGTACAGAGCTAGATGTGACCTTAGAGGCCAACTAGTCTTTCTCCTTCTACAGATGGGGAAACAGAGTCTTGAAGAAGTTAGATTAACTTCCTCAAGGGCTCACAGATGTGATACTAATGGATTTCGAGCTGGGAGAGACTGTGTAGTTCATCTATTCCAACCCTTCATTTTACAGATGAAGAAACTGAGGCTGAGAGAAATTAAGTGGGATCCCTAAGAACTCATAGGAAGTAAAGCATCAGAAGCAGACGTAACGCAGGGTCTCTGATTTCAAATCTAGTCTTCTTTCCACTGATGTGCTACTTAAGACACAAATAAATCCTCCTACATGCTTCTGAATCAGAATTTCAGAGCATAAGGGACGTCAGGGGTCATGAAGTTCAGCATGCATTTGAGTAAGAATTTCCTGCATAAATTTTCAGACGTGACCATTCAGCTTTTGACTGAAGACCTCCAAGGAAGGAGAACATCTGCAACTAAGGTTAGTCTACTTACTTTTGCCCATATCTAATTGTTAAGAATTTTTTCCCTTACTAGCTGTGTGACCTTGGGCAAATCACTTAACCCCAATTTCCCTGCCTTTCCCCCTCAAAAAAAGAATTTTTTCCTTACATGATGCCTCAATCTATCTCTGAAATTTCTACCCTTTGTCAACACATGCTTCTGTCTTCCAGAGTAGGCAGAACATGTCTATTCCTTCTTCCATATGATAGTTCTGGAAATATTTGAAGGCAGCTAGCATGCCTCACTCTCCTCACCCCTCAAGTCTTCTGTCCAGGCTAAACATTCCCCATTCCTTCAACTGATTGAGCTCTTTATCATCCTGGTCATCATCTCTGGATACTCTCCATCTTGTCCACTTTTCTACTAAAATGTGCAAATACAAGACGTCATCTGACAAGAGTAGAGTTCAGCAGAACTTTCACTCAGGCATACTGGAAACTATGCATCTCTTAGATTGCATTAGCAGTTTTAGTTCTCAAATCACCAGCTGTCCACCTCAGTTATTTTCTTGCCATCTGTCCTGCTACTGTACTCTGTGGACCAATGAACCTTCTGAGACCACATTCTGGGAGACAATCCATTCACTTTCAAACCCCTTTCCTGGCATCCATGCTATTCTGATTGTCAAATGCCTTGGTTCAAACTCACATGGCTCACTATATCTAGTTTGCTTCAGCAATCCCTCATAATCCACCTAGACATGTATCCTGGTCATCTTTTTGCCAATTGCCCTGACAATATACCTGTACCTTCCCCCCTTCTCTGTTTCAACATCTTGCTCTTGGAACCATAATCAAATCAATGCTATTTTTGCTACTGGAAAAGACACATAGATCCTGGAATCAAGAATACTTGAGTTCGAATATGGCCTTAGACACTTACCAGCTGTGTGACCATGGATGAGTCTTTTAAGTTCTATTGGCCTCGGTTTCCTCAATTGTACAAAGGGCATAATAATAACTCATATCTTGTGCGGTTGTTGTGAGAACCATATGAGATAATTTTTGGAAAATGCTTTGTGCAATGCCTAACACATAGTAGGTGTTTAATAAATGCTTGTTTCCCCTTATGTCACCCCCCCCATAGCTCCCCTTACCAACTTTGTATTTTCTAAAACCAAATCACCCCTCCCTTACCAACAGTCTCTTACAGGGTCTTTTATTTTGAGACTGTCTTGCTTTTGTATTCGTGTCCCTGTTACGTAACATAATGATTAGCACATTTTGTTGTATTCAGTCACATCTGATGCTATGTCACCCCATGGAATTTGTTCACAGGACTTTCTTGGCAACAATACTGGGGTAGTTTGCCATTTCCTTTTCTAGTCTGTCCCCATTTTACAGATGAGGAACTGAGGCAAATAGGGCTCTAGTGACTTGTATAAGGTCACACAGCTAGCAAGTATCTGAGGACAGATTTGAACTCAGATCTTCCTGACTCCAGGCCTGGTGTGCTATCCAGTGTGCCACCTAGCTGCCCCACATTGGCACATAGTAATCACTTAATATGTGCTATTTTTTCATTCATTCATCAGTTATACAATAGACATATTGTGTTTAGCATTTTTCTCTTTCCTTCTTTTTTTCTTTTAATTTTCACATATCCTTTCTTCTGCTCTCTTTATTTCTCTCTTCATGACCTTTGCTTAAAAGTGGTACCCAAGGACACTTATTCCCATTGGTAATATTCTTGTTCTTTTCTTTTTCCTTCTTCAGCCTCTTTCTTTTCTTCACCAAACATTTACTGAATACCAATGTGGTAATTGAGGGAACCACACTGACTCCACCTTGTGACTCGATTCTGTATCTGTATCAGTAAGGCAAGATTCATGACCTCAAGGATGATCATGAACATACCTGTATGGTTCGGAATTTCAAAGTATGAAAAACTCTCTAAGTAGAAGGCAGAGGAAGTATAACATTTATTTAAATACCAGAGTATCAAATTCCAAAACCAATGACTCCAATTAGATATAGCAACAATTATATTCTAAAATCAGTAAGCCCACCTCAATGTAGCAACAAGGAAATTATAACACAGTATGATAGCAAGGAACCAAGTCATCCTGTAACCTTCCTCGCTGCTAGGGCCTTCCCATAAACAATCACTCACAAATCCTAACTGTCTGCTTGCTTGCATCCTCTCTCGCAGTTCTGAAAACCCTTGCAGTTCTCAGAGTCCTTGAAGTCTCCTGGATTCTCTGGATTCTAAGTTCTCCAATCTCTAGATGCTATAGATTCTCACCTCTTTGATCTCTGCAGCTCTCTGGTCTGCACTCTCCACTTGGCAGTCTCTCTTGACACTGGCTCTCTCTCAATGTCTGCTCTTCAACACCCTCTTGATGTCTGCTGTCTCAATGTCTTCTTGATGTCTTCTTCTCAATTCTGCTTCTCTCACACTCTGGGCTCTCTTTATATACAGTCCTAGCCCACATCTGATTGGCTAGAACTCAGTGCACATATAGTTGGTTTTGATCTTAGCACCTATCCTTAGGGTTCTGAGGGCTCACTCCTAGTTAATGAAAGGGTGTGGGACTGTGGCCTTGACCTTGAACCTAGTAAGTAAAGATTGTAAGTAAAGACCCTATTGAATGGGCTGGGAAGATCTTTGATCACATTAATACCATAGTATGTACCATTATGGGTCTAGTCAAAATTCTGTCTTCTGAGAAAACTTTATTCAGTTATGGGAATTGTGAGAAAACATTATTGCACTGTTTAAACCTAACCCTGCATGGCTGGGAAGCTGGACCAATTCTGTTGTTTAGAGAACCTCAACTAAGGACCTAGGTTATACTGACGAGAAACTCAATCAGATGTGAATACTGATGGAAGGACTTTTCTCACAATTATACATCTCAAGCAACCCATCTGTCTTTTATGAAAACTGGTTCTTTACTGGCCAGTTAGTTTCTGTGTTCCTTTGATTGAATACAGACACGTGGGGGGGCAAAGGGAGATACCTCTTTTTCTGATTTCAGGGAATCTCACCTCTTTGCTCCATGCTCCCAACTTGGAAAGCCCCTCATTTTTCCTCCAATTAGAAATTAGATTATTTGATTTTGTATCCTGGTTTATATCCTGTTAATTATTTGCTCTTAATGCATAAAAATCTGTCTCCCCTTGTATTCAGGATTCAGTGCCAAGCTGAGAAGGCCTGGTCCCAATTTGTTATGCAATTGGCATGCATTGCTTAATAAATTGATATGGTTGGAAGCTTGAACTTTTGTTTCCTCAGTCATTTCAGTCAATCCACCACACCACACCACACCACACCCACTATATGTAAGACTCTGTATTGGTGGCTGAGGATATAAAGAGGTACAAAGTGAGATCCCTGCCCTTGAGTTACTTCCAGTATAGTAGGAGAAAAGAGGCATGTATGTACAAAGATAAGAATACAAGGGAACCTATTTTTTGATGGTGTAAAAAAATTTATGGCCGTTGTAAGAAATTGTGACCCAGTTGGCCACCAACTTTCTGACATTTGGGAAAACTTAGGTCACATACTGCTGTATTGTATTTGGAGCAAAGAGATCTGGGTTCAAATCCTGATATTATCACATACTATCTACATGCTTGGGTAAGTGATTTCACCTTTCTCGACTCAGAGTCTCCATCCGTAGGTCCTTTTCAACTCTACATCCTATGACTCCATGATCCTATCAATGTTTTGACATGTATTGGAGCATACAAACATATATTGATTTCAGTGCCTTGACATGTATAGAAAGAAGTTTAGAGGTGAAGAAAGAGTACCAGATTTGGAGTCAGAGGACCTATATCAAATCCTACCTTTGCCACTTATTAACTATGTGACCTTAGATAAGTCACTTAACTTCTCTGGGCCTCAGTCTCCTCACCTGTAAGATAAGCAGGTTAGACTAGGTAACCTTTAAGTTCCTCCTAGCCCTAAATCTGTGATCTTGTTATCCTACATACCTATTCCTGTTGGAGGATGAGTAACAATTGTTGGTGAGTACTTTACCAGGAAGATTTCCGTGGTCTAAGAATTGGCCCATTTTTTGTCTCAGTTCTTGCCTAGCCCTTGACTTTTGCCTCATAACTGGACTTTGATGATTGTGGAGAAAAGAATGAGGCTGACAACTTTGAGCAGCTCTGCCTCACTTCAATCCAATTCACACGCAAGTCAAGACATTACCCCTGTACTGTCATCAGTCCTCTGCAAGATTGAAGGACAAACAACAACAAGGGATCAGTTCGACATGCCACATGCCTACAAGCTTGCACACCTGGAATAGCAGGTTGGCAATGTAGATGATGAGTAAAGCAAGATTTATCTAATAGTATGTGAAGAAGATTCTCCACAAGGGAATTCATTAGACCCAAAAAACAAAAAGCAAACAAACTGGTATCTTGGAGATGCTGACACAAGTGATGTTTTCTTGCAAGACTGGTAAGTTCTTATTTCATTTTGATTTGTATGCAAATGTCTGTGTAGGAATTTCCCAATCACGCCTTTTATGCACTGAATGGAACAAACTGAAGACACTCCTTTGCCTGGTTAAGAAGAATCGTTGGCAACTAGTAAACTGTGATCACAGCGCTTACTAAACAGGCCATGACTAGGAACCACATCTTCTGGTTTAGGGGTGACATGAGGCTATTCTTTTCTTCAGCCTCCTTCAACCTTACTGGGCCCGGCCACAGGGCAAAACAGATTTATCTAAGGGACGGAGGTGTCCTTCTGGCAAAGATGCCTCATCTTCCTCTGTGGGTCCTTACTGTAACCTGAACTTTGCCAAAACCCATTGGTGGATTGAAAAGAGAACTGACTTTTATTGATGCATCTATTTTGAAAAGGTGTCTAGGTTCTTGTTATAATTTAATGCAGAAACACATGCACCTACAATGCCAGAGAAGCCATATTCTTCACAAACTACTCAGCATAACTTTTTTCTTATTGAAGATACGTTATTACAAATGGCATTTTTGGCGGTAGGTTTCAACAAATGCAAACCGTGCTTTGAGTCTAACCTGTGATTCAAATTAAAATTCAATAGATGTGAATTAAGTGCCTATTAATAGTTGAAATTTACACATTTTAAAGTTTACAAAAAGAATTGTACATACATGCTCTTCTTCAGTTCTCAGAATCACCTTATGAAAATCCTAAAGATATTACCTCCTTTTTACAAATAGGAAATTGAGGCTGAAAAAGGCTTAGTGACTTACCCATGGACACAGAACTAATAAGGATATTTGACCAGGGACCTCTCCTTGTATCAGGCACAGTGCGTTTCCCATTATGTATTCTTCTTTATTATTTGTAGAATATTGTGCTAAGCATCAGGGTAGGTATAAAAATTAAGTAACAAATATTCTCTGCTCTCACAGGGCTTAAAATCTCATAGGGCAGGTAGGTGGTACAGTGGATAGAGTGCTGGGCCTGAAATCAGGAAGACTCATTCTCATGAGTTCAGATTTGGTCTTGGATACTTACTAGTTGTATAAGCCTGAGCAAGTCACTTAATCCTGTTTGCCTCAGTTTCCTCATCTGTAAAATGAACTGGAGAAGGAAATGGCAAACCACTCCAATATCTTTGCCAAGGAAACCCCAAAGGAGTCACAAAGAGGCATGACTGAAATGACTCAACAATATGAGAATATTACACATACTCAAATAACAATAATGTATGCTAAGTACATTGCAGAAATTCAAAGCACTATGTGAAGTGAGGAAGCAGGGCATTACTGAGAAGATCAGGGACCACTTTGGGCGGGGGTGGCATTCAAGATGAGCATTAATGAAGGGGTGGGATTTCAATGAAGAATTAAACAGAAGTGGTGGTGTTGATGGTGGGTGATTCTAGGCAAGTGTATTAACAGAAATGCTAATACAGAGAAAATAAAGGAAAAGGGAAGGAAGAACGGGAATTAGAATACGTGGAAGAGGGAAGGAAAGGAGAAAATGAAAGGAAGAGATGGATACAAATAGAATTCACTGACCAGCTGATGATGCACCAGCTGCTGCCACTCTCCTCTCATCCCCAGAGTGCCAGGATAGAATTAACCCACCTCATATGTAAATAGACCCATTCAATTTCCTGAAGCAGCACAATTTTAAAGGAAGGAAAAATTCTCACTCTGTAATAAGGCTGCAGATTTTTACCACTAACCCCTCTTTGAACTCCCCTGCCAAAAAATAAAAAAAATCCCCAGCCCCCAAACCCAATTCCATAGGAATGAAGAGTGGAGAATGGCATAAATGTCTGCCAACGTTCTGATTTGCAATGGAACATCCCCAAATGTAAAAAGCAAGATTCCAAGCAAGAAGTAAACAAAAATCTTAACTTAGATGAGTGGGTGAGCTAATACTGCCAAAAACTCTGCTTTAAAAATATTCCTTGACCTGTCTAGGACCTAAATTTGCAATTGCAAAAGTCACTTAATATTGTTTTTCTTCTCCATTTAATTTCTACAGCCTCATGCCTAGGTTATAATGGTTGAACATGTTGCACTCCCCCCCCCCCCCAAATAAGGCAACTGTACTTTTGGAGGAGCACATTCTAAATGCAACATTCATATAAGTCAAAGAACAAATGCTAAGCAATTTTATACCCACAGAATGCATTTTGGCTTTTCATCAGCATTAATTGCTATCCTAATCATCTGGAGTTTGATTTTTGCTTGTGAACAACTCCTGTAATCAGCTTGCTCCCTATTAGACGTGCCATTGGAAGCTTTCCCCTTTCAAAAGATTCAGCACGGTACAAACAAACTGTCTCCAACATGTTCACAGTAGGCAGCACAATTACAATTGTGTGTATCTTCAGACAAAGCCACAAAGAAATGATTTCATGATAGCTTTTCAGTGTAAGAAGATGGAGGGAACTTTTTTTTTAAGAACATATAATAATGTGGGTCAGAATTAATACTGGTGTATCAATGCCAACTGAAATAAGCTGGATTCCTCACCAGAATACCACAGGATTTGAGGGAGGTTTCTTATGTTGGGACAGGGAATAAAGGAAAGTATCAACCATTCCTGCCACCTTTGTGTGATTAATCTGAAGACAGACAAGGTGACCCATTCAGTCAAAAAGTTTTGTATGAATGGGTCACTACCTGATGAGAATGCAATCATGAATTTTTGAGGAAACTCATAGAGATGTGGAAAATAACCATGAAGTCTGTTGAGAAATTACTTATATGGGCTTAGGTCAAAATAGAATTTAGGGCACTAACTAAAATAGAGACCCAGATTGAGGAAGTGGGTCTTGAGGAGAGATCAGCTTACAGGGGTGGAGAGCCTGTAGCCTTGAGGCCACATGTGACCTTGTAGGTCCTTGGGTGCAGCCTTTTGACTGAGTCCAAGTTTTACAGAACAAATCCTTTTATTAAGGGGATTTGTTCTGTGAAGTTTGGATCCAGTCAAAGGGCTGCACTTGAGGACCTAGAGGGTCCCATGAAGCCTCAAGGTCACAGGTTCTCCATTCCTGGATCAGCACCTCTAGGGCAACATGTGAAGATATTTATGCTGGAGAATAGAAAACACCTTGAGGGAATGAGCAGAAGCATCCTCAGCTGAAATGAATACTGTTATTAGCTTCTCTCCAAAATGAGCCTGTAGGCTTATCTCCTGCTTCTCCCCTTCATTAACCACCTTTTATCCATGAAGGCTGACCCTATCCTCCTAGCTGTGGTGTGGTCCTTCATAAATTTCTTATAGCACTTTGAAAAGCTCCTGTATATATTTTGCCTTATATTATAATTTGTTGTGTACATAGACTCATAGATATCAGAGGACTAACCATTGCCTTCTTTTTTTAACAGATAAGGGTGGCTCCTTAATTACAGGGAAAGATGCTGCTGCTGGTGCTGCTGCTAACTAGCATTTATTTATATAGCACATTAAGTTTTTAAAAATACTTTACAAATATGATTTCATTTTATCCTTACAACAACTCAGGGAAGGAAGAGCTATTATGGTACCCATTTTACAGATGCGGAAACTAGGGCAGACAGAAGTTAAGTAACTCGCCCAGCACCAAACAGTAAGTGTCTAAAGTCACATTTGAATTTGGGTCTACGCTTCCCGACTTCAGGTCCACTGCACTAACTAGTGGCCTCCAAATGATGATTTGTGACTGAGCTACCAAGAACTGCCCCTTAAGGAGTTTGTATGCTGTACAAAGAATGAGGGGAAATGATTCCCAGTCTCTTTGGAACACAGATTTTAAACTTCCTTAAATTTCTTAAACTTTTCTTAAACTTTCATTATTCCTCCCCCTCACTTCAGAAACTACCTGTGCATGGCATCGATAACATTTACTTGCCAAGGTGAACCTGAGCCCAGGCATCAAGTCCCTGGTTGTCTGTTCTGTTTTGTGTTTCTTCCTTTGAGCTCAGATCACTGAACCACAATCCAGAAAGGCATTTTGAGCCATGGGGCATCTACTTTGTGAGTCTGAGAAGTTGGGAGTTCTTGAGGGAGTGAATGTGAAATATCTGTTTAGCCGTCTATAATAGGTGATGGATTAATATTTTATGATTTACTTATTTGTTAATGTTTACTTATGTCTTTTGTTTTTAACATTTTGTTTGTGGTAGAGGAACTAAGTAGCTGTTCTATGCCTACTATCTGCTTTGTACATTGACCCTCATTTTCTAGATGGGTCTTTGTTAATCCCTTATAGGGGAATCTTAGAGATACTTAAATTTTGTTGTAGAACCCTCAGGATTCCAGGGTGAGGGGAAGGGATGAGGAGCCAGAGCACACAACAAAACATCCAATTTATTCTCTTTGGGGTCAGGCGACCACAGGATTGGATCCAATCTGTATGACTCCAGAGTTAGAGCCTCTTGCGTATAAAACAATTCCTCTCTCCCTCTCTCCCTCTCTCCCTCTCTCCCTCTCTCCCTCTCTCCCTCTCTCCCTCTCTCCCTCTCTCCCTCTCTCCCTCTCTCCCTCTCTCCCTCTCTCCCTCTCTCCCTCTCTCCCTCTCTCCCTCTCTCCCTCTCTCCCTCTCTCCCTCTCTCCCTCTCTAATATATCTGTCTATTGGTCAGTCTACACATGTGTGTATATCTATGTATATATACACAAACATGCTGTTTCTTATGTATTTGTTTATAATGGAAAATGAATTGCTTACCAGGCAGTTAATTTTCTGAGTGTTGAGATATCATGTTCTTTCTTTTTGGCTTGAGGCCTAGAATAACTAGATCCCAAATCTCATTTGTGGTTTGTTGTAGTCAGCCCAATAACCTCACCCATCTAATTGAAAGGATCCCTTAAGGTCCAGGATGGATTGGGTTGATCTCAAGCATCGTGCAATAAAATGACACGAATGGCTCACTGACTCTGACTCAACAGTCCCAGAATAGTGGGATGAGTCAACTGTAATAGTTCTGAGATCAAAGTTAGTTAAAGTATGGTTCCAAGGAAAGGTATGGAAAGAAATGGAGGTGCCTGAGCCATGTGAAGAGAGGGAGGACCAATAAAGGAACAGCCACAGTGCTACATGAGTACCATGCAAATGTTACAAGAAGCAGAGAAAGGTCTATAGGACAGAAGGTGGTTCCTCCATAGAACCTTTTTAAAAAAATAAGACCGATAAAAATCGCATAGAATGAAAGAACACGGACAAGTTTCTATTTGCACCAGTGTAAGAAGTACCCACGTTAATGAGATCACAATTCGTCTAAGAAGCTAAGTGACTCCCATATGACTTGAAAATGAATATTAAGTAAATGCTGTACATATGGACAGGAACAAGGATGACCCTATGTAGAAAGATCTTTAAAAAATAGTTTCCTTAGCATTTTTGATGTCCCAGGGGAATCTGGTCTCTTGGTAGTAGCTGTTTTTCAGTCACTTTCAGTAGTGCCATACTCTTGGTTACCCCATTTGGGGTTTTCTTGGCAAGAGATACTGAAGTGGGCTGCCATTTACTTCTCTGGCTCATTTTTGCAGATGAGGAAACTGAGGCAAATGGGGTTAAGTGACTCGCCCAGGGTCACACAGGTAGTAAGTGTTTGAGGCCAGATTTGAACTCAGGTCTTTCTGACTCCTGACCCAGTGCTATATCCAGTGCAACACTTAGCTCCCAATGAGATAAAATAAGATGAAATGCCAAATGAGATAAAATACACAAAGTATTACATGAATTTGAGGTTTTTATTGTTGTTGTAGTTGTTGTTATTTCTGTCATTGTTAGTACCTTGCATGCAACTCCTTCCAACCTTAGGCTTTCTAAATATGCCATTAAAATCATTTTGATGTATGTTGATCTTTGAATGCTAAGGTTTGAAACTTCACTCATTGCCAGTAAGACATATTTTATACACTCCTGAAGATGAGTGTTGTGATTATATTCCTTTGTGTGAAGGAAAAAAAAGGTTTTACTTTCTAGCAATACTCTTTTAAAGAGGCCTACATCATTAGGTTTCCAATTGTGGAAACCTAATTTTAAAAATTTTGATCCCGTATATGACTGCATAATTACAATGATTTCCATACCAGGTGTATTTTTAAAAAAATCAATCAACCAACAAATATTAAATGAAAACAGCTGTATGCAAGACAGGCACTATGTTTTATGATTAGAATTTGCTCTTTAGAGTTTTAAATTTAAAACTTGAAACTTGATTTTTACAAACGTAAAAAAATGTCTTCATAAAATGATTAGGTCGGAATAAGATAATCTATAAGATATTTTTCAGACTTAAATTTTTATGTTTTAATGTTAAAAAACCCAATTATTTAACTTTTACAGAAAAGTCTTTTGAAAGCCTTCAAGAGCTTTGGAAGTCTGAATATATGTATGTACATACAAATTAGAGTCTTCAAAATGACATCATTTGTGTACACATATCTGGTCTCTTGGTAGTTGTTGTTCAGTCATTTTCAGTCATTTCCTACTCTTGGTGACCCATTTGAGGTTTTCTAGGCAAAGATACTGGGGTAGTTTGCCATTTCCTTCTCCAGCTCTTCTTACAGAAAAGGAAACTGAGGCAAATGATGTTAAGTGACTTGCCCAGGGTCACACAGCTAATAAGTGTCAGAGGCTGGATTTGAACTTAGGTATTCCTGACTCCAGGCCTAGAGCTCTATTCACTGTACCACTAGCTGCCCATACAGGACCTATAAATACATACATACACATATATATTTAAATGGAGAACCTGGTTTCAAATACTATATATCTGCACATATCTGTAGGTATCTGCATGCATATGTATATGAGTATGTTTTGTATATTCTTGTATGTATTTGCATACATATATATTTAGATTTAAAGATATTTTGGGAGGAGGGGTCTAGTATATGATTTTAGATGTTGATTAGAATCATAGTTCCAAGATCTCAAAGATTCTTTCTCCTTCTTGTGCCTCTTCCCAACAGAATTTGTTAAAGCCTTCGGTCTTTTTTTGTGAGTGGCAGTCTATTAAGGCTCAGTCTCTAGGTGGCAAGCTCCTTTAGGGGTAACTAGTGATTGTAGGGTCTTGACAGCTATGCCATCAGACTGAAAGTTCATTGGGGTTTATGAAGCAAGGAAGGCATTGTGGACAGTGGACCATGTGTATTATCTGTGGCCTCAAATTTGGAGAGATTCATCACCAGAAAGCTAGCCTTCAGGTGGAAGGGAGGAAGGGCAACAGGATGCAGTGAGAAGAGCTCTAAACTCAAGAAATCGGAGTCACATAACGTGAGTTCAAACCTTGGCTCTGCCACTTACAACTTATGTGACCTTGGGCACATCATTTAACTCCCTCTGGGTCTGTTACCTTTTTTTTTTAATAAAAGTGAGGATTAGACTAGATGGTTTCTAAGATCTCTTTCAGCTCTAAATCTAGAAATTTAATTACATAGCTATCGTGCTCTTGCAGAAACTGTGAGAGGAAAAACCCACACATTCAGTAGGATAGGGATTGCACCTGTGATTTCAATGGTATAGGGAACTGCTGGACAGGAAAACTTTCCATCAATGCAAGTTGGCACCTCCTCTAAACCATTCCAGGATCTTTGCCAAGAAAACCCCAAATGGGGTCATGGCTGAAACAACTGAAAAACAATAACAGCCACAACAACAACTCCAACTTAGAGAAAGTACTGAGAGGATACCTTAATTGTTTAGAGCCACACAGCCAGTATCTGCCAAAGGCAGAACTTGAGTCCAGGCCTTCCTCATTTTAATAACAGCTCCCTAGTAGTCATTTAACTAGCATCCTATTGCGTCCCCACAATGTGCCCGGTGCTGTCACAGCATCTCCATTGAGTAGCAACAGAAACATCTGATTTTAAGAAGTAAAAGTCATGTTCTCACATGACAGTCATCCCAAGAGCTGAGAATTATAATGCCCAACATGTCATTGTGTAAGGAAAAATAAAAGTGCAGCAAGTAAACTGAAAAAAAGAAGTAAAAGTCAATGAAAAAGAAATCTTTCAAGATCTATAAAGAATTATATTTCAGCATTTCCTCTATGTAGTTGGCCACTTCTTATGGATCTTTCTGTGGTGTAGCAGCAGCAGAAACTGGTAGCTAGGACTAGCTAGTACAAACTAGTACAAAGTAGTAGTAGTACAAATTCAAATGAATCAGTAGGTAAAGATTTCGATTTCTAGAATAAAAGTAAAGATGCGGCCAAGAAGTCTTAGAAACCCAGAAAGCCTTGAGAATGTGGGTATTCTTGGAAGGTCCAGAGAATAAATAAAAAGTTGTAACATGGCCAGTACTAACAACCCATCTCTTCCAGTTTGTGGTAGTGTGATACTAAAGGTTGTTAGTGGTTGAAGAGTGTCTATGTTTGTACAGGTGTGACAATGATGTTGCTAACAGCTACTGTGGCTGTGTAAGACTAACAACACCAGCATGCAGAAGGGCTGCCAACACAGGTTCTTTGATCTGCTTTTCTGTGGAAAGCAACTTTGAGGGGTTAACAATCTCAGTTTAATTGAACATACATATATCATTCACTTAGTTCAGAGGGAAAAGATCAGCCCCCTGAGCATCAGGGCAAATACAAACAGAAATTACAAATATCAATAGACAGACCTTGTCTGATTCAAATCGCAATTCATAGTTAGCAGAGAAGCACCAACACCTGAATTACAAAGGGGGGGGCTGTTTCAACAGCTTGCCCAGAGTCTTGTCACTCTTTCAATGAGTATACCCCCAAAAGTCAACCGCTAACCTTATAATACGTATACCCTGTTCAGGACCCTCAGGGCTCAAGGCTCACCATTTAGGGTGTGAGAAATCAGGATGTGGCAAAGCTCAACCACCAACACCACAGTCAATGACTTGTCTTAGTAGTGAGAAACACTCCAAGACAAAATTTACCTGCCCCATTCAAACCCAGGCCAGACTCATTAAAGGCACTTGAGAGCCTTAGCATCCCAAAAGGGAAGAACAGCAAAAAATCCTGCCTTGATTACCATTACAACATGTTCAGGAGAGATGGGGAGAGTGTGGTACTTCTTTCCCTAAATATTTTGGGAAGCAGCTGATAATTTGGAAAAAACCCCACCTCATTGCCCATGAGGAATTCCAGTGGTACAAAAGTGGGGTGCTTTCCTCCAAGTCCCTAAACCAACAGGAAGAAATGATACAAGGCTGCACTGCTGGAGAGAAGATGCTGATTGTGGTAAGTCATTGGGAGTCAATGGGAAATTGAGTTGCTTGGCAGGTGCAAGGAGATACAGTTCTCCTATTCCCTGGGAGAAATTTTGTGTGTGAGGTCTGGAGTAGGGAATTACAGAGCAAAAGAAGAGGTTAAAACTAGAGGCATTTGAAGCTGTTTTTGTGAGCTGTAACAGACTGGCAGTGATCCTAGAAAGGGAAGGGAAGTTGGTTCCCAGGGAATGCTTGCCTTACCATCTGGGAAGAATTGTAGGGACAGAAGCTACAGAGGCTGGAAGATGGGGGGGCAGTGATAACTGCAGGGAGAGAAGCTACAGGGAAGGTCTGGGCTGGAGGGCAGTGAATGATCGTTGTCATCTGCTAGAAGCTGAGGAAAATTATGGAAGTAGTAGAGTGCAGACAGAACAATGTCAAAACATCAAGGAGTGACCCCCTGGGTTCTTCCCTCCTGTATTCCTTCTCTGGCCTGTCTTTATTTAGCTAACCAGCTCATATGCACATAATTCACATTTTTGGAAAGTATTGTGACTTCGGGGAATATGCAGTCAGGTGCTGGATGGGTGTGGGATAGTGGAAAGTGTCCTCAATTTGGAGTCAGAGGACCTGGGTTCATACTGCAGCTCTGCCACTTATTGGGTGATCTGAGCCAAGTCACTTCATTTCTCTGGGCCTCTGTTTCCTCATCTGTAAATTAAAGGATTGGAGGAGATGACCTCTGAGATGGTCTGTCCTTGGGGTTGGAGTAAAAGAATAACAACTTGCCAGTTTGGCAAGACCTGCCAAAGCTTGTGCTTAACTGGCATAGCCTTTGAGAACCCAAACTCACTTCATGTCTTATTGAGGCATCAAAATTGTACTACAGTAACATATTAAGAAGGAAATAACAGGTTCTTATTTATGTATATGATATATCTGTGGGATGAAGACGTTCTATTTCCTTTAGAGGCAAATGAGCAATCTAATGGTCAAGAGACACAATGTACCTATACTAAGATGTCTCCTGTTTGGAAAATTTCAATGTACAAAAAACAAGCATATTATAAAGAAAACATCTGTTTGCCTTTATTTCATGTTGGGAATAAAGTTTCACTTAACCCACATGGACAGTGCCCAGGATGAAATGTTAGTAAACATTTCAGAGAAGAGTGAAGCCTGCTAACAAAACCTGACATGTTTATCTTCTCAGCCTTACACAAGCCACAGCTGTTCTGTTGTTCATTCATTTTTCATAACTTCATCAGGTAGAAGCCCTCAAAACTCAATGGTATTGAGAAATCAAGGTACAGGGGACAGAATTCTGGGCCTGGAATTCAAATATGGCCTCTGACACTTACTAGCTTTGTGACCCTGGGAAAGTCACTTATCCCTGTTTGCCTCAGTTTCCTTATGTGTAAAATGAGCTAGAGAAGGAAATGGCAAGAAAACCCCAAATGGGGTCACAAAGAATTGGACATGACTGAAAAATGACTGAACAACAATAACAACCCCATGCCAAATTCTTTCAGCATCTCTGAGTACAGAGGAACACTTAGCTCAGAATGATGCTGTCGATAAATTCAATACGAAAGTTACGACTTTTTTTTTTCTGTAACAGACCACAAAACTACTCACTGTGGAATTCAGTTAACCAGCACTTAGGAAAATGATATGCAAAATGCTACTTTCTAACTATAAGGTCACTCTGAACTTTTCTCAACCCACTAACAAAATGTGGGCTCTAGGACATGATTAATAGATCATATTTATGTATGAGAGTCATAGCTACACTTTTGAATACAAGTTGAAGACTAAATCATAGATTCTTAATCTGGAGTCCACAAAAAGGGTCTGTGGATAGATTTCAGGGGGTCTATGAATTTGGATTACATGTAAAAAAATGAAGTCTTTTTCTCGCTAACCTCTAAAATTCAGCATTTCCTTCAATTATGAATGAAAAATGGTGTCTATGGGCTTTCCCAGACTGCTAAAGGAGTCTATGACACAAAAAAGGTTTAAGGATTCCACAGCCAGAGGCAGTATGGTATGAAAGGAGCCCTGGACCAGAAATCAGAAGACCTGAGCTCTAATCCTTTTTATGCTGTTCAGTGATGTAGGCGGCATTGGGCAAGGCACTTATCTTCCATGTATCTGCTTCTTTTTATATAAAAGGAAAGGATTGGGCTCTATAAGCCTTAATGCACCAGAGTAATGTGTTGTTATTATGATTACCATTATTACTAGCAATAAAAATGCTTTTCACATCTTTAAAATGAGGTTTGAATAGATTATCTCTAAGGTTCTTTCTAACTCAAAATTCTGCAGAAGAGGAATTGATTTGGCTTATTTTAATGGTCTTGGAGGCCATGGAGGCAGGAGGCATGGGTAGAAGTTGTAAAGAGGCAAATTATGGCTTAATTCAAGGAAAACTTCCTAATAGGGTTGTCCAAAGGCAAAATGGGTTGCCTTACTCTGTCACTAGATGTCTTTTAATGGAATATAGAAAGGGATGACCAATTGTTGGGGTTTTTGTTGAGGGGATTCTGTCAGTCAGACCAAATGATCTCTTAAGTTTCTTCTAATTCTAAGAGTCAATGCTTTCAAGTTCCTTCTAGCACCAATAGTATCAATGACTCATATATGTATTTACTCTCAGATGCTTTGACCATAAGTATGCTAGCCTACAGTTAATGCTTGGCCTTCATTGCAACAATAAGTCAAATTGAAGCTAACATGCAGATCTCAGTTTGGCAATATTGTCTACCTTGATTTTCTCAGGCAAATGTAAAATTCAAGATTGGCTTCTCCCTATTGTGTAACGTGAACCTATTATTTCATCTTTTATTGTCATCTATAGTGGACTCAGGAAGTATACACTATTTCAACTTTAGCCTATTATAAACATAATTATGATGATAAATTTCCCAGAGGAAAAAAGTCATGCATTCCAAAGTGAAATTTAAACAATTTGAAGATGATCTGCACATCATGGTAATTATTACATTAGCTCATATAATTGAAAACCGACCGAACATACTAATATATATTTTATGTAGATACATATATTCTGTGCTTATACTACATGCTGTTAAAATATATGGGATGTCTAATAATAAACAATTCAATGACTATGGAGGAAAAAAATTGTGGACCTTATCCTGACAAAATGGTTTTCCCATTGCATATGTCAGAAGAATTATGAAATGGATAAAAACTAAATTTATATCAAGCCATATCTTTTAACTACAACCACTGGCATTTCTTCTCACCATCTGGTTTTGCTGGCATCTCATGCAATCTGAATCATATTGGGTAGATATTGTGTGTTAGAGTTACAAGTGAAGGCCCCCATGCCAGCAGTAGAAAATGAGTGACTCCCTCACGCCCAGTGGAGCCCCATAATCCATAAATGAATGAATGAATGAGGGTGACCTTTGATCAACAGCAGCAGTCTTCATTAGTATGTTAGAGCATAACCACTGACCACTGCAATTTTGTCTTTGATCACTAAAGCATAGTTTGTCCTTTAGTTAAATTTGTAGCAATGAAAGATTTAATTTAAGTAGGATTATAAGTTTTGTTTGCCAGCCAACTAAATTGGCAGTGTAAAATTATAAAAGGGAGAAGACAATGTAGGCAGTATGCTTCTGGAAGAAATATAAGATGTCAGAGGAAGGCAGATTATTAGTGACCTCAAATGGGAATAGAAATTTCAAAAAGGCATGCGATTGGGGGTTAGGATAGTAAATATTAGACTCAAGGAAATATTTTAGGTGCAGATTTAAGACATTAAATTAAACATTGCAGATTCTAATGTCTGTCAGATCATAGAAAAAAATCTTTCATATTGATTTGAGCCCATATCTAGCTTCATTCTAACCCTTGGCTTCTCTAAATGGAAATAATACCTAATTTCTGCTTATATGAGCCTATAAACTTGGCAGTATTCTCTCTGGAGAACTTTCTGTATGAACCAACACCTAAGTATGAAGAGTTTTCTTGTCCAGATCTGTGACCTGTAGCTGTGACCTCTTGATTTTTCAATTATTCTGAATCTGTTTAATAGGGAAGCCCTTACCAAATGTTGCTATTGTTGCCATGCCTGTCTTCACAAAGCTTTAACTTAGCTCCAAAGAAAACTCTGTTTAGTCTTTGCTTAAAGATGGAAACACTAAAAATGCACAGAGAGAATATTCAGGATTGAACAGGAACTTGGCAAAAAGTGTAGGAACTTGGTGACAACCATTAAGAGTCTAAACCTGGTGATTTTAATAGCATAAGATAGCTATGGCGGAAATAAAATATTAGGCCAATAAGGGCTAATTCTGTGTTAAGGAATAAGAGGTCTATAACCTTGTGTCATTTGTATGAACTGGTGCAGAATGAAATGATCAGAAATGGCAAAACAATCAATACCATAATATCAATATTGTAAAAAAGGAACAATTCTGATACACTTGAGAATATCGATTGACACAATGATCAGCCATGATTCCAGAGGACTGATGAAAATGAATGTGGCCCACTTCGTGACAGAGACACTAATGTGCAGAATGAGAAATGCATTTTTGGACATGGCTGAAGGGAAAATATGTTTTGCTTGGCTATGCTTATATAATGTAAAGACTCTGCATTTCAACTTTGAAAGGATTATAGAGTAATCCTTGGACACTATAATACTTATAATATAGAGTAATACTTGGACATTGAGTACAAGCAAATAATCCAACACATAGGACCCAGAAGCTGTTGGTGCCAACCAGAACATATCACATTGTGTCAATGAAAGCATTAGATTATGATTTTAGCCATATGGGTCAAGAGAAGACCCTAGAACTAATATGGAATAGATTTTACTGGCTCAGGATGGCTATGGACATCACTAAGAAGTGTGGGGATCATGATGGTTTTGAGGGAAAAATTGCTGTCAACTCATGCTGTGCACTTGGAGAACAGAAGCACTAGCAACTTTTAGAACTTGTCTGCACTGGCTTTCTATCTCTGAAAGAAGGTAACAAGAACTTCAGTCATTTTTTAATGTGATCATTTTTACAAAGGTATATACTCAAGTAGGAACCGAAAAACTTTCATGGTTACTAAAGTATTGTCAGAGAAGTATTTCCTCAGTGTATGGGTTTCTTGTCAGGAACCATCTAAACCATTCAGTCAATCAACACACATTTATTGAGTACTTACTATGTGTCAGACACTGTGCTAAGTGCTGGGAATACAAATAAAAATAGAAATTAAGACAGTTATCTGCCCACAAAAGGGAACTGAAAGTGGGGAGGGTCAGAACAAAGGAACATCCTTTTGAATTCATTTGTGGTTGTTCAGTTGTTTTAGGCAAGTCTTCATGCTCCCATTTATTTGTTTGTTTTTCTGGCAAAGATACTGGAATGGTTTGCCATTTCCTTGTCCTGCTTATTTTTATAGATGAGAAAACTGAGGCAAACAGGGTTAAATGACATGCCCAGGGACACACAGGTAGTAAGTGTCTGAGGCTGGATTTAAACTGAAGTCTTCCTGAATCCAGGCCCACTGCTCTATCCACTGAACCACCTAACTGCCCATCCTTTTGAAAGCACATGACTAAAAAAAAGTAGGTTTGCTTCACATCAAGAAGTCTAGAATTACACTTACAGATATATTCCATGGAGAATTGGGTGAGTGGGTATTTGCAACTATCCTTAAAGGAAGGCTTGATTCTATGGTTTTTCTTTTCTCTGTCATTCTTTCTTGGCCTTGCTTCTTTGAAGACATAAAACAAATAAACAAAATGTTTTGACCACAAATCAGATCAGATGGGATATGTCACATAGAATGAGGCACCAAGGAACATATCCATGCCTATTAAAAAAAACTAGAGTTAGTGGTTCTTGTAGCAATCCCTGGTCCAGTCCATATTTTTATACATAAGAAAACTGGAGTTACAATGACTTGCTCACTTTCATGTAAGTCAGTGTAAGTTCCAGAGGAGAATTAAAACAAAACAAAACCATATCTTATGTTTTGCTTGACCCTGTAGCTGGTAGTATGCCATGTCCTTTCGGTTTCTCCATTTTCCAGCCCTCCAATTTTAAGATCTAAAGCCATCACTTAAATTATCAGAAAAGTACCAAATGCCTGTGTTGACAAAATCTGGTGGACAAAATGGAGCTTCCAGTTCTTAGTGTTTTTCTTTCTTTTTTTTTAACATTTTTTTGAGTGCCAATGTTCTAGGCACTGTACCCGACACTGAATCAGACATAGTCCTTGCTAATTTGGTTCACAAATGAAAAATGGTTCACAGACACATGAAGAAAAGAGAGTATTCCATGGGGAAGGAGGCATCAGCAGGCAACAAAGATCAGGAATATATCTTATGGTGAAGCACAATTGAATAATATATATTTTTGTCTTTTATAATCAAAGATAATACTATAATGCATAATACCATAATAATAGTATTTGCTGTATATGAGCAAAAATAGGAAGTTATATTACCATATTGATAGGTATCAGGTAATATGAAGCAAAAATGGGTATAATGAAAATAATTCAAATGACCAATCTATCAAGAATCTATCTATCAATAAAACACTATATGCAAGGCACTGTGCTAAGTGCTGGGGATACAAAAATAGGAACGTAAGATGATTCATACTCTCTAGGAGTTTATATTTTAAGAGGGGAAACAACATACATACATCAGAATATATAAGATACAGAATAGGTAGAAGATTATCTTAAAGCAGAAAGGATTGTGTTAGCAGCTAAGTGGAGCAGGGTAAGTCTTCTGGAGAAGGAAGTGTTTGATATGAATCTTAAAGGAAACTAGGGATCCAGAGAATTAAAGGTTGAGGGGAAGGTCTTTCTAAGCATGGGGAATAGCAAGTGAAAAGGAACTGGGATGGGATATGGAGCATAGGGGAGACATGGAGACACAGAAGATTATAATCAGATAAAGAAAATTCATAATTCTTCAATGTGGCAGTGGAATACTCCTGGGTGATTGCAAGACCAAGGGTGCAACCATTCCTTTGTGTAGGTGAGGTGGAGTGGAGAAATAGGTCATGAGAGCTGAGTCAATTGAAGAAATGGAAAGTCAATATATTTGAACATTAATGTACGTATTGACATCCCCTAAAAAGAGGAAAAATGTTGGAATGGAGGGGAAGAGTATGAAGCAGGCACTGAATTCATTGAGATAGAAGGGGAAGTGGCTAGATGATAGCTAATATAATTTGGATTGGGTGGTAAATTTTGATTAAATGAACCTAGAAGAGGAGAAGTTGCCAAATAATGGTTATAAAGGAAAAATCTGGAAGTGTCATTGGGGAAAAAGGAGCATTCCAACTCTATCACCATAGCCGGGGAGTTGGTATATGAGTGAAAGTACATCTAGCAATGGAAAGGATAGCTAGGATAGCAGTGAAGTAAGGAAAGAGTAAGGTCAGAGTAAGTGGCAAAAGATGGAAAGAGTGAGAAAACTATAGGTTTAAGATGAAAGCTCATTTGTTCATTATGGAATAAGTATTCTACAATGCACAGTAGAAGAGGTGGCCATATATAAAGTGTGACATTGCAGAGTTAGGGTTGACGGGGATGGGAATCAAGGAACAGATAGCTGAGGTTGTTCTTTGGTAGCTAGGGATTCAGTAATTACAGAAAAGGGGAGAGTAGGATGAGGTGATTATATGTCCCTGGGGAATGAATTCAGGCAGAGTAATAGTGAGGCTGGCTCATGAAGGCAGCTGATTTGAAGGTTAAAGATCAATTATTTGTTTCTATCTCTCAGCTACCTGGCTCACTGTGTTTTTATGAATTGGAGTAAATCTAGGGGTGAGGCCCTAGCCTCATTTTTCAGTTGGGAAGCCAATTAATGAGATGGGAGGTGGTTTGTCTCAGTCGGGAAATGCCAAAGAGCAGAGTCTGGCTGTATTGTGCCCTCAGGATGTTCTGGAAGTCTGTTGAGGAGGCAGGAAATGAAATTATAAAACTATAGCAACCATTGAAGAGGAACTGAAAGGGCTGAGGGAGAAAAGAAACCCAGGGATGTAGGAATCCCAAACCAAAGTTCCCAGGGCAAGGTCGCCTGGAATGAGTCAAGATGGCAAAGAGTTTTCAGTGGGCAAGAGTTCTTAGGGAACCTGCAACCTTAGAGGGGTGTAGGGAGAGCTTAAATATGAGATTTGGGGGTAAAACATGTCAATTAGGTGTTTTGGGGTGGAATTAGGGAGTGGTTAAGGGGTGGTCGGTTCTTAAAGGAACATGAACTTTTTGTATCTCCTGCACAGGCATATTACCCAGAGTTCACTGGGAAATACCCCTGCGGGAGATTACTAAGGGGTGTGGTTTGAACTGTGAAATGTCACTAAGTTAACTATCGGTCAGGGCTAAAGAGGAATCTCTATGTAGCTTCTCATCTAATGTCTTGTTAAACAAAATACTATGTCTAGGATACATATTAGAAAGGTCAGTAAGTAGCAAATATGGTAATGACTCAGTGTACAGTCAGTTATTAGCATGCGGGAATCAATCTATAGATAGGCACAGCTGCTTACTGAGGAAGGAGCAGACATAAGCTGGGGTATGCTGCCCTTTAGCTAGAGAGAAACAGCCTGGAACAGAACGTGTTTTTGATCTGGGTGTGGTTTTGGAATTGGGGTTCAGGCACAGGCACCCAAGCAGAGGCTATTAGAATTAGGGTTCAAGCACAAGCACCCAAATACCCCAACAAAAGGACACCTCATTTAACACCTATCCAAACCATAAATCCCTCCTTTAAGATCCCTGACAAGTTACCATACAGTTTTTCCACTTGAGCGCTTCTAATCATCAATTAAGCAATCAATCAACAAACTTTTATTAAGTACCTACTATGTTCTAGGAACTATGTTAGGTATCAGGAATGAACAAAAAAAAAAAAGGAATAGTCCCTGCTTAAAAGAGCTTATATTCTATAGGGGGAAAACATGTATACATATAAATAACTCCAAAACATATACAAAGTCAATGTGAATTTTTTAGGAGTGAGTTGAGAGAGACACTAGTGTCTGGGAGTAAGGGCAGATCGGGAAAGACCTGATAAAGGAAGTAGATCTTGAGCTGAACTTTGAAGGAGGTTAGGGATAAAGCAAATGTGAGAAGATGAATTCTAGGCATGGGGAACGGCCTGTACAAAGACACAGAGATGCGAGATAGAGCAGTATGTATGAAGGACAGAAAGTAAGCCAGATTGACTGAAGCATAGATTCGGGGTTCTTAATTTTTTCTTTAGGAAAAAACACCTTAGAAGCAGTGTGGGACATAGACTAGAGAAGGGAGAGAATGGAGGCAAGGATTCCAAAGTTCTTGGAATTACTTGAAAAGGAATCTATTTGGTGAGAGTGTACAGAGTTTAGGAGTTGTTCGACATTTTACCTTAAATTATTTTTATTTCCTCCTTTTGTTAATGGCAGTCAACTCATGCTACTGCAGTCTCAGGACCCTATGTTCAATTTCCTTTGCATATACCCGTGGTATTTTACATCCAGCAAGTATTCCAATAATGGTACTTGCCTACATAACAGGAAACCCTCTAAATGCAATTCCTTTCTAACTACAATATTACTTGCTGAAATTGAAGTTTTTCATACATAGGGTACTTTTTTATATAGAACCTGAAGTGCTTTTCTCACAGCAATCAGGTAAGAATTACTCTCCCATTTTATGTGTGAGAAAACTGAGGCTCATAGAGGTGAGAACTTTTGCTGAGTGTCACTTGGCTGGCATATTTCAGAGTTAGGAGTTGAACCCAGGTCTCCTGACTCTAATTCAACGATCTTTCCATTGGTTTAGAATTTTCTGGTAGGAACACACAAACTGTTCTACATTTAAGTCAATTTATAAGGTAATTCCAGTACTTAAATCAAAGGAAACTATACATAGTAGCTAGAAAATGCAGTCAGTCTCAGCTGGTGTGAGAGTAGCTTTGCTAGCTTGCTTTTTTCCCCCCTCCTCCTTTCATTTAAACAATTCACGTTGTTAGACTCCAGGAGTGGATGCCTCTAACCTATCTAGTCCTCCTGGTTAATATCATTGAACAGAGTCCATTTCAAAATCACTTCTGCAAAGTAAGATTTTTACTGCACCTAGAGGTGAATTCTAATGACCATGATCCTCAACGATGCATAAGACATCATACAACAACTGGAGAGCTTGAGAACCGGGATGTGGTGAAAATCTTTCACTGCAGCATAAAAGGACTCTTATTTTTCTGTGCTTTTTTAAGGTAAAGGTTAATTTTTATTTTTAAAAATAAATGAACATGAGAGTAAATGAAATTTTGACTTGTAACTGTAACTTTAACGCTCTGAAAAGTCTAGCATTATTACTGCCTATTTACCGAGGTGGGGATGATGGGGGCAGGGAGGAGGGGAGAGGGAAGCATTTAAGTAATGGGAGAGTCTGTGGAGATTAACATAAAGCCACACAGAAGGGTAGTGTCAAGAACGGGAGCAGAATTCAGCCGTCCAGGTCAGTATGCTCAGCCATTAAATCCTGCTGCTTCCCAAAGAGCAAAATTCAATTGCATCAATGTTTAGGGAGAATGAAGTCTAAATCGTCTGCTAAGTGATTCTGGGGTGTGTTACTAGCTCCTTAGTGGGATCTAGAACACTTATATCTCTAAAAACGATTGGTCTGTACAAAGCCCAAATTGGTGATTGGCAATTGTTGCCATCTGCTAGTGCTTGCCTTAGAAGCATCCGGTGGAAGTGGATTATGTTTCTGTTTTTTGAAGCAGGCTTCAGTGAAGTGACTCACCTCCTCCCCTAGATGAGAAGTCCTGGTTGGGAAGGAAGATGTCATTTTCTAAAAATATGAAGGCATGTAAGAAAACCCTAATAAGAATCTTCCTGATGTAACCAAAAATGTCTGAATAAGCATGAGACCCATGGAGGAGTTTAGGAGGGCGTGTGTTGGAGGAGATTTGTGTAAAAACAGCAAGGCTGTATGCACTAAGTATAGACTGGGAATCAGAAAGATTCAGAACTCTAGTATTGGTCTTGTCTAGATATCGCTCTAGAATAAGCCATTTAAAGTCCACAAGGTCCAATTAATTCTACCAGTTGTGAATTCAAGAACCTTACTTAGAACTGGCTGAGTATGGCTAAGGAAGATGTGTATTTTTTTAACATAGAGCTTGGGAAGAATAAGATCAACTTGGTGTCCCCTGAAAGCAAAGTCCATGTCCTTTGGGGACAATTATTATGTGTGGTCTAATTAGTGAAAAGCTAGTGTTTTTTCTGCATTTCTATGAAAATACTTGACTTCATTCCATGGACAGCAAAACAACAACAAAGAAGCAAAAAAAAAAAAAAACCCCTCTCTCCAATAGTATGTATAAGTCAGTATAGATTCAATAGAACAATTAGAAATTTAGAAAATTGATTTGTTCATATTTAATTTGCTCAAATACTTAGGCATGATTTCTTTATTGAGTATTTGGTGAGATGACTTTTTATGATAAACTAAATTCGCCATGCAAGAAAAATACATACATTTTCAATGACAGTCTGGGAAAAAATTCTACAGACTGACAAGTTCCGTCAAACTGCTAATCTCTGAATGATGGCTCCTTTATGAAATATTCTGCAGGAACTGAAATAAAGTCTGACAGCCTTACACTGAATCACATCATTTCCCCTTCCTTTCCTATTGCATTCTGGGCTGCCAAAAGGGATGAAGAGATTAGACCCGTTTCTCTGTGCCTGAATTAGGCACTGTGGAGAAAATATATCTAGATGAATAATAGTCACTAGTGTTCAATAACTCAGAAGGGGAAAATAAAAAGTTTTGACTCACTGTCAGCTCTTTTTGATTTTGAATAATGGACGATTCAATGAAATCTGAGTAAGATATTGAACCATCTCTATAAAAATTTCACGGAATTTTACAGAGGAGAAAATTGTCTTGCTCACCTGGCTAACTCCTTTTCTTTTCCTTTCCCTCCAGGGCTACTATTAGCTAATTCTTATTATCTTGTTTGGTTGGTCAGTTTCAATCATTAACCAAAATGGGATGGAATGAAGGTTGAAGAATCCCCACCTTATGTCCCCCCTCAAGAAACATCTAATACCATGTTTTCTTTTTCTAATTTAACAATCTGGAGAAAAGGCAGCTTGTTCTTTCGCTGAATTGAGGCAAGGGATCCTTAGGCTACAGATTCAAGAACTAAAATCCTGTAATGAAAAGAGGAAGACAAAAGCCTTATAGTCCAAGTTATTTACATTCCTATCAGTCTGCTTTTCATTTATCAACCTTCCCCATGTAAGTGCCAGAGCTAGAAGAGCTATTTTCTCTTGACTGCCTGCCGAGATGCCTGATTAGTTTATAGCTTTTTTTTTCAAGAAAAGTTCAATTTTAACTTTATACAGAAGGAATAAGAAATAAACAAATTGATAAGTGAAGACTCAACATGTATTTTGAGTTCTAGTTTTAAAAAAGTTCATCAAATTAGAAGGTATTATTAATATCTTGCTAACTAATTCTAAAGTTTTCATTCAATACCTAGCACAGGTCTTGGCACATAGACATTGACTAAGTGTTTGCTGAATGAATGATCCAGAGAAGGCTCATAACCTCAAGGAAAGTTAACAAATATTTATCTGTGAGCATAAATAACTGTGACGTCACTAAAAAAATAAGAGAAGCATCTTAAGCTACACAGTAACTAACACTAAATGATATGGAAAATTATCTTGGAGAGATCTCAAGAACAAGTGACGGCAATGACAATACCAGCCACAGCCCTCCCTTGAAAGTGAGACACCTCAAAGTCTCCTGAAAACTAAAACAGTTTCTCAGTTATGAGGTAACTAGATAAATAAAAAGGGGCAGAATCTGAATCTACTGAGGTTAAAAACAAACTGCAGCTTAAAATTCAGCTCCAAACACAAATAGTAATTTAAAGGATCTGAAGGATCTCTTAAAGATACAGAAACTTCCATCTTCAGTTATACTTTTGGTTCTGGAATTGCTATATCTGCTTGACATAGTTGACATCATTGATTCATGTGACCTCATGTCCATACTTTCCCGTTCATCTTGGGCACTCTTGCCCACGCTGAGGGCCTTTCTCTAGTTCATCTGACAAAGGATACCAATGGAAAATGCAGGCTTCACTTTGGTTATCCCTTATTCTTGGCATATGACTGGACCATTTCCACACCCCCCAAGAATTCATCTCTTTGATAACATCCTTTTTTGGTGTGTTTTTCATTTTAAATAAGAAGTGTATTTAAACAACGAGATGTTTGACTTGAAGGAAAAGCTATCTAGGATCAATTTCTTTATAGTAATTTATCCTTACTGAGAGATTACCCTATATGTAGCAGCTACATACAAAAAAGGTATAAAATCATTCTTCATTTTACAAGGATAAAAGGAAAACATCAAAATTATCCAATCAAACAAAGTATGCAAGGATTTTTTTTTGTTAAGTAGTGAGAACAAAAAAATACTGAAATATAAAGGTAAAAGTTGAATGAGCATACCACTAATAGAGAAAAAGGATATTTTCACAGAACCAGTTTGTTTTTCCCCCTCCCCATCTCCATTCGATGTTGATCATAACATATCATTGGCCATTTAGTTAATAAATTATGCATTATGCCTGTACACATACACCAGTTACTTTATGTGCTTAAAGGAATGGGGGAAAGGAAGGGAGAAAACTATACTGCAGTAGTCTGCATGTGGATGAACCAAATCTCAGTTTTCTAATTGTGAATGTATTGTTTTCCCTGGGAGCATAGTTCTGGAGCAGAAGTTCTCTTTTTAGTAAATACTTCTTATTTGCTCCTAGAATACATCAATTGTATTTTCATCCTCCGTTTTCAACTGTGCAGGTGTGTCTTTCATTAGTTGGCTGCCCATCAGATCAGAATCTTATCTCCCTCACTAACAAACCCTGTCATTCACAGTAGGCTTTCATTAGTTTACTAAGTGGTATGTGCCTCTTAAACTGTACCACTGAACCACCTTCAAATTAATGTGGTCTTTGTTTTCAGACTTGACTCCTTCCTTAGACTTCTCATCAGCCATGGCCTGGGTTTGAGTCCTGGGGTCTCCTCAGCTACTGCTTCACAAAAAAGGAACCAGGTTGGTCCATGCCAAGGGAACAGAGGGAGAAGCAGTGGTGGGAGCAGGAAAAGTAGGAGGAAGAGGAAGAAGAGGAGAAAGATGATGATGATGGTGAGGAGGAAGAGGGGGAGGAACAGGAGGATTGGTGACATTCTTTATAGTATTTCTGTAATTCTTGGTTGGTAATATATCACAGCCTATTCACTCATACCTACCATTGTCCTTTGGGTGACTCTCAACCTAACTTCTTCACAGACTGTGACATTCCGTGATTCAGTAGTCATATAGCATCATTGGTACAGTAACACAGTACTTTAGAAAAAACCCATAACAATTCTTTAGAAGATAAGATAGGCAAAAATGCAGGGAAATACTTTATTAGCCAATACGGGTTACTTCAAAAATATCTAATAGTTGGATCCTAATTTCTTAAAACCTCTCTGTTGGAAAAGTGAAGACCGAGACCATTTATAAAATATGGAGTATTGTTATATACTGCATACTTCCAATAGGGTCATTAGATCTTGGGCAAGAGGTAGGGCCTTCAGGTCATAATTCACATGTTTCTTCCCTATTCTTTCAGACTTGTTTCATAATTCTTACCTCCCCACATTTTCATCTTCAGCCATATTGAATGATTTTTCTCTTTCCTGAACACGTTCTATTGCTTTCTTTCTTAGTGTCTTTGCTTACCCTGCTCTCTATGCCTAGAATATCCTCCCTCCCCTCTTTGGTCATAGGAAAGTAGATTTAGAGATAGAAGGGAGCTCCAAGGCCATCTAGACCAACTTTCTAATTTTACGGATGCAGTAACTGAGGCCCAGAGAGATTAAGTGATTTGCCCAATAAGTTACTAAAAAGCAGTGTAGTGTTATATAGTAGAAGGTTAGGCCTGGGAGTTTACATCCCATATCTGGGCAAGTCATTTAACACCTAAAGCACTCAGGCAACTCCCTAAGACTGTGAGTTACAGAAAAGTTGCTCACTTATATTGGGAGAGAGAATTTCTAATTTAAGAGTTCCCTATTACAATGAAATTACAGATCCAGGTCCTGTCCCTATCTGTATCTCCAGTGGGTAAACGTTAGATGTAGGATTTGAACCCAGGCACTCTGAATCCAGAACTTGTGCTCTTTGTAGTCTGACACAGGGCCCCCCTTTGGTTATTCAATTCCTACCAATGTTTTAATGAACAACTTAAGTATTGTTTTGTGAGTGAAGCCTGTCCTGATCTCTGTCAGTAAGGACTGTGCCTTCAGACTCAACATATAGCTGTTTTTTTTTCTTTATGAACTTGTTATATAACATTGTATATTGTTATCCTTCCAAAAGACTGCAAACTCCATTAGGACAAGGAGACTATTTTATCTATACTTTTTTGTACCTTTTCCCAGTCAATAGCACAAGGTTATGGAGGAAATCAGGCACCAAAAACAATTCACTCAATTGAGTGGAAAGATCTTCAACAACAAACCATGACTGTCTCCTGCTAGATGCCTGCCAGCCTGCAAAAACCCATATTTCTATGAAATAGTTACTTCTTCTTTCTCTCAAGTGAGCTAATCAAATTCCCTGGAGAGATTCATCCATGGACTCATCTTAATTTGTAGGGGATCAATTTCCTGTCTTTTCTGCCCACCCTGGAATACATATACCACTTCCCAGAACATCGCCTGGTATCGAAGAGCCCAAGGACAGTGATGACGCCCGAGAGACACCCACAAGCACAGCAATGCCAGCCAAAGATGCTAGTGTGCCCATGACTTCCCAGAGAACAAATGAGCCATATGGACAGTTTGGGCTTCTTGCCATCAGCCAAGAGTAGGCAGCACTGTATAGCAACTTAGTCCTAATCTACATCTATGTTTCAGCAGAAACCATTTCCATAGTGAATGGTCTGCTGGTCTCAGATAAGTTCTCCTGTCAGTTGGGAACTGGACTCTGAGAAGCCACACAAACAGAAACCATTGCTTTTCAGGGCCACCCACTGCTTTGATATATTCATTGATAAGCTCCTTTGATGAGAAAAAATATCCTGGCCCCTATCTTGGTTCATATGGCCAGGGTAGCAGAGTCAGCTACTTTAGAGCATCTTTCATACACAAAAAAATTAACTCATAGGTTCTGGCTCAGTAAGCCTACCTTTTAACCTCTAAAAGAAAAAAAAAAACAAGACTTTTTCTTTCCCATAGTGCAATTAAGTTTACTGAGCTCATTCTAGATCAAGAGCAATTTATTCCAAATGAATTTGTTCAGAAAAAAGCAGAAGACTCTCTCTCTCTCTCTCTCTCTCTCTCTCTCTCTCTCTCTCTCTCTCTCTCTCTCTCTCTCTCTCTCTCCCTCCCTCCCTCCCTCCCTCCCTCTCTCCCCCTTCCTCCCTCCCTCCCTCCCTCCTTCCCTCCATGTCTCTGTCTCTGTCTGTCTGTCCCTGTTCCTGTCCCTATCTCTCACTCTGACAAGGTTCTGCAAATGTCTATGGTCAGAAAGCTAAGTACTCTCTGAATGAAAACATTATGTGAGAGGTGGTGGGATTGAAGGGGCTGTTCATTTGGTCCTATGGAATTAGCGTGAAAGTTGAATTATTCTCTTCTGCTGCGAGTGTCTGTAAACTGTATTATTATTTACTGAGTGAGTTTGGAAAACAAAATTCCTCGTCAGTGGAATTATCCCAACCAATGAAATTTTTGATAGATTCAGAAATCTCCTAATTCTACAAATTAAGCTGGGCTATGTGAGTAATTAATTGGCTAACTTTATCATTTATGGACAATAGTATGGGCACTGATGTCCACAGATAAAATAATTCATTCATTCATTAATTCATTCAGCAAATATGTTTTTAGAAGACTATAAACTCCTTGAGGGCAGGGATTTCTTTTTTTTTTATGTCTTTCCATAGCCCCAGCCTAGGGCCTTGAATACAGTAGGTGCTTAATAAATATTTGTCAAATATGCTGAATGAAATTGAATAGTACCTTTTCTGCCATCTATTTTTTATGTCACTTATGAAGCAAGAAAAGGAAATGGTGTCATGTTTTTATGCTGTTTTTCAGTTTCCAAACTCAGAACAGAATCCATAGGGTATTCCTACTTCCACCAGAATAATCAAGGCTAGGCACATTCTGAGATGGGGATATGGAGTTTGTCTTTGTATGATGTAGTCTTTGGGGAATGTTTGGAATATTCAAGTGAATAATGGTTCTAAGAGAAATTCTTAAAGACTGAGTGTAGCTAAACCAAATGGGGACTCAGCTTAGATCATTATTTGACTTGTCAGGTACAGTGCTTAATAGAGCAGCATGTATATGAGGGTGCCTAACCAATGCTCTACAAAAGCCACAGTAATCACAATATTGACAAGAAAGAAAGGAAAACTGTATATGTACCTTGGGAAGCCTGGGACCAGAGGGCAAGAAAAAACTCAGGTTAAAAAACAGCCAGCCCTAGCGAGCACATAATGCTGTGTAACATTTCCCTCCACTCATTTATCCAGAAAGTGTGTTGGAGAAATTTGGATTGAGAGAACAAATCAGTCTGGAATGATCTGCTTTTCATTTCTCAACTTCTTAATTGTATTAAAAAGAAAGGCAGATTTTACTTATTTTTCTCATCTCTCACAGTGGAAACAGAAGTTATGATCAAGAAGGATGAAAATTTCAAAAAGAGAAGGCTTATAACACATTTGTATCACCTCGCCTGCTTACAACATCAGTAGCTGCTAAATTGCCCCTAAAACATCATTACATGGGGGCAATGAACTAATGTGCCTGTTGCCATGGAGACTCGATACTCCAAACTACGATTTAAAAACACATACGCTGATTCTAGTCACTGTCTGAAAATATGACTACCTAAATCACTTAACCTCACTATGTCTCAGTTTCCTCATCTGTGAAAAGAAAGGCATTGGGTTAAATGGTTATTAACAAGACTTCCAGCTCTAAAATCCTATGAATGTATAATTCCAAGGTTTTGGTCATGGAAAATAAAGAAAATAATAAAACTAAACAAAAGATCAAGTACAGAAAAGCCAGGGAATGTCAATATCATCAGGGATGCTTATTTAACAGCCCTTTACAATCAATAGTTGGGGGAAAGAGGGAGAAGGTTACTAAATATAGGTCTTCACAGAACAGCATTCCAGACCAAGAGCCACTACTCTTGGCCTCCATCTTGTACCTCTTCCTGCCTGAAGCTCACTCCTGGTGGGCTGACTTCCCTAAGCAATAATTTCTACATCTTGTAGAAGTTGTAAAAGGATGGAAGATGAGGGAGGGAGAAAGCAAGAAGAGAATAAAAGAATAGGATGTATGCTGTTTGAAGGCAGGGATTGGTTTTCGTCCTTATCTTTGCATTCCCAGTGGCATTTTGTGGGTACTTAATGAATGCTAACCGAATTGAATCAGAGACATCAGAAGGAAGAATCTGTTGGGACTTAGATGAGGATTGAGGATCTCCAAGGAAGGCATGTTTGATAGCATATCTTCCTCATGTACAGAGACCACCAAGGGCATACACAGTTCATAGGTTCATGAGTGTATATAGAATGACGGAAAGATAAAAATAAGTTTATAGATTTAGAGCTGGAATGGGGCTTAGGAGGTCAGAGTCCAACCTTCTTATTTTATAGAAAAGGAAACTGAGACCAGGAAAAGTGAAGTTATTAGCCCACTTTCACATGGCTAGTAAGTCTTGGGGGAAGGATTAAAATTCGTCCAGAATTCTATACAATACACAATGATATGGCATTTTGTGAAATGCACCAACATCTATCACTTCATGGAACCTCACAAAAGCAATATTGCAAATGCTACAACCATAAGATCTCTGATTATTGGTAACTGCTGTCAATAGTTGATGTTGCAAAATTTCCTTTCATGGGGTATAATTCCTTTAGCTCCCTCCAATGCCAATGCCGGTAGAAGAATACCAAACCTTACATTTCTTTCTGTCTCATTGCCAAGGAAATATGTGTATATGTATACATATACACATATAAAAACACATAGACTTCTTCATAGATACATACATGTGTATATACACCTATGTTCAATTGGCAAATGATATATGTATATAGGTATTCACACACATATATGTAAAATGAAGAGGTGGTAGAGAGTAAATGATTTGGCATCTAGAAGGAAGATAGAGTCTTTCCTGCTGGGTTCAAGATCATAGAATATAGAGACAGAACAGGCCAATGACTGGGGAAGGCATTATTGAGGAGGTACCATATAATCTAGTACTTGAAGGATTGGTAGGTTGGGGAGAGTAGAAAAGAAACATTTAAAGGAAGAGGAAAAGAGTAGGAAAACCTTTGTGGAATAGTTGTGATTGGGTAAAGCACAGGATTTGTTGAGAAGTGGGAGATAAGGCTAGAAAGGTAATATATTGAGAATTGCCTAAAATACCATACTAAGGATTAATCTAATTCAGTAGGCAATGGTGAAACAGTTAAGTTTTACTTTCCTGGATGTTCCCACCTACATACTGGCTGCCTTGCTCCCTGAGAATAACTCTCCCTTTCCCCCTCTCTCCCTCCATCCATCCATTCCTCCTTCCTTCCCTCTTTTCCTCCTCCTCTTCCTCCTCTTTCCACTTCTTCTTCCTCCTCTTCTTCTTTCTCTCTCTGTCTCTTTGCCTCAGAAAGTGACCCAGTCAGAGCACCTGGTGATACTGTGCTAGATGGAAATAAAGATGGAGAGGGGTATGTCTGGAAGCAGAGAGACCTCTATAATATAGTATAGGCATGAAGTGGTAGGGGCAGCTAAGTGGTACAGTGGATAGAGTGGCAGGTTTGGAATGAGGAAGACTCATCTTCCTGAGTTAAAATCTGGCCTCAGACATTTTCTAGTTGTGTGACCCTGGGCAAGTCACTTAACCCTATTTACCTCCATTTCCTCATCTGTAACATGAGTTTGGAAGTATCTTTGCCAAGAAAACCTCAAACAGGGTCATGAAGAGTCAGACATGACTGAAATGACTGAACAACAACATGGAGTGGTAGCAGCTTAAGCCAGTGTGGTGGTAGTGGAAATGAAAAGGAAGGGTCACTTTGGAGTTGTAGCCTTATAGCTTAAATAAGAATGTTTCATATTTGAGCCTGATCTAACGCATTTTCCGCAAAGATTTCTATTGCAGGAAAAAGACCATTCTCTTTCATTGTTCAGAGTATCAGTGTACCTTTGTCTGATGAACCACTTTGAAGCATAACTAGTCAAATAGAAGGGATTTCCAACTTTGGCTGCTCCCGTTCTATCCCTCGTTGGCTACCATGGAACCTATGTGGCACAATGGAAAGGATGCTAGATTTGGAGTCCAAGGATCTGGGTTCAATTTCTGACTCATCTATTCAATATTGGTATAAACTTGGGTAAGGCACAAAATTAGGGGGATGTTTTATATGGCATTTAACATCCCTTCTAATTTTCAAGCTATGATCCTCTTCAACAGCTCAATGGCTGTTTCTCATATCTCTCGGTGACTAAGCTAACTTGCAGTTGCTGTCAGATATCACTTTCTTTCTCTACAGCTGAATAAAACAACCTATTGCTACTTTCTCATTCTCTGACTGAAAAAGATGCTGTGAATATATAGCATTTTAGTTTAAATTCCATCATCACTCTCTCTCTTCAACCCCATCTAAGAAAAAGTTATACTCCAGTGGTGGGAAATGTTCTCTCTGTCAGGGCATCTGTGAAGCTGCTTTTCTGGATGCAAAAAGGTCCTGTTGACCAGGTAGCTATCAATAGAACACACCTTGCTTTTATGAAAAGAGCACTTCTTACCATCTGTCTTAGGCACTATCTGTCACTAGTTCCACTCTACATCTTGAGTGCTTCTGACTCCTTTCTGACTCACAGAAAAAAATTATTTGTATTTTATATTTTCCTTTGGAAAAATGAAGTTTTTAATGCCAGAACCTGCTAGAGAGGCAGGTCAGTTGATTCATTGAGTTTCTAATAGCCTTCAGCATTTCTAAATAAATCCTGTGAATCTACATTGCCTGGTGATTACTGAATGACATAAAGGAGTCCTTTTTATTTACTGATGCTCTGCTTAAGCTTGGATAGATCATGATTGCTATTTATAACTAAAGGTAAAGGGTTTGATAAGTGAAGGAATGCCAGGAAGACTGCCCTTAACCAAGGATGAACAAAGGATTGTTGGTGATGCAGTCCCTTATCACAGAAGCCTAAATATTGACTGCTAATCATATGCATATCCTAGTGAACAAAGCTCATGTAATCCCTGGCTAAGCACCAACTGAGAGAAAATAAGAATCAGTCATAGAAGACTTAGGTCTGGAAGGCAATTTGAGATGAAACTGAACTGATCATCTGGCTTTCTGATGTGATGTAACATGGTAGAGTGAAAAGTGTAATAGTCTAGAAATTCTGGTCCTGCTTCTGGCACTGGCTTAGCTGTGTGGACCTGTTTCCTCATCTGCTCACTGAGGTAATTGGATGAGGTACTCAACTATGTCCACTTCCACCTATAAAATGCTAAGAGAACCTAGTTACTTTCAAAAGACCACCTGAGAAGGAGATCCTCCAAGTTATCCTTAGGACCTGCTCTATCGCTTAATGTCTTCCTTATCTTCAGAAAGAATTTCACTGCCAACTTACGTGACACTTGAAATTGGGTCTTTGGATATTCTGTCTCATCCTAAGGAAAGAATGACAAGAAGTGCTGCAAGATAGAAACTAAGACAGTTCTTACAGGAGAGAGCTTAGATACAAATTTATTTCTTAGGATTGTATAAATTTTGATGCCGTTATTGTTTCTCTTCTTCTGCCTCTCCTGTAAGTATATCTATCCTGAATGAACTTCCTTTACATCTTTTTGCCTCTTGCTTCAGGCACTCAAGTGCAACTACCTCTATGAAACCTTCAAATTTTCAAGCTGAAAGTCATCTCTCTCTGTCTCTGTCTCTTTCTTTCTCTGTGTCTCTCTGTCTTCTCTGTCTCTCTCTCCTCAATTTTTCACACTTTTAACCTCTTCTTTAACATTATCAATTTCTACATTATATGATAATTTCATTCCTTAGAGCACTATATGAATGTCTGTTATCATTTACTAGGTTTGTATGACACACTCTAATGTGTTTTCAATGTGTAAATGCACAGCTATTTAAAAAAACGGTCATTGATTTGTAGAAAGACTAAAAGCAAGGCAACACATAAAATACTCATAGCTGCTATTCAGCTGTCCACTGAAAACTTGATAATAACCCTCCCAAATTTAATAACAATGATCATATTAATAATGACACAATTAATTATTAATAATAAGGTAAGGCTTTGTGAGGCTTATTCCCATTGACTTTGTATAACACAATCCAAAAGAGATTGGTGAGGCCTAATAATTTGGGGATTTTACTGTACACTACTTCTTCCAAATAATTGATTAAAAAATTTAGATTGGACCTGCATCAATCCAGGGATTCTGCCATCAATGCTTCTCCCTCCTGAGAAGTGAACAGATAGTTCTTTACTTAGTGGGGGAGGGTAATGTTGTTCTTGGCTTTGATTTACCATTTCCAGCTTTATCTAGAAAGCCCTCATCTTTTGTGTACTTTGCAATGTAGTGACAGGATAGTAGAGAGAATGGGGTATTGCTGGGCAAAGGAACAGAAGAGGATACAGGTAATACTTTGGAGGAGAGATTTCCCTGTGATATTCCTCATTCTCTGGGGTGGGTTATAGGGACATGAAGGCTGCTTACACTAACATTTTCCCCAGAGTACTTCTGGGAGCCAGTACGAATTAGCTAAGCCTCTATGAAGTAGTAAACAGAGTATGTAGTGAGTGTGAGTAGCACAAATTCAAATGGGAAGACAGGATCTGGGCATTGTGGTGCAGCTGCAGCACTCCAACTATTGTGGCCTTATGTCTTCATTAGGGTGACGAGTATCATTATTGTTGTTATCCCAGATCATAGCTTTGGATTCTTTAGAGTTCTCGCAGATCACACAGACCAGAGTTTTAGCCATTTGGAATCCAACTAAGCCATTCTAAAGAAGGTTTCTATCAGTGCCTCATCACTCAAATCAAAGTCAGCTGCAAGTCATGTCATCATTTCCCTACGTCACGGTCCTCTTCGAGAACAAAGGACACACACGACAACAATCACTAGAGAAAAGATGCCTCACTGACATCAGAACCCTGACATCATGAAGCCTGTGACTTCATCCTGGCTGACTTCTTGCAAGTGAGTGAGAAGAGAATTATGTAGGTAAGCATTCTGACAAAAACACCTGGGTCAGGAAGAAAAGGTCCAACTAGGAAATGATAAATATCAATAGATACACACACACACACACACACACACACACACACAAACACACAAACACAATAAAACTACCCATGAGCAAGAGAGACAAACCAAGCTAGAGCTTATCTGCTGCTCAGAAATATGCATGTGTTCTTAAGAGCGTCAGAAACCTAACACCAAAGCTTGCATATGGCGTACACTATATTCTGCCTTTCCCGTTTAAATATTTACAAAAATACGTGATTTAGCTGGGAGAAAGGAGGACAAAATTTGGGCAGATGGCTACTTCAGATGAATGCAGAACATGCACTCCTGTTGCCACTGATAAAAACTTTGATATACAATAGTTGCTGCATCAAATTAAGAAGGACAGAGAAGCTGTAGTGGCAGACGGTAAGGACAAGCTGCTGAATTTTTAGTAGCCCTAAGAATTTATCATGGTAGTAAGAGATTTTAGGAAATGAGGTGTCAGCTCTGCATTAAATATAAAAGCTGTGATACTGATACTGAAGTAATATTTCTCACTGGGAGAATGGGAAGGACAACCTCCCCTTCTAGTACTCTTCCACACGTACCCTACATCCAGCCTCAGCTGGCCTGTTTACTGTTGCCTATATGTAACACGTCATTTTCCATCGCTGTCCCTTTGCCTACAGGTTGTCCTCCATGCCTGGAATGCACTCCTTCCTCGCCTCTGTCTCTTATAATCCTTAGGTCCCACTGAAGCTCAGAAGAGAATCATGTAGGTAATTATTCTGATACAAACAGCTGGGTCAGGAAGAAAAGGTTCAACTATAAATACCAATGGAGAATATTACTACATAATCACCCAAGACATCTTGCTCTAGCATGTGTGCATGCACACACACACACACACACACAGAGACAAATATCCCATTGAGCCTTTCCAGATTTCCCTAGTTGCTATTACTTTCCTCCTTCCTCCCCCAAATAACTTTATATGTGTTTTGAATACATTTTGTATTTAGTTTGTGTTTACCTTTTGTTCACCCCCAATGAAATATAAACTTCTTGAAGGCAGGGACTATTTCATTTTTGTCTCTGTTTCTCAAACACTTAGCACACTGCATAGTACATAGTAGGCACTTAATAAATGTTTACTGAATTAATGAATGAATTTGTTACTAAAGCAAATGGACTGGTAGAGAGACTCCAGTGTGTAAATTTGTATTTCATAAAACACAGATTAAGATGCAAATTTATCAAACAGGACTTCATTGGGCAGTATTAATATTCTTAAAGACTGATGTTATATCTTAGCTCACTACAGATGCACACACATATATGAGCGTTCTCTTTTATCAGTGTTTCTCAATTTATTTTTTGATCTGAAAGACAAGAGGCCTTTTAGATTACCCGCCTTAGAAATAATGCTCTATCCCCCTTGCTACCATGTTTCTATCTCTCTCTCCCAACCATCCTCCACAGAGCTGCATCATTCTTTGTAAGCTTTTCCATTTACTCTCCCCTCCCCTCACCTAATCATTCATCAGATCCTACATGTTACATTCTTCATAAACTTACACTCATTTGCCCCTTTCCATTTACAACTCTTTCCCCCATGTTACCTCCACCCCACCCATGAGTTCCTATTACTTTTTTCTTTTATTATTGCAATAGCTTTTTAAATGACTCCCTGGCTGGTCCAGTCTCTTTCCTGGTCCAACCCCTTCTGTATATTCTTGCAACATTAATCACTTTGATTCTATCACTTCCTTTTTTCAAAACCTTGAATGACTCCCTCTTGCCTATTGAGTGACATCCATGTTATTCAGCCTAGTGCTTAGGGCTTAACATATCATCCCCAATAATTTGTAAATGAATTTCAACTGAACTAGGTTTTCAACATCAAAAGCTCACATGAATGTTTCACCAGTGGCCATTGGAGGTCACTACATATCAGAAGAGGTAAAGAACCCTACTGCTCAAATATTTGTTTTTCACCTATGTCAAAACTGCTTTTACAGCTTTCAGATAAATGTAAGTAGCTAAGGGCAATACTTGGAGTGCTCTCATAAAACCATCACTTGCATCCAATTATAAAATTCAGGAACCAACAACGAACTCCACTGTGGATTTTGTAAAGTACATAGTGAACAAAACTGCAGACTTTGGAAGGTGTGTATTGAGAAAGTGCTCTGTGGAGTTCTCTCTGAGGACAGGTAAAATGTTATAAAGGTTTCCTAGCCCTTTGATATGCGTATTAAAGCAGGAAAAAAACAGCAGCATGGGCCAAATTTATTTTTCCCATCTGTACTTCCAATTTTGCAGTGAGAATTCTGTTTTCCATCCACATGCAAACTTCCATTTATGTTAATCAAAGTTACTCTGAAGGAGCTGGTCATCTTCAGCTAGCAGTTAAGGAAGTCTCAGAGAGGATGTGCATTTTGCCTTTGAACTATAAAATAAACAAGTGAAGGAGCCCTTTTAGTACTAGATAAAAGGCTAAGGGGTCATTTTAAAGGAGATCCCAAATGGAGCACAGATTTTGCAACTTCCTGTGAATTTGACTACCTTTGATACTGTGGGTGGTAAAATACCCATCCATCAGAGCTGCTTCAAGGTCGATAAACACATCTGTGGGGTGGGGGATGAGCAGAGTTGTCTGTGTTCAAATATAAATCTTTCATAATACCATAGCTTTAGAGCTGGGACACCAGAAACCACCTAGCTCACTCCCTCATTTTACAAATGAAGAAATTGAAGCTTAGGAAAGTGAGGTGACACTCAAAGTTTTCCAGATAACAAGTAACAGAGATAGAAAGGATTTGGGTCCTTGAAGGCCTTTTGACTCCGATTATAACACTTCCTACCATGTTGCTTTGTCTTGGTTTTATGGTGCAGTGAAAAAAGTACTCAATTTGAAGTTAGAGGACCTGGGTTCAAATCCTGAACCTACCACTTATTACTTATGTGATCTTTCGAGACTTCAGTTCTCTCCTCTGTAAATGAAAGAATTAGATTAGATGATCTCTCAGGTCCTTTCCAGTTTTGTCTATGTCCCTTATTAGCTTGTCTGTTTGAAAAGTTGACAAGTAAAGTTGCTAATTTACTCCCTTAATTTGAAGAAAAAAAATGACACAAAGATGCCAAAGTCAGTTTCCTAAAGTACAGGATTAATCATTCAATAAACTCCAGCAACCCCCTATTACCCACAGGATCTTATATAAAATTCTCTTTGGCATTTAGATCTCTTTATAACCTGACTTGTAAGATTATTCTCCTCCATATGCTCTGGGATGTAGCCATATTGGCTTGCTATTCCCCATGTCCCAGCCCCATACCTTTCTCAAGGCTGCCCCCTATGCCTGAAATATATCTCCTCCTTTTGGAATCCTTGTTGACCTTTGAATCTAGCTCAAGTGCCACTTTCTACACCAGGAGTTGCTTCTTAACCTGGGGTCCATGAACTTGTTTCAAAAATATTTTGATAACTATATTTCAATATAATTGGTTTTCTTGGTAATTCTATATATTTTATTTTATGCATTTAAAAGCATTATGCTGAGAAAGGGTCCATTCATTGACTGCCAGAGGGGAAGAATCCCTATTTTATATGAAATTTTTACTGTTCTCCACAGATTCTAGTGTACCCCTTCCCCAAACCACCTAACAGTCATTTTGCATATATAATGTTTATGCTTATACATGTACATTTTGCCTCCACTGTTAGAATGGAAACTCCTTGAGGACAAGGTCTGTTTGACTTTTGTCTTTATATCCCCGGTGCTTAGCACTACGTCAGGCACAAAGTGAACATTTAACAAAGGACCATTAATTGATTGGCTGAGGTATGGGTTAGGAGGTCTCTTTGGATCTTGAGATTCTGAGATTTTATGAAATTCCCTCACATTACTAAAAAGTACTTGTGCACCCAAGCCATAGATGACAAAGTCGGGGAAAGGAAAATGATATGGCTGGAGAAGTTGAGAGAATGAGGGAAAGAACATAGGAGCAGGACAAAGCTTTTTACAAGAAAATTCTGACCCCTTTTTCCCCTCCTTCCGTTTTCCTTGTTGATCCGAGGATGCAAGTTCTCTATCCTCCTCCCCTCCCAGCAGGCATCCTCCGCTTGCACCTCTGAACATATGGCATTCCTAGCTTCTCACTCAGCTGGGACATTATATTTCCTTATGATATCAGCTGCATGGCATTGCAATAAACAGCTCCGTCATTTGTACCAGAGCCCCAGAGTGATACTTTGACCAATAGGCTGGGGAACTCCTGGGCTGGGGAGCCACAGCCCTTACTTCACCACCAGCTGTAACAAAACACTTCAAACTGAAAGCATTGAAAAAAGAAAGATCAGCATAGCACCCCCTCATCCAACCCCATCCCCCACAGACCAAGTTGATCCCAATTCAGACATTTAATCCTATGTTTACAGCCTCAATCACATATTAGCCAGGTCTTCAATCAGTTTTTCAACCAGTCAGTTTTATTTCTGGCATGCTAATCAGCTGCTTGAGTGGTAGATTTGGTACTAATTAAACCCATATTGTCCCTGGATTGCTATAGTTCTGACAGTGCTTTCCCACAAAAAAACATGGGAAAGAGAGGTATGGTAGAGAGGGCATAAACAGTGAAACAGGAATTGGCCACCTTTTCTTTCCTCTTTGTGCCCCACAAATCTCCAAAATAGTATTTCCCAGGATTCAGGAAGTATCTTGGAGTATCTACAGAGGGAATTGAGGGGATTAGGATAGCAAGTGGTTAATTGTGGGAATTGAGTGAACCACACTGACTCCATCTTGTGACTCAGTTCTGGAGCTAGCTCTGTTCCCTTTCTGTTCAATTACGGGTCTAGTCCAATTCCTGTCCTGTAAGAAAACTTTATTCAATTTTGGGAATTGGGAGAAAACCTAGCACTTTGTGACTGAGAAACTGGACTAGCTCTCCCTGCGGCTTAGAGATCCTTCCCCAAGGACTTAGGTTATGCTGACCAGAAACCCCGTCAGACCCAAAGGCTGATACGAGGAATTCTCTCACAGCTGAACATACCAAGCTACCCATACGTCTTATCTGAAAACTGGCCCAGAGATTGATGAATCAGTTATTATTTCCACGTTCTTTGATTATTTACACATACTTGGGCAGAGTGGGACACCTCTTTTTCTTAATTCAGGAAATAGCACCTGTTTGCCCTCCCCCACCCAATTTGTAAAGTCCCTAATTTTTCATCCAATTAGAAATTAGATGACTTAATGTTGTATTGCTTCTTTTTAACTAATTGGGCTTATTTGTTTTTAATGTATAAAAGTCTGTATTTAGGGTTCAGCCTTGAGCCGAGAAAGGGGCCTGGTCTTGACTTGTTGGGCAATTGGCACATATTGCTTAATAAATCAAAATGCTTAGAAACTCAAACCTTTCTTTCCTCAGTCATTTCATCTTTCACTCGCCATGTTGTTTTTGTCTCAATTTGACGTCAAGATTCTGTCACTGTGATGACAGTGATGATTTCAAATGTAATGAATTTGACAGGATCCATGGATTTAGGACTACTCCACATCAACACAAAAAGCATCCTGTGGACACATATAGCTATAAAGACCTCAATCCAGATCTCTTTTTGGAGGACAGTGATATGAGCACTGCCATTGTGGTCAGGGTTATCACCTTACACAGATAAGCACAAGATCAGATTACTTTAAGGTCAACTAGGAATTTAACAGAGAAGTCTGAGGATAACAGGAGTGAAGGACAATCCCCTGTGGGCTCTGGAAACAACAAGAGGATTTTCCCAGCTTCTGTTTTTGGAGAGACACTATCCTTAGTGACACCGAGATGCCAGCAATAGTCTTAAGTCATCAAAATTTAGAAACCCAGTAAATGTTATTAAAAAACAACCACAACAACACCAACAGCAGCAAAATACCTTTGTAAAATGTGAAATGGTCACAGCAATCAATAACCCAATTAGCACAACTTGTAAATTTGCTCTAGTGTTTTCAGAGCCTGCAACCTTGAACCTAAGTACTGGGATGACACACAGCTCCCTCCTTCCTTCCTTCCTTCCTTCCTTCCTTCCTTCCTTCCTTCCTTCCTTCCTTCCTTCCTTCCTTCCTTCCTTCCTTCCTTCCTCCCTTCCCTCCCTCCCTCCTTCCTTCCTTCCTTCCTTCCTTCCTTCCTTCCTTCCTTCCTTCCTTCCTTCCTTCCTTCCTTCCTTCCTTCCCTCCCTCCTTCCTTCCTTCCTTTCTTCCTTCCTTCCTTCCTTCCTTCCTTCCTTCCTTCCTTCCCTCTTTCCTTCCTTCCTTCCTTCCCTCCTTCATTCCCTCCTTCCCTCCTTCCTTCCTTCCTTCCTTCCTTCCTTCCTTCCTTCCTTCCTTCCTTCCTTCCCTCTTTCTTTCCCTCCTTCCCTCCTTCCTTCCTTCCTTCCTTCCTTCCTTCGCTCAGTATTCATTTGCAAAATGAGGGGGCATCTAAATCTATGTTTTTATACACCTTAAATATGGAGCCATTATCATGTCAAAAATTATGTGGGTGAGGCAAATAAGAATTTTATGTTATAAAAAGGGAGATATCATCAATCCTAGCACAAATTACTCATCAATGGGAACAAAGAGGGCCCAGGGTAATGTCTGGTTTCATCCACATCTTTTGAAATAAAACAGATGGCTAACGAAATGGACTCTTCAACTAGTGTTGCTAAAGGCACAAACAAGGAATTTTATTCTATTAAGAAAAATGATACTAGCCAAGAAGACAAGATTTGGGGTAGTGGGTATGATAACCACCTTCAAGTATCTGAAGTGTTCTGCCTGATCCTCAAGGGAAGAATTAGGAATACTGGTTGGACTTTGAAAAAAAAAATTAAGGCTTGATATGATTAAAAAAAACCTTCCTAGAAATTAGAGAAACAAAAGTAGAACGGGATACTTCCAATTGCAGTGGGTATTCTCTCACTAGAGGTTTTCACTTGTTAGGGATTTCGTGATTAGGTAGGGATTTGTTACTATGTGGCTTTTGAAGTCTCTTCCAAAGGAGATTCTGAGAGTACTAGCAATTGTCCACTACATTATGTATAAGCCATGAGCCTAGCTCATTGTATTATTACCCTGATATAGAGTGGCTTCTAAATAAGTGAGATAAGCTAAGACTGTTAACAAAGTTCTAAATACTAGTTTCCCCTCCCAACTTCCCACTTTCCTTATCATTCTTGGGCATTGATAAAGGAAACAAGTTTATCTTTAAAACTGTGAGGGACTGAATATGTGACTCTACTATGACTCCACTCAAAATCCCTGTATTTCTGAATTGTAGGATGGCTAGGCCAAAGCTCCCTTCTCCAAATGACACTCCTTCCTTCCCTTCATATCAATCCATGTCAACTAATCTTTGTAAAACCCATTGTAAGGCTTAAAGCACTATATAAATGCCAGCTAATAACAAGAACGGCGAAGCAGTAACCGCTTGGAAGTCTTTTGGTACTGAAGGGGACTACAACATCCAGAATCGTTTGTTTCACCATAAATTTGTTTTATCCTCTATATCAAGGGTTGACAACCCTTCTCTAAGGATTTCAGGGAGCTAGGTGACATAGTAGACACAGTGCTGGGCATAGAGGAAAGAAGACCTCAGTTCAAAAATGGACTCATGTACTTAACTATGTGACCATGGATATGTCACTTAACCCCTATTTGTCTCTGTTTCCTCAACTGTAATAACAGCACCTACTTTGCAGAGTTCTTGTGAGGACCAAATGTGATAATATTTGTAAAATACTTAGCATAGTGTCTGGCTTATAGTAGGTAAGATACAACTGTTTATTCACTTACATTGTTCCCCACCCCAAGGCAAATAGAAATTGATTTTACAGTTTGGCATAATGCCTAGTGTGCTAGATTTGGTATCAGGAATACCTGGGTTCAGATCCTGACTCTGTTATTAATAGTTGTGTGACTATAAGGAAGTAACTTATTCTTTCAGAATTCATCTATAAAATAGAGATAATAGTATCTCTAGAACTTGCTTCATAGTATTGCTAAAAGGCTCTAATGCGATAAAGCTTATAGAGTGCTCTGCAACTTTAAAGTACTATATAAATGTCATATTATTATTAAAAGTGAGCCAGTGGCTCTTGGAAAGGTACATTGACTATTGTTGATTGAAGAAAATCCATATATGGGAGAGGCTTAGAGAGTGGTGGAGTTTTCACCCTGTCCTAGAGCAAAATGAAACTGAGTATGTGAAGAAAGATAATGATATAACATCACTATGCCAGGCACGGTACTAAGTTCTGGGAAGATACATATAAGCAATGAGAAAGATAGTATGTGCCCTCAAAAAGCTTGCATTCTAATTGGAGACTGAAAAGCAATAGGAGAGGGAGGAGAAGGCATCTGCTTGAGGACCTAGTAGAGAAGTCCTAAGAATCAGGAGCAGATCCCAGAGAGGAGTGACAGAGTATGTATGGCTGACATGGGTTATTTCTTCAAAATAGAGCTTCCTGGAAGAACTCATCAACCAGAGAAGAGGGAGGATCATCTAGGATGAGAAGGCATAGGGAAAGAGGCATATTCCAGGGTAAAAAGACTGCTGAAAAATAATGGAGAAGTCTGGAGTGTCAGGAGTAAAGGGAGAGAGGTGAGGGAGTGAAATCTATAGCAGGATCAAGGCCAGGTGCCACCTTCAGCAGATAAGCCTTTCATCTGAGCCTTTAGGGTCTGCTTCCCAAGTGGTGTGAAAACCCTTAATATCATATTACATTGCAGATTTGTAAACAGGTTAAAACAAATCTACAAATTCCTCAATTATTATTATTGTGATTTTTTAAACCACCTACACCATATTCCCCAGCCTTTTCAACTCCTACCCATTTAAGAAAAATCACGTCTCTGAGAAGCAGAGAGTTATTAAAAGTCTGCATTATGCTATAAAGCACAAAGGCCAAGGATCATTTTTTGTGATTTATATTAAAATATTATTGACTATAATTTGCTATTTTAAGCCCAAAATAAAAAAAAAACTTGGAGAGGGAGGAAGGGGAAGGGACCTACCATTTATTAAGCACCTACCATATTCCAGTCAGTGTGCTAAAGTATTTTACAAATATGTTCTCTCATTTGATCCTCACAACAACAACCCTGTGAGATACCATAACTTTTATCTTTTACACCTCTGGAATAGAGATTCCTAGGAATAGCCATTGCAGTCATATTCCATAAGGATAATGCTCTCAATTTAGTAGCTAAAGCAAACAGTGCCCTCCTTCCTGGACTAAAGGAATAGATAAAGACTCCAGGCATAGCCTAGGACCATCATAGATGCAAACTCTCTGATCAGCGGCAAAGTGACAGCAGCTACACCCCTGTGTAGATCTACGTAGTGTCCCATAAGTCAATTGAGAGATCAATTTTGCTGCTACTCTGGTGCTGATGGGTATGGAGTGCTCAGTAACACTCCTGAGAAATAACACGCTCTGCTCCTGTGAGCATCTCAGGCCTTCTCCTCTCATGATCTGTCCCTCAGTATAGACAATCAATCAAGAAGCATTTATTGGATGTTGGTGTACTAGCTAGGCCTTAACTTTTTTTTTAAACCAGATTTCCTCATCTCATCCATACTAGAAGTTAATGGGCTAGTCATGGGCCCAGTCCCATTCTGATTGGTATTCAAGCTTTGAGCTGTTTCCCACCTGGGCTGGTTTACTCCTCCTTAGGCAATCTAGTGCCCCTCCACCCCCTGGTCTTCTTGGGCTTTTATCATATTGATGCGGAACTTAATGAGGACACTTAATTTTCAGATGTCAATGCAGCTTAGAACTCTAAACTCCAGATCCATCAGCCTCTCTGATAGTTAGGATAATAGACAAGCACTACCTCACTTGGCCGCTCTCTAACCTTGCTATATAACCCCTCAGTGGTCGTTTAGATTCCTATTCTACCCCACCACTCCCCTCCCCCTGTATTGCTTTCATCTCTGTCATCTTTCTTCATGAAGGATGCTAGGGTAGATAGAAAATAGAAGGTTGAATAAGAATGTCCCATGTCCTTAAATGCCCTATTGGAGAATAGGGGAAGAAATACTCTCCTGCCCCTCTCTCACATGTAAGAGAAGCCAAATACTGTTGGTGCGTCCATGCCGATGTAGGAAAAACAAACAAACTGCTCGATAGTCATTGTTTCTCTCTGAATCATGCAAGCCAGTTTTTTGTTGGTTGCAGGGGCTTATGTGGCCCAGACCAAAGAATTCCTGCCATTCTATTTCCCACAGACCAAAGGAGCCAAGCCATAACAACGATTCCCTCTTGGATGACTATTTCCTTTCTCTTTCAATGGAAGAAATGGCTTTAAAAAGTGTCTCCCAAGTCTCTTATAAGACTCAGTGGCAGATGGGAAACATCCCCCACATGGTTTGAGCCAGAATGGAACTATGATATCAGCCTGTGAGAGGGACTGTTACAGAAATACCCTTGGGAGGCAAACTTTATCCTTGCTCACAGATAGAAGTCAATTCCTTAAGACTACAAGGCTACATGAGTGGCTGAAGGAAATGAGGTTTTCCATAGCTTTAAAATATATCATAAAAAGTATAAAGCTTACAGACAGTATCCATACTAAGAAAGACCCCTAGTTGACTTATGGGTCCCATTGAAGCTGGACTACTAGAAGTTCTCCAATCTTGTTCTTCCATCTCCCATCTCTGTGTCTTCCCTCATGCCTGGTATGTACTCCTTTTAGCTTTACTTATTGAGGCAGAGAGACAAACTCCTTGGGAAATAAGTGTTTTAACTATAGTCTTGGTATCCCTAGGATCTAGCAAGGTGCCTTATACATAGTAAGTACTCAGGAAATGCCTGCTGGATTGAATTGAGTCCAGAATTATGAAAAATAGATGTTGATATGTTCAGGAAACTAGGTAGTACCTAGAGAGAGTGAGGGATTTGGAGTCAGGAAGACCCAAGCTCTAATCCTGACTCATACATTTACTAGCTATGTGACCTTGGGCAAGTCATTTAATCTGTCTGCCTTAGTTTCTTTAACTGTAAAATGGGGATAATAATAGCACCTACCCTTCAGGGTTGTTGTGGAAGTAAATTAGATTATATATATATATATGTATATATACATATACATATATATATATGTATACAGTGTTTTGCAAACTTTAAAGCTCTGTATAAATGGTAGCTGATGTTATTGTGGTTGTAATTTTATTATCGCACATTCACTGTTTAAAATGCTAACATCTAGAAACATACTTAAATAAATTATTTAGGTCCTGTCTATGTTTGGGGGCTCTGAACAAAGCCAGTGAGGTGGGCTCTGAAAAACTGAGTCACGGCTCAGATCCTGTAGTTCAGTCTTTCTACTGAAAAGAATTCTAACCAGCAGCCCCACAGGTGGTAATGTAATCTAGGTACTTTGATAGGTGTTAGGCTGACATATTTATGGGGCCACTCTAAGCAGAAACATATTTACCAGTAGAAAAAAAATGACTAAATATAAGTCATACAACATTAACACACTTTTACTTAATTTAATTAGCATTCCTGCCTATGACATTATGAAAATGTAATTGAGTTATCTTGCATTTTCAACAAAAGAGGTGTGATTCTGGGATTGAGAAAACTTTTAAAAACCCCACATATTATAAGACATTGGTACAGCTAGTGGAGTCCTTGGGAAGATGAGACATCCAACCTTATTGAATTATTCACTGTCAATTCATTATTGGCAGTTGGTTAAATAGCAAAATTATATGCATGGAATGTAATAGGTGCCATGGTCAAGGCAAAAGTATATGGGGTCCTGCTCTTGAGGCTCACTGTATAGTTGGGGAGCTGCTTTAAATATTTTGTACATATTTGCCTGGGAGTTCTTAAAGGGGCACACACAGTCTGTGAGAAACAGATAAAGGAACAAGTGAGTACTTTGAGAGCTGAATATCATTGACAAGGTGGAGATGATGTCCCCAGGCCCACTTAGGGCTTAATGGACTGAGTCAGAAGGAATAGGCAGCATAAAGGCAACAGGAGGAAAGAAAAACTGAGAGAATAAAAGGAGAGATCAAAAGGAAAAAGGAAAAGGAAGGCTGAACTGAGCCAGAGAAGGAAGATTGAGGATAGCTAATGGTCTCCGATGGGCATTGTGGAATTGAAGACTTGGGCTGAGGCTACCAAGGAAGTTCCCCCCCAAAATACCTGTCCATTTCCCAACTTCTCTTAGCCATACCTGTTCAGTAACACACACTCTCATATGCTTTGTTCACCTCTGTTACCTAAATATTTCCTTTAGTTTGATTTTTTTGCCTCCAATATAAAGAAGCTAGGGGTTAGCTAGAGAGAAACATAAACTGATATTAGGGCAGAGAGCCAAACCTCTACCTGGCTGTCAGGAACTTTCCTAATTGGAGGCTCTGAGCTATTTTGATTGTACTAACTTATTTTAGTCTGATATAAACTCCATAAAACAGCAGAGGAGGGGACCATATGGACCCAAAAAACCATCATATTGCCCTTAGGCTAAAAAGCAAGCTACTGTAACATTACAGCTGATGGCTGATTGAATCTCTAGAGAAAAAAAAAGTGGGTGGGAAGGAGAGGGTTCTGATGAGAGAAAAGATCAGACGCTAAACTTTCCCCCAAATCTCACTCAGAGAGGAGGTAAGAAATGCCTAGAAAGGACTCTGTTCCACTCCTATCCATTAAGGAAGAAGGAGCAGAAAGAATTTAGTAACCAACAAATATATTTTTAACCCACCAGTGTCACATAAGTATTTTTATTCCTATTTTACAAATGAAGAAAATGGGGTTTAGAAACATCAAGTCACATCATACATTAACTAAGTGTAAGAACTGGGATTGAAAACCAGGTCTAACTGACTCCAAATTATATCACACAACCCTGTAACAATAATTTTGCTCTTGCAGCTGCTGTGAGGGTATAAGACTAATAACACCAGCACACAGGAGGGCTGCTAATACGGGTTCTTTGATCTACATTTCTAAAGGAAAGTGACTTTAAGGGGTTAATGGTCTTACTTTAATTAAACATACACATATCATTCATTTAATTCAGGGGGAAAAGTTGGCACCCTGAACTTCAGAGAGAATAGACAGAAATTACAAGCAGAAATTATAAACAGAGAAAATAACACAAATCAATAGACAGGCTTCTAACTGTCTGACCGTAGCAATACACACATAGTGACCAGAGAGAGAGAGAGAAGCATCAAAACCTGGGTTTTCAAAGCTCCTTAATGGCTACCCAGAGTCTCATCTGGCTACATCACATGAACACTCTTCCAGTGAACGAGCCTCCAAAGCAAAACCTCACCTCAGAGTATATATACTGTTTCCAATCAATGCATCTTGATTCAATTAAAGACTCTTGATTCAAACAAAGCACGACTCAGTCAAAGGCACTTGATTGCCTTAGTGCTGAGAAGCACTCCAAAAGAAAAAACAACAAAAAGTCCCACTTTACTTTCACTTACAAACCTAGTTCATTGAAGAATATTAAACAGAGGTCTTACATAATGCAATATTTACATAGTTTAACATGGTAGCTCTGTGCAGAATAGATAGGATTGGGAAGGGATAAACCTAAATAAACTTCAGCAGCCAGTCAATATTTATTAGGTGCCAGGAGCTAGGAAGAATCATATCACCACACACAAACATAAAATGAGTACAACCAATATGGGAGCTCCCTATTGACCTATTATCCATGAGATGATATACCACTAATACAATATGATGATACTACAGTAAGTGCTATCGTGCTACTAGTACTATTATATTAGGTAAGTGAGGCAGTACATAGAGTGCTGGGCCTGAGCAGGGAAGACTTGATTTCAAATCCTGCCTTGAATACTTACAAGCTGTACAAACCTGGGAAATTTACTTATCCTCTCTCAGCCTCAGTTTCCTCCTATGACAGGGTTGGTCTTGGTAGATCCTTCTTGATTGAAATCCATGATTCTAAAATCCTAAGTCCTTTAATCATTTATGTGAGGATGTTCCATTTTCTTTCTCACTCCTGGCCCCCCCGTGGATAAATGGCATGCCTTTGCAAGATGACTAGACAATGTTCGGAATTCAGGTTCTAACTTTGAAAGGGCATTTTTTACAGTATAATGGTAACATACAAACTTCAAGTCTCCAGTCTTGGCATCATTAGCCCTATCTTCTAATCAACTCAGCTAAACCAGCTCATAATATCATCTTCAATGCTAAAATCTTAATATAAGATCCATGTAGTGAAACTGCCTCAGAGGTAAAATTACCTTATAACATGTTCTTATTGTCAATCAGTTAATAACCATTTATTAAATATCTACTATATGCCAGACATTGTGCTAAGCACCGCAGATACAAATACAAAAAAGAAAGTCTCAGCTCTCAAGGTGCTTACAATCTAACCTGGGGAACAGAGAGGGAAAGAGGGTGAGATAGAGCAGGGAAGATATAGTGGTGGGAAAATGGTAGTGTGCAACTAGGTGGGAAATGAAGGGATGGCTGGCCTGAGGGTCCTCTTTAAATGGATGATTTACAGGTTTAATGGCCTTTCTGCAACTAAAGTCCTTTGAATGTGGTGTGATATCTTATAGCAAATTCCTCTCTATAGTGAATAGTATCATAAAGGGATCTCAGTATACTAACTCATATACAATGTTGTTTTTCATTTGAAAACAATTTTGAGCAATGCTGTAATGGTACAGTGGATAGACTGCCAGGTCTGGGGTCTGGAAGACTCATCTTCCTGAATTCAAATCTGGACTCAGACACTTACTAGCTGTATGACCCTGGACAAGTCACTTCACCCTGTTTACCTCAGTTCCCTTATCTGTAAAACGATCTGGAGAAGGAAGTGGCAAACCACTCTAGTATCTTGGCCAAGAGAACCCCAAGTGGGGTCATGAAGGATTGGATATGATTGACTGAAAATGACTAAACAACCAGAAATAGTTCATTCAAGTATGGAGAGACCAGAATGATAAACCATCATAGAGAATGTTCTGATCAGCATGTTTCTAAAAACCTAGGTGGACAGAAGGATAGAAAAGCATGTATTTGGCCAGGGTTTCTGGTAGCTATTCTGAAGTCAGCCAGTTCTGACTCTCAATATACATTCCAGTGCTCTTATTAAAAACCAATTATGCAGAGAGTACATGCAGGGAACACATGCAGGGTTTAAAATTATGTAGGGAGTGAGTGAGTAGAGAATGAAACAAGGCTGTATCCTGGGAAGGCCAGCTGCTGAAATAAACTTTAGTGTGTGGGCAGGGGAACACTCAGCATTCTCTGCATTACATCAAATGAATATGGAACCAGAGATGGAGCATTGTGGCTCCTACTCCCATTACACACCTCAGCTATCTGACAGCTTCACTGAGATGGAACAAATTCAGGAACTAAGAAAGATAGGGTAGGTGTGGGGTAGGGGGAAACTTTTGAGGAGCCAAAAAAAGATCTCAAAGAGTTAACAGGGTTAGGCTCATGCAGTGTTGGGGGCAGTTAGGTGGTGTAGTGGATGGAGCTCCAGGCTCAAGTAAAGAAGACACCTTCCTGAGTTCTCAGACATTTACTAACTGTGTGACCCTGGGCAAATCACTTTACCCTGTTTGCCTCAATTTTCTCATCTGTAAAATGAGCTGGAGAAGGACATGGCAAACCATGCCAATATCTTGGCCAAGAAAACCCCAAATGGGGTCATAAAGAGTCAGAATGACTGAAATGATTGAACAAAAGCAAAGTATTGGTTGAGGCAAAGTGATGCTGTGGGAGAACACTGATTTGGTGTCAGAAGACATGGGACTGAAGCCTAGACCAGTTCTTTAGTACTTGCTTAGTGACTCCTCTGTTTCTCAGTCTTTTCAGTTCTGTCTAACTCTTCATGACCTCATTAGGGGTTTTCTTGGCAAAGATACTGGAGTGGTTTACCATTTTCTTCTCCAGCCCATTTTATAGATGAGGAAACTGAGGCAAACAGAGTTAAACAAAACGAAGAGGCTAAACTAAGTGATCTCTAAGGTCCTTTCCATATTTAGGTTCTATGATTTTATGGATTAGTGTGAGAAAAATGGAACTGGGAATCAGGAGACTCAGGTCATGGGATCATGGATTTAGAACCAGAAAGGACTGTTGAAATCATTTAGTATAACCCTCTCATTTTATACTTGAAGGAATGGAGGATTAGAAAACTCAGGTGATTTGCCCATAGTCAAATAGGCAGGAAGAGACAGAGTCAAGATTCAAAACCATGCCCTTCAACTACAAATATCATGATTTTCCCACAACATTCTAGTTTGATTATGGCTTTAACTCACTGTCTGAATGTGGGAAAATAATTTCTGATCTCTAGGCCTTATTTTTTCATTTGCAAATAATCTGAGGTTCAATTGTAGTTCAAAGAGCTCTGGATTTCAGTGAAAGGACCCAAGTTCAAATCATGGCTCTATTACCTACTTCTTCTAGGACTTGAGTCAGACAAGTCATTTAACTTCTCTTGTATCTGTTAAATGAGGAAATTGGACTGAACGAGCTTTGCAGGTCCCTTCCAGCTCTAAATTCTATGTTGTATGAGAAAAGAGTACATCAGTGGTGTAAAATTCATGTAGAAAAATCCCTGTGAGCAGCATATTGACTTTTTCAGTTGTTTTTCAGTCATGTCCGGCTATTTTGACCCTATTTGGGGTTTTCTTGGCGAAGATACTTGAGTGGTTTGTCATTTTCTTCTCCAGCTCATTATACCGATAAGGAAACAGAAGCAAACAGGGTTACATGACTAATAAGTATCTGAGGCCAGATTTGAACTCATAAAGAGGAGCCTTCCTGACTCCAGGCCCTGCTCTGTATATTGATTTAGCTGCCTGTATATTGATTGAGAAAGCCATAAATTAACATGATCTACATTGTAGTTTTATTTATTTTGTTAAACGTTTTCCCAAGTGTATTTTAATGAAGTTTGGGCCATGGTCCTACACTCAGGCTGTCTGACAACTTTGACACCTCTGGAGTGAATGATCTATAAGCAACCTGCCAGTTCCATTAGTCCTTAATTGTGCTCCTATTTGACCTCTGTAGCATTAGATATTGTTAATCACCTTCGAATCCCGTCTATTCTCTCGCCTCTGGATATTTACAGCATTGCTCTCACTGGGTTATTTTCCTACCTGTCTTACTACTTCTCAGTTACTCATATCATATGGACTAGTGAGTATCCCCCAAGGTTCTGTACTCTGCCCGCTTCTCTTTTCTTTCAATACTTTCTCAGTTGGCAGTCTCAGCAGCTGCCATGGCTTTACTGATTCTCTCTATGTAGATGACTTTCAGATCTATATATTCAGCCCTAGTCTCTCTATTGAGCTCCACTCTTGTATCCACAAATTCCTATTTTATATTTCAAACTGGATGTCCTGTAGACATCTAAAACCCAACCTGTTAAAAACAAAACCCATTGTCTTTCTTCCTAAACCTAACCTTCTTTCAAATTTCCCTATACTATTGAGATCATCATCTTTGTAATCACCCAGGGTTGGTGTCATCTTCAACTTGTCAGTCTCTTTCCCCCATATATCCAATTAGTTGCCAATCATGTTTTCCCAATTTCCACAAAATCTCTCATATTTATCCCCTTCCCTCCACTCCATTATCCTAGTTTAGGCTCTCATTTTTTTTAACTTTCACCTGGACTGTTGCAATAGCCTTCTAACTGAACCTGCTGACTCAAGTCTCTCCACAGTCCACTTGATCTTCCAAAATGGCAGCCAAGTTGACCTAAAGCAGGTCTGGCTATGTCACTTCTTTACCCAATAAATTTCAGTGGCTCCCTTTGACCTTTAGGATCAACTGAAGTCCTTTTTTTGTCATCACAACATGGCCTCTTTCTATTTTTCCAATCTTCTCTCATGTTACTCCCTCTACATACTCTATGGTCCAGCCAAACTGTATGGTCCAGCTGTTCCTCACACATGATGCTCCTTTTCCTACCTCTGTTCCTTTGTACAGGTTGTCCCAATATCTTGAATCTTTTCCCTTATGACCCCTGCCTCTTAGAATCTCATACAGACCCAGCTCAAGAGCCACCTTCCCTAGGATACCTATTCCAGGTGCCTTTTACTTGTCTTCTTTTCTTTCTTTTTTTTTGGGGGGGGGGCAGGGCAATTGGGGTTAAGTGACTTGCCCAAGGTCACACAGCTAGTACATGTGTCAAGTGTCTGAGGCTGGATTTGAACTCAGGGCCTCCTGACTCCAGGGCTGGTGGTCTACTCACTGCGCCACCTAGCTGTCCCCATTTGTCTTCTTTTCTAAGGTGACTTTATATCTACTTTGTACTTATCTTTTATATACTTATTTGAATACATGTTGTCTTCTACATTTGAATATAATTTCCTTGAGGCCAGGGATTGGTTTTGCTTCTTATATCAAGTCAACAAGTATTTATTAAGTACTTACTATGTGCTGAGCACTGCATGAAGTACTGGATATAGGAATACAAACAAAAAGAACAGTCCCTACCTTCAAGGGCTTTAGATTCTAAAAAGGAGAAGCAGGGAAGACAGCACATAAAAGCATCTTGAAAGTGAGGGGGCATGGTGGCAAAATTGTCTGGGCCCTTCCTCAAAATGGAGGTTTTGGGGTAAACTCACCCATGGGAGAAGGGGGCTTTAGGGGTGGAAGGAGAAGGAGAATGAGTCATGGTGGAGAGGTCTAGAGAATGAAAGATGACTGGTATGGGCCTATCCTCAACATTATACACAGCAATAGCAGCATTGTGCAATGATTAGCTATGATAGACTTAGCTCTTCTCAGGAATACAATGATGCAAGACAATTCCAAAAAAACTAGCAATGGAAAAATGCTAGCCACATCCAGAAAAAGAAACATGGAGTCTGAATGCAGATTGAAACATACTATTTTCACTTTGTTTTTGTGCTTCTTCCCTTTTATTCTGATTCTTTTTTTCAAAACATGACTAATATGGAAATATTTTCAACATGATTGTGTATGTATAGCCTATATCAGATTGCTTGCTGTCTTGGGGAGGGGAGGGAGGGAGAAAAATTTGGAACTCAGTTTTACAGAAATGAATGTTGAAAACTATCTTTACAGGTAATTGGGGAAAAATAATAAAATATTATTAAGGAAAAAAACAGAAGTTCAGGGAAGAACTCACTAATGAGACTTGTATCCCCAGTATTTAACACAGTGCCTGGCATGGAATAATTATTTCATAAATGCTTGTTAATTTATGCTCCATGCTCCTCCTGGTCAAGCCTTAACATTTTCATTCAGAGTCTTACTCTCATTTTACATAGCTCTAACAAGTGTAATTATTTGGTTTTGTAAAGACCATAGAAGATAGGAAAGGTGAACATTAGGAAGTAGGGGAAAGGCTCCCTTAGGCGCACAGCCAGCAACAAGAAATATAAGTTGACAGCAAGGGGAGAAAATTAAAAAAAACACATTAAAAATAGATATGAGAAAGGATAGCGGTGATATTTTGTGGGTTCCTCAACATCTCTTCCATCTGTCCCTTCTCACCACTCACATAGCTCTGATTTAGGCCCATCTTGTGTCAAGACTATTTACAACAGCCTCCTAATTGATCTCCCTGTATCAAGGTTTTCTATTCCTGTCGGAGCTAATATTCCTAAAGTGTAGGTCGCTTGACCATGTCAGTCCCTTGCTCAAAAAGCTCCAGTGGCTCATTTTTTTGGCTTCTAGGATAAAATACAAAATACAAAAAAAGAAAAAAAATTCTCTTTTTGGTATTAAGAGCCCCTCACTATCTGGCTTACTTTTCTGGGCTTATTACATATTTCCCTACCTTACGCATTCTACAATCCAGCCAAAGTTGGCTGTTTGCTATTCCTTATATACAACATTTCCTCTTCGTGCCTCTGCACAGGCTTTCCCCATATCTAGAATGCATTCTTGCCTTCACTTGGCTCCTAGAATCCCCAGCGTCCTTAAGAGCTCATCTTCAAAGTCACTTACTTCTTGGGACCTTTCTTTGACCTTCCCAGCTGCTAGCCCCACCCCCACCCCACCCTATCCCATCCCACCCCACTACTTTGTAATGATTGTGTTTGTTTCGTATTTAGCTTCCTTTTCATCCTGACCTTTTTACTTTGCCTTGCCACCTGTGCACTTCATCTTCCAAACTGGACCTCCACAGACCATACCTAAAAGGAGTTAGTCACTTTATTATGAACTCTCATGGACTATAAGACCTCCTTTTTGCTCGGCCATTTTTGACCCTGATGAACCTTTTTACTGTAAAAGTTACTCAAATGAACACTAACATTGCGTCTGGAGGGAGCATGTCAATTGCCTTATCGTTTCACTCACCATTTTTGCAACTTCTAAATCAGAGCTCCCTTTCCTAGCCACCACTCCCCTATATGTCTGTCCTACCCTCCCCATTTGAATGTAAACTCCTTGATGGCAGAGACTGTCTTGTTTTTGCATTTGTACCTGGGTCTCTTTTCTCAGTTCTTAACACATAGTAAACACTAAATATGGGGCAGCTAGGTGGCTAATGGATAGAGTGTCAGGACTGGAATCAGAAAGACTCATCTTGCTGAGTTCAAATCTGGCTGCAGACACTTACTAGCTGTGTGACCCTGGGCAAGTCACTTAACCCTCTTTGCCTCAGTTTCTTCATCTGTAAAATGAGATGGAGAAGGAAATGGTAAAGCACTCCAATATCTTGCCCCAAATCCCCAGTTGTGGTCATGAAAAGCTGGACATAACTGAATGACAAACAAAAAACCTCCACTAAATACTTTTGATTCATTTATTCAATGTGTATAATTTGTTTTCCTTGATAGAAAATAACATCTTTAGGTACAAGGACTAATCTCCTTTTGTCTTTGGATCCCCAGTCTCTAGCATAGTGCTTGGTGCATAATAAGCACTCAAAAACCACTCACTGATTGATTGAGAGGCAAACAGCCTTGCAGACTTCAAAAGCAAGTGAGGAAATCATTGTGGTAACTGACATTCATAATGATGACTTGTCGTCAAGAAGATGTTAAATTATCTTCTGAATGTCCTGTTTACAACAGGCAGAGACATGTATGATATCTTTTTTTTAAAAAAGACTTCCATCTGAAATACTTGAAATAATAAAAAAAATGAAACTATTGCTTAAAGGGGCAAATTTTCTGTTTTCTGGAAAACTTGGCTTCCTAGAACCAGTAATTCCTCAAAGGGATTAAGGGAGCTAAGATTATAGTGAACTTGAATTACCTAACAAATGAAGGGGATCCCAGTTGATCTAATTAAGCTTGCAATTCGATGATAAAGATGAAATTTCTGAATGCTCAGCAGCCTGGCACTGTGAAAACTGCAATGGTATAGAAGCTTCTGAAGTCCTCCAGCTTTAGTTCTTTTTTGGGGGGGAGGGGCAGGGCAATTGGGGTTAAGTGACTTGCCCAAGGTCACACAACTAGTACATGTATCAAGTGTCTGAGGCTGGATTTGAACTCAGGTCCTCCTGACTCCAGGGCTGGTGCTCTACTCACTGCACCACCTAAGCTGCCCCCATCCAGCTCTAGTTCTGATTCATCATGTGACATTGGATGAGTCACTTAACTTTTCTGATTCTCTGTTTCCTCATCAATAAAAAAGGGTTAATAATAACTGATTCTTAATATAGCTTCATAAGGTTTGAACAGCACTTCTCATGTGTCATCTTCTGTGAGCCTTAAAATGATGGGGTCAGGTAGGGACTATAAGGTATCATCTCCATTTTACAGATAAAGAAACTGAAGCTCAGAAAGATCAAATGACTTACCATTATTGACAGGGCTTCTGTGTCAGATACTATAGGATTCAGACCCAGGTCTTTGTCTCTTGAGGTACAATGCTCTATCATCTCTACGGAGTTTCCTTTGATATATGTACTCAGCAACTAGCAGAGTTGTGAAGGAGTAATAAATTTTAATATGCTACATAAACAGGGCACAGTGATAGAGTGGCGGGCCTGGAGTCAGGAAGATGCATCTTCCTGAGTTCAAATCCTGCCTCAGACATTTACTAGCTGTGTGATCCTGGACAAGTCACTTATCCCTGTTTGCCTCAGTTTCCTCATCTGTAAATTGAGCTGGAGAAGGAAATAGCAAATCACTCCAGTATCTCTACCAAGAAAACCCCATATAGGGTCACGAAGAGCTAAACATGACTTAAAAGTGACTGAACAACAAAAATATAAATATGAGATATGCTTAGAAGAAAATAATAATAGATTTAAATAATGTGTTAAAGTTTACAAAACACTGTAAACTGATCCCCCATGTCTGGAATGTTCTTCCTTATCTCTGCCTTCTGGCTTTTCTAGCTGGCTCCCTTCATGTGCCAGCCAAACTCTCACCTTCTACAAGGAGACTTTCTTGGTCCCCTCCCCTCTGTTAATTATCTCCAGTTTATTCTATGTACATTTTATTTGTACATAATTATTTGCATGCTGTCTCACCTTTTAGATTGAGAGCTCTTTGAGAGCTACAACTGTTTTTGCCTTTCTTTGTGTCCCCAGTGTTTGACACTGCCTGGCATATAGAGGGTGTTTAATAAATGTCTGTTGATTGACAAATTGATTCATGCACATTTTGAAGACCACAGTAACTCTGTGAGGGAGGTATCATTCCTATTTTATACATGAGGACACAGTGTCTCACAAAGATAGAGACTTGCCTAGATAGTGGTTAGTAATTGTTAGAGACAAAATTTAAACTTAGGTCTTCTTGACTCCAAATCCAGCATTCCGATATGCCGTGCCGCCACCACCACCACCACCACCACCACAACCATCACCACCACCATCACCACCATCACCACCACCACCACCATCACCACCACCACCACGACAACCATCACCACCACCACCACAACCATCACCACCACCATCACCACCATCACCACCATCACCATCACCATCATCACCATCACCACCACCACCATCACCACCACCATCACCACCATCACCACCACCACCACCACCACCACCACCATCATCACCATCATCATCATCATCATCATCATCACCATCATCACCATCACCATCACCATCACCATCACCATCACCATCACTACCACCACCATCATTACCACCATCACCATCACCACCACCACCACCACCACCATCACCACCATCACCACCACCACCACCACCATCACCATCATCACCATCACCATCACCATCACCATCACCATCACCATCACCACCACCACCACCACCACCACCATCATTACCACTATCATCACCATAACTACTAGTCTTGTATATAGTATCTACTATGTGCTAGGCACTGTGCTACATCCTTTACAAATATCTCATTTGATCTTCACAACAACCCTGGGAAGTAGGCGCTATTATTATTCCCCATTTTTCAGATGAGGAAATTGAGGCAAATAGAAGTTAAGTCACTTGCCTAAGGTTACACTGCTATTAAGTGTCTGAGGTTGAATTTGAACTCAATTCTTCCTGATTCCAGCACCAGTGCTCTATCCACTGTAAGTACACTGAATAATTGACATCCACAATTCATTCAAGCCTTGGTTTTAACCATAGATAAAAATCCTTTTCCTTGAAAGGGCTCTACTAGTTCTTAATGAGTAATAAATAGTATGGTTGGCCTAGTTTGGGATTCATTGTTTAACCTACCCATATCTCTTCCTAGGCATGGATATAGATGCTAAAAGCAGTGAATCCATACAAGTCCAGGCAAGTTAACGGTCTGTATAAGCATTCCCTATAAAATCAGCAGCTGGCTGGGCTTAAAGCAATTCACAGAGCACCTTCAGATCGGAGAATTAGTGCTAATGTTACACAGCATCTTTCATTACAGTCTTTTTGGCCATCTAAGTTTTGGAAAATCATCTCCTACTCTGCAAATCTTTCCTATATGTCCTACTTACCTTCCACTCTCTTGAGCACTGATTTTAAAACATTAAAAAACATGAGCCCTAAATGTTTGAGGTTTGTTTTGTTTTTACTTTTAAGGACCCTTACATTTTTTTTCCACCAGTCTAAAATTAGGAGGGATGAAAGAATGTGCATGAAGTACCCCTACTACCTATTAAAAAAGTTGGCAGGAACAAATGGAGATAGCCATCTATCAGAGTACATAAAAGTTGTAGGCTGCTAGGGGACTACCCTTTACCTTCCTTATTAGAAATCGTATGTTACTTTTATCTTATGTTTATGTATTATAAAAATGTAATCATAGGCTTCTAGGAGAGTGTTCACTTACTGGGGAGCACCTGAGTGATGAATCACAGAGAACCTAGGGAAGTTGGTAGAGAAGGTCACTTAGGAACAGAAAAACTTCATCCTTCATTGAGCCTCTCGGTATTATCCCAATTCCCTGGCAATGGTGGTAGAATGCGAACAGGACTGAGAACCAGGAGACCAGCATACCAATCTCCTATCTGCCCCTTAGCTTTGCTGAACTTTGCACAAGTCTGGGCTCCAGGTTTCTCTTCTGTGAAATGAGAAGGTTGGGCTAATAATTTTTAAGGTTCTTTTTAGCTATAAATTTTTTTTAAAGTGCAGGGCTATTCATCAAAGCTTGGCAAATGAGCCAAGAGCTAGAGGCTGTCTTTGAGAAATATTCAGGAACTGAGTGGGCAACCCCAATGAGAACAGAAGCTTTTGAAATGGGAATGGGAGTCTGATTTTGGCCACTGAAGGGAATTCATGTCCTATAGATAGGCTCCAGAGACATAGGCTGGAGATGTGCTTTAGAGTTGCATTGGTAATTAAGATGGGCTTTTAACACTTATTCAATCAAGTGCCCTTGAAGAGTTTGGCCTTTGTTTCCTTGATTAAATGAGGAGTCCTTGAGGACCTCCTTGCCTCAAAGGAAAGCCTAGTTTACATGGGTTTGAGTGACATGTTTGTGACATCAGAGGCTTTTAGACCATGTGGCTTTAAGTCGCATTTTTGTGATGCTTTTAGGTCGCACGTGTGACTCACCTTTGACCCTGAACAAGATATATAAACCAAGAGGTTGGCATTCTCCCTTGGAGCTCTGAGCCACAGGAGGAGTGGCTCGTGACTCTGCGCCAGCTGTTGTTGAGCTCCCTGGCTTGTGAACTCAGATGTTGATGCTTTTTGGTAACTATGAATTGTGATTTGGTCTGTTTCTAATGTGTGTTTGTATTTGTATTGGCTCTGAAATTCAGGTTGCTGGCTTTTCCTCCTGAACTAAGTGAATTTATACATATATGTTGGATTAAAATAAAATCCATTTGTTAACCCCTTAACGTTACTTTCCTTAGTAAAGCCGATCAAAAGAATCTGTGCTGGCAGCGTTCTTGTAGTTGGGCTTACCCTACCCACAATAGCTTCTAGCCGAATTGTTGCAAGAAGACTCCACATATATGGCCTCAAGGCTTCAGGTTCTCCACCCCTGAGTCACTAGGCCAAGGTGCTAGTTTAGAATGATGGTTTTGAAAACTGGCTCCCTCCTGAAGGCACTACTACCTTCACCACCTCTTCCAGTACTGGCTTCACTTTCTCTCATATCCTCTGACTCACTGGTAGTGACTCAAAACACACCTTGTTCCCCATTGCCAGTTCTAAACTCTCCATCTACCACCATCGCTCAGCAGCCTCTCTTTCTTTGAGAGTCACAGCATCTGAATTTACAACTCTATTCAGATCTTGATGGCCATTGTTCACCAACACCCAGGATATTTTCCTTCCTTCTTCAGTGAGGCCAGTCCCCGGCTTTCTATCCACTCTAACTCCTGCCTTGATATTAGAGGACTTTAGTGTATGTATGAATGCTTTCTCAAATACCCTAACATTCCAGTCCCTTGACCTATTCATCTCTCATGACCTCTTCCTCCATTCCATTTCAGCTATACAAAAAGACAGTCATACCATCTTGCCATCACCCACAAGTATTCTACTTCTGCGTTTTGTAGTCTGAAATTCCTTTGTCCATAATTTTTTATTAATGATTCTTTTTTTTGAAGGGGGGAAGGCAGGGCAATTGAGGTTAAGTGACTTGCCCAAGGTCACACAGCTGGAATAAGTGTGTCAAGTATCTGAGGCCTGATTTGAACTCATGTCCTCATGACTCCAGGGCCGGTGCTCCACCCACTGTGCCACCTAGCTGTCCCTATTATTCATTCTTTACCTATGCTTTGTGGTCCCTGCCTCTGTTCTTCATCTTCACCATGAGCTCCTGGGATAGGACCTGTATTCCTGATGCAACTTTGCTGACCATGACACAGTTTCCTTCTCTCATATAAACTACTTGGTCTCAAGATCACTGATGCAGCTTCCTGGTCTGTGGGCACAAAAGGTCCCAACCTCATATAGTCTTGGCCTCTCAAGATTAGTAGGTGTCCAAGACCTGACTGCCTGAGCAGACACATGTCCAGATGAGGCTAAAGGGAGGTATATATCCAGAGGATCTAAGTGCAACTGCATCTGTGTTGTATATCCTTTCTATATTAGGGCAGAGTAAATCTTTGTGAAGTGCTTAGTGACTTGTGAGTGCCTTATTTCTTCCCAATGTTGTACAAAGGGACTGGCTTTAGAGTTGTGCCTACAACTCCATTCCTTTGATCCTTTGGTTCAATCCCAGGCCTTGTACCAACAATGTTGCTAGCAGCTGCTGTGGGAGTGTAAGACCAATAACACCAGCACACAGGAGGGCTGCTAGCACAGGTTCTTTGATCTGCTTTTCAAAAGGAAAGCAACTTTAAAGGGGTCAACAATCTTACTTTAATCAAACATATATATGTATATATCTCATTCTCTTTGTTCAGGGGAAAAGTCAGCACCCTCAACTTCAGAGAACATATAAACAGAAATTACATGCAGAAATTACATAAACAGAGCAAATACAGACAACAAAGACCAACAGATAGGGCTTCCAACTGTCTGACCATAGCAATACATACATAGTTACCAGAGAGAGAAGCACCAACATCTGGGTTTTCAAAGCCAGGGGGCTCCTTAACAGCTACCCAGAGTCTCATCTGGCTACATCACACAAACACTCTTCCCATGAGTGAGCCCCAAAGCAAAATGGTAGCCTCAGAGTATATATATACTTCTTCAGCATCAGAAGGCATCACAACCCTCATGACCCAGGCTCATGTGGTTCAAACTCATGTGACTTAGGCTTCCACACTACTTAAGCAGGTCACATGGGTCTATTAATGGATGGAAAAGTTCTTCACATTAAGCAAAAATATATTAACAATACAGGCCTTCACCCCTCTAGTTGCTGAATGGATCTAGAGGAAATCATGAACCTCTGCTAATTAGGTCCACTACAAATTATGTAATTTAATTTCAACTGGACCATCACTGCAGTAATTAATCTGCCATCCTACCTCCAACAGTGACTATTCCAAACCTTCTCATCTCTCCTCAACCTTCCAATAGCATCTCTGTCTCCACCTTCTCAGTTGGGGCCCTTACCTCAGACTTCACAGAAAAAATTGCGACCATTTGCCAAGAGTTCCCCATCCTACCTTCTCTTTACCTAATATCACATAATATTCAGACATCCTGCCTCCCTTCTCTTTACTTCCCCATTTTTTCTTCAGACTACATTAGATGAAGAAGTGACCTTCTCCCTTGCCAAAACCAACCTGTCTATATGCATCTTTGACCCCACTCCCTTTGGTATAATCTAGTAGATTGCTCCCATTTTCATCCTTATTCTTTCTCTCTCTTTTATCTTCAATTTCTCCCTGTCTACTAGCTATTCCCCTGATGCCATCAAATATGCTCATGTTACACCAGTCCTTTAAAAACTCTCACTTGACCCTACCAACTCTACTATTTACAACCTTTCTTGGCTACAAGTCTTGAGAAAGTCATTGTACTAGATGCCTCCACTTTCCCTCCATTTTCTTTCTAAAAAAATTCTGTAACTTGGATTGCAACCTCATCATTCAACTAAAACTGTTCTCTCCAAAGTTTCCAATGATCTCTTAACTTCTAAATCTACTAGCAATTTCTTAATCTTCACTCTTTCTAGGTGAAAGCTTCATCCTTCTTGGGCAGCTATGTGGTACAGTGGATAAAGCGCTGGACCTGGTGCCAGGAAGACCTGAGTTCAAATTTGACCTCAAATACTTACTAGCTGTGTGACCCTGGGCAAGTCACTTAATCAGTTTGTTTCAGTTTTCTTGACTATAAAATGGAGATTATAACAGCACCAATCTCTCAGCGTTATTGTAGGATTAAATGAGATAATATTTGCACAATGTCTGTCACATATTAGGCACTATATAAATGCTTATCCCATTCCCTTCTTGACCTCTCAAGCAACTGACACTGTCACCTTCTGTATACTCTCTCTTCACTAAGATTTTGTGACTCTGGTTTTCCTTCTACCTGACTGACTACTCCCACTTCGTCTCCTTTTTTGGATCTTCATCCAGGGCATTCCCACTAACTTGAGTTCTGTCCAGACTTCAGTTTCTGTCCTGCATCTTCGGACTTATCTCTCTCTCTCTCTTTCTCTCTCTCTCTTTGTCTCCCTTTTTCTCTCTCCCTCCTTCCCTCTCTCTCACATACACCAGGGGTTCTTAACCTTTTCTTTTTTAGCATGATGGAGCTCTTTGGTGAAGATTAAATTCTAAGAATGTTTTTAAATATACAAGATATAAAAGATTAAATTATATTGAAATACAGTTATCAAAATATTTTTTTAAAAGTCCACAGACCTCAGATTATAAAACCCTGCTGCTATCTCATTATATTCTATGGATTTACTTATCTCTATTCTGATGATATTTATAGCCTTAGCCTCTGCAGCCTTTTTCCCTTTTCTGTCTACACTTGCATTTGGTGATCTCATTAGCTCCCACGGGTTCGCTAATCATACCTATACAGATGATTCCTAGATGTATATATCTAGACCTAGTTTTTCTTCTGAGCTCCAATTTCTCATTGTCAACTGTGTTTTCGGCATCTTGAACTGGACGTTTTGGCAATATCTCAAAATCAAAATGTCCGAAAGAGAGCGCACTACCTTTCTCGCCAATACCTTCTCCTTTTCCCAATTTCCCTATAACTCTAGAGTTCTCCATTCTCCTAGTGACCCAGACTCATAACCCTGGGATCATCCACAACTCCTCATTTTCACTCACGCTACAAATCCAATCCCTTGCCAAATCTTGACACTTGTGACTTTTCAACATCTCTCTTACACATCTACTTCTCTCCACTCATACGGCCACTACCCTAGTTTAGATCCTTATCACTCCTTGCCTAACAATTGCTTGTTGTTTGTTTTTAAGTCATTTCAGTCATGTTCAACTCTTTGAGATCCCATTTGGGATTTTCTTGGCTAAGACACTTGGCTATTTCCTTTTCTGGCTCATTTTACAGATGAGGAAACTGAGGCAAACAGGGTTAAGTCACTTGCCTAGGATCACACAGCTAATTAGTGTCTGAGGTCAGATTTGAACTTATGAAGATGAGTCTCTCTGACTCCAGGCCCAGTGCTCTAACCGCTTCGCCACCTAGCTGCCCTTAACAATTGCTATTGCTGTCTCATAACTTTTTTCTCTCCCTTCTAAACCACCCTTTACAGGGTGGCCAAAGTGATTTTCCTAAAATGTAGATCTGCCTATTTTATCTCCCTAAAGTGTGAAATATGAAGTTGCAATAATATTGAGATTAGGCCAGTTGATAACTCAGCAATGGCTTCTAAGTATTTAAGTGAAAAGAAGAGTCAATAGATGAAGTAAACTTCATTGCTGTCTTATTTTAAGAAATTGGCATAGCCACTCCAAACTTCAGGTACCACTACCCTGACCAGTCAGCAGCCATCAACATCAAGGCAAGACCCTCCACCAGCAGAAGGATTATGACTGCCTGAAGGCTCAGATCATGGTTAGAATGTTTTAGCAACAAAGTACTTTTTAATTAAGGTTTGTGTTTTGTTTTTTTTTAGACATAAGAGTATTGCACACTTAATAGGCTACAGTATAGTGTAAATGTAACTTTTATATGCACTGGGAAACAAACAAAAAATGTGACTTAATTGTGATATTTGTGATATTTGCTTAATTGCAGTGGTCTAGAACCAAACCTGTGACAGCATCAGAGGGCATGTAATTCTTTTCTCTCTCCAAGAGTCATGTTACTCAGAAAAGTTTTCCTTTTCTGAAACCAGACTTTTCAAAGTCTTGAACTTGTGTTTAGTCTCAGCCCCAAAGACGAAACTGAAAAAACAATACTCTTTCTCTATATGGAATGCTAGATTTTGCTATGCTACTGCCTTAGAAGTTTTTTTCCTCTAAATAGGATATGATGGTTCAGGAATAACATTTTCCACAAACTTCCCTTTTAGGTCACGTAGGCAAACATATATAGCTCCTATGTGCTCCCCAAGAATACTCAAACTTATCCTTGGCTGCAGTCAGGTCTTGGATCAAGAAAGTTCACTCTCAGTTTTTTGGTTTCTGGCCTTTCTCAGAAGGAGAAAAATAAAAACAAAACAGAAGGTAGCCAGGAACTCGAGGCATATGAATGGTTCACCCTTATTGTTGGATTTATTTTGCAAAATCTAAATTACCTCTACAAAGTGAATCTTCTTGAACTGGTCTAATAATCCCTGCTTTCCTTGGTGCTTGATGCTTTTGTTACACACTAGAGTAGTGGTTCTCAAAATGTGGTCCTTAGATCTCTGTGGATCCCCAAGACTCTCTCACAAAGTCAAAATGATTTCTGTAATAATACTAAGACATTATTTGCCTTTTAAAATACCCCTACATTTTCCACTCCATATTTGTGTACAGCTGGATTTTCTTCATACACTTCAACCAAAACAACATTTCATAACAGATTGAATTCAGAAGCAGCTATGAGAATTAAGCTGTCTTCTGTTAAACCAGATATTAAAAAGATTTGCAAAAATATGTAAAGCAATAGCATTTTTCTCACTATTTTTTGTTTTGGAAAATGTAGTTATTTTTCATAAAATATGTTATTTCACTTTTATAGGGGACTCCTAGTGGGAAAATTCCCTCAACCAATGCTTGCTCTGCCACTTAGAATCCTAGAGATTTGCCTGGAGCAAGGTTAAATGATTTACCTAGGGTCATATAGTCTTGATATGTCCATGGCAAGATTTGAACCCAGGTCATCTTAATTCTTTGAGCCTAGCTCTCTATCCACTACCATGCTATTTTTCCTACTCTGGTTATAGCGTCATTAATATAGATTTAATTAGAATGGGATTTTTTTTTGTAGCAATGAGCTAGAAAGGTGGAGTGTCATTCCGCCAACAAAGGTATTTCTTTCTTTGAGACAGAGGAAAAAATTTAGCATCATGTCTGAATATCAATGTAGGATGTTTTTATGCTGTGACAGATATCTGCTGTGCAGTCATGAGCTTCTCTTCCTGAGGTTGCTTCCTTTGTGAATTGCAGGCAAGGTGTAAGGATCAACTCTTTGAAAGAGGAATTGACCCAGAAACTATAATTCTCTTTCTTATTTAATTCAAGATGATTCCTCAGGAAGCCCTATCTCAGAACAATCCACTCTGTTGCATATCAGTCCCCCAAGAAACAAAATCACTCCAAACACAAGTACTCTTGTTTTTTTTTCCTAAACCATACCACTGCTGGGTTGAGAGCTGTGGTAATTATAAAAAGTACTTAAAGGTGAGATTGGTTCAATCTTCTGGACTTAATATATATCTCTTCATAGTCATGGACACTGAGATTCAGTTCTTTCCTATATACCTGGAGACACAGTCTGATGTAGATCTAATGTGTACTATCTGGGCACAGGAAGACCAGGGTTTGAATCTTGACTACCTCTGACACCTATAAGTTCTGTGATGAGGCAAGTTGTTTATCCTGACTAAGCCTCAATTTCCCTATCTGAAAATGGGTCTAAAATATCTACATTACTCAATTCACAAGGTTGTTGTGGGGATCGGTATAGATGATATCTGTAAAATGCTTCAAAAACTTCAAAGTACCATATAAATATCAATTTTTTGCCCTGGCAATTCAGCACTTTGGGGCAGAAGGGAGAAGAGTTTTCTTTCTTTTTCCTCTCTCCATACCTCCCCCAAAGTCCCTAGAATGAGAGGATTCACAAGAGAAGCAAGTAGTGTTACCATTGCAAACAAGTGGACTAATTTGTCCATGTTCTGAATCTTTTTGCTAAAAGGTATTGTGATGAATTTAGGCTACTTGAAAACAACAACAAAAAAAATAGTGGTATCCTTCCTTCTCTACCCCTCAACCACACTATTCCTTAGCCTCTGGGAGTCCACCCATGGGTGTTCTACTGCCTCTCCAGCAGTCTAACATCTCCTGAGAATTTTCTAAAGAACAAGTTAAATTTTATTAAACACTTAATTCAGATTTAAAATGCATTTCTTAATGCCCTGCCCCACCTCACAAACCTTAAACATGCTTTATGAGAAAACTTGATAGGACAAATAGCCCACAATACTGTGCATTTGCTTTAGGAGCACATTGGGAAAGATCATCCAGAAAGAGATTCGTGCATTAAGGCTGAAACAATTGGCCAAGTATTCTTCATTTCTCTTATTGCCGACTTCCCTTTTCTGCAGAATGATAACAGCAACATGAACAGCAGAGTTTTTCTAGAGGTGGTGTTGGTGGTAGGTGGGCCTTCAGTCAAAAAAATGACAAACCTCACGCACAACCAAAATTTTACAGAAGTGTGAAAGAAAAAAAAATACCACAAAAATAGCAGTTTATAGATGGAATAAAAGTATTTGGTTGTTTCCAACTAAATATCCAGAGGCTTTTAAGATGAGTATCTTTAGTAAAGTATAGACAGTGAGATACTTTGGCATCTTCCTCTTCTAGAGAATTAACTCCAAAGATGAATATGAATATCTTATTACCAGCTATGCACATGACTTTGACTTGTGGTAGAAAGCAGTATCATATAGAGAGTTCTGACCAACATTGGTCCCAATCAGGAATTTGCTACTTTAGAGCATATCATTCTTGCTCTGTCTTTAAACACATTGTTTGTACAAAGATCTTAAATAAAAAGTAAATATAAACACTGCTGATTACTCTCTAACAGCCTCAAATGAAAGGTTAAAAACTTTTTTTTGAGTTATTTCAGTTGTGAATTGACTTCCAAAAGACAATTATTGTCACAAAATCTAAGCTTTGGAAGGGACCCCAGAAGTCATCTAATCCATCTTGTACCTGATCAAGAATCTTCCATACAAAGCCCCCATATGGTGATCTAGCTTCTGCTAGAAGGCCTCCAGTGAGAGGCAACCAACTGATGGATTTCCATTTACTGGAATTCTAAGGGTTCCAAGACGATAAATTTCTTTCGAAAAGAAAATGTTAAGACATTAAAAGGTAAGTTCCTGGACATCAGAGACTATTTTCCTTTTTGTTTTTTGTATACTTCCTGCCTGATACATAGTAGGTGCTTAATTTTAGGTGGGACAGTTTGGTTCATGCAGAATAAGTAGGCATAGATACCTTGTGATCTGCAACCCAAATCTCATTACTTTAGCATCTCACCCAGACTCATACCTTTTCTGTAGGGAGGACTATTTCCTGGAGTTATTGACAGGAGCATAGGATTGGAAGTTCATTAATCTAAAGCAAGATGGGACCTTAGAGATAATCTAGTACAACCTCATCATTTTAAAAATGCAGAAACTGAGGCACAGGAAGATTAAGTGACTTGTCCAAGGCAATACAAGTAATAATTATCAGGGGAAGAATTTGAACCCAGGTCCTGCGACTTCAGAACCAGTGTACTTTCTCTGTACCATATGGTATTGATTAGCCGTCATCTCTTGTGAATGGCTTAGCCTGGCAGCATGGCAGACACTATGCCTGTTTAGGACTTGAAGCAAAATACATACATATATACATACATACACATATATACCTATAAATGTACATTTATATATCCATTTGGTTTCCCCATGAGTCATGATTCAAAGTTTCTGTCCAAGTCAGAAATAGGTCCAGGTGGCCTCCTCCTATCAATGATTCTTTTTTTAAAATAAAATCAAGGCAGGTCACTTAAGAAATTAAGTCATCTTAGAATCTGAATCAATTTATAGATGATAACATACAGCTAGGTCTCCATTAGTGTGAATAATAAATTCCCTGAAGTGGTCTTATATATTTGAATTCCCACTGAACATTTCCATTAGCTTGGAACCAATCACTATATTTTATGTAATTATAACTTCAAATTCTGTGCTTTGAGGGTGGGGAATTCAATACACTATTCATATTAATTGGGACCTAGCTGTAGGTTTTTAGGATCTGCTTGAACTCCTTACATTGCAGGGCTAGTGCACCATTCTCTTGGGAAGCTCTTTATTATGACATTATGGCCTCTGTTGTTTTCTCTGCATAAACATTTGAAGGACAGTTTCTAGATTTGAGTTAATTTGATCACTAACTGGCATGGGTGAAACTGACAGATTAAAAAAAATTTCCTTTGTGGAACTCAAGTTATTCATAATTAAAAGCTCTCACTGCTTGCTAATAAAGGACACCAAAAAACGTCTGAGTCACAGCTAAAATTAAAACCTAATTTTGATTGAAAGAATAAACCACATACATCTCACTCAGTTTAGACCGTGAAAAAGGCAAATTTTAGCATGCAGAGTTCTAATATGCGTTTATACTTTAGTATATTTTTCACCAAGCTCTGCAGTATTCTTAGGTCACTGCTAAATTTTCTTTAGAGGGTGCCTTCTATGATAAACACCAGGTACAAGTTCCTACCTTGTCCATTGGCTAGATCTCAGGTTCACTCTTTGCTGCCTTTACTTAATGTCAAAACTCAGATGACTTTCTTTTAAAACTGCATTGACTGCTCATGCCTGGATATCATGAATAACTTTTTTTGCCCAAGAAGAGAATCAGGCGGCACTGAACATAGCAAGCAACAAAAAAATCATAAAAAATTAAAATGACTTTGATTTAACGGTGAAGATATAACTGCTTCTTCATGCAGGAATAATTTCTGAATCAGTTGTCAGTGTATGATCACTATATTAAGTTGTTTTGTTGATCAAAATCAGCACTAATTTTAAATGAATAAAAACAAGATTACAACTAAAACAGCTCCAAGTTGACCTGTTGATATGGAAAAAAATAGATAAAGGAACAAATACTAATGCAGACTATCACTCTTTCTTATAGAAACAACTGATATAAAGCAAATTCCTACCAGAAACTATTTTCTCCACTAAGTGGAAGGATAGCTACCACATTTGGACTCTATCATAGCTCTTGATACATTGTATCAAGAAATAGAAATGGTATCAGAGGGAAAAAAGAGCAAAAATAGGAAGAATACCTTAATTCCATCAACCAAATATAGAGGAAATCTATACCACTGGTGACATTTTTAAGGTTAGGGTTGATTCTCAAGGTAGCTGAGAGGTAAAGATACTGATATGTGTCAGGCAAAGGAGTCATAAAGACACAAATAAAGCAGTCCTTGCTCTCAAATCACATGTTATTTATATGTATATAAATGAGAAAACTGGCAAAAAGGACTGAGTAACTTGTCCAGGATTATACAACTAGGCTGGATTTGTATATGTATATAAACATATATGTATATAAACATAAATAAAATAAACATGAAGTTCCCCTGCCCAGGGATGGATGTAAGAGATGTTGTGGAGGTTGAATGAATAAGAAAGGCAAATGATTGGATATGTGGGGTCAGAGAAAGTGAGAAGCTGAGGATGTTGCTTGGAATATAAACTTAGCTAACCACAAGGATGGTTATATCCTTGACAGAAATAAAGAATCTTGGGGGAGGGTGCTGTGTTTGAAGGCCAAGATAATGAGTTTTCTTTAGGACATTGCGATTTTAATGTGATTACAGGACATCCAGGTTAAAATGTTCAATTCTGTCAGTGATATAGGACTACACCTCAGAAGAGAGACTAAGACTGGATATATAAATCTGAGAATCATCTATGTAGAGATGATAATTCAACAAGATACTTTATCACCCTCTGAGGTAAACAGAACAGACCACAGAATACTGGGGAGCAAGGTGGCACAGTGGAGAGTGCTGGGCCTAGAGTCAGGAAGACTCCTGTTCATGAGTTCAAATCCAGCCTAGTTGTATAATCCTGGACAAGTTACTCAGTCCTTTTTGCCAGTTTTCTCATTTGAACTAGGAGAAGGAAATGGCAAACCACTCTAGTACCTTTGCCAAGAAAACTCCAAATGGGGTCATGAAAAGTCAGACATGACTGAAACAGCTCAACCAACAGAATGCTAAACACACAGATAGCAGTAATATCCTTAGTGGTGTTTTTTTAAATCATATAAACCATATACTTTGATTAATGGCCTAGCTTATTCTTTTTAAAAGAGATATGATATTTCCTACTCCTCAAAAAAGATTATGATATAATAGGTGAAATGTTAGCTAAATGTTAGACTAAATGTTAGTATAAAATCACAATGGAAAAAAGTAGCTCTTTTATGAAGACCACTTGGATATCATTTTGTGTGTCCTTCTGATATTTTGTTTTCTTAAGGAAAACAAATTCATTTGATAAATTCCCAGAACACGTATGTTAAATATTAGAAAAAAAGAAAATAAGATTTTTCTGTAGCTTTGTGAAGTTGTCTAAACCTTGAATGAAGAATGAAAAAGAGCAATTTCCATGTCATCATCTATATACTTAAATATGCAAGGAAAGTTCTGATAGATAAATTTAATTTCCTAATTTTCAGATTATATGCATATTTGCATGGAATTCTATAATTGTGGGCAATGTTCAATAATTCAATTCACTCGTACTAACTCTAAGGATCTATGTATTGGCTCTGTGCTAAGTCTTCAGGGACCTGTAATGATGAAAATAGCAGAGCATAGGCAGAAGTAGGCTTTTTATTTTATTAGAACAAATTCCAAGAGTTACAATGCCATCTCTGTCCCACTCTGAATTTACAGAGCTTTCCAGTCAGGAAGAGGATGGCAAAAGGGCAATGGGAATTGTATTGTAAGCAAGGACAATTTCCTGCTTGACATGCCTGAATTGTACCACTGAGGCATATATTCACAGTCAACAACAACAACAAAATAAACAAACAGGAACCAAACACTACTTTTCCAATAAAATCTTTACCAACTCTCAAAAGTGATGTCTGGTTCATTAAATATTTTAGTTGTAATGTTGCAATAAAAGTTGTAAAGGGATTTGTATAGTTCAGCAATTTTAACATCGCAGATTTACATATTATAGAAGTTTAGATGTGGCTAGAATAATAAAGGCATGCAGGATGCACAGAAGAATAATGGCTGGTATTTGTATGCGAGTTAAGGTTAGCAAAGTACTTCATAGCTTTGTATACATTATCTTATTTTGATCAGAATGTCCTATACTCTCAAGGAAGATAAAAGGATTGTAGTCTTCTTGGAGAATATAGTATACTTAGTTTATTAAGAGACCCAGAACTGGGAGAACTAGAGAGAAAATTATCCTTAAATAGCATTTAATGCAAATAAGCATCTTGGAAACCAGGTCCCTTCTCTGTCCTGCATATAAAACAATCAATTCATTAAGTGTTTTTCAGGTTAGAAGACCCTAGACAGTAATATAGGAGAATTCACTCAGGTGCTACAGGTGCCCTCTGCTTTGTTGTAAAGCTAGTGCAATTTATTTGGAGATTATTCAAGCAGTATCATTTCAATCAGAAGAAAATCACTGAATTAAAATAGATTTGGCAATTGAAACCCTGAATTGGTTCACACATTTTTAGTACTAAAGCGCTATGTATATCCACAAAGACATATGTATATAATGTTCAATGAAACAACAAAAAAATTTATTTTATAAATTTATTAAGCAGCCATTATGTAGAAATCACTGAACTTGGAAGTGCAGCCTTGAGGCCGCGGGTTCCCCACCCCTGGTCTAGGAGATCTAGGGATGCTCATTCAGTAACTACAGGCACTCCATGCTTGGGTCTAAGGATATCGTAACATCACATCTACCGGACATTTCAAACTGGATGTCCTGTAGGCATCTCAAGCTCAACACATTAAAAACAGAACTCACTAACTATCCTTCCAAACTCACCTTTCAGAATGGCCTTATGCATTTTGAGAGCATGACTACCCTTCCAGTCACCTATCTGCATCATCTTGGCATTATCCTTAATTCTTCAGTCTCCCTCACCCTTCCATATCCAATTGGTTGACAAATCTTGTCATTTCCACATCTACAACATCTCTTTAATCTGTTCCCTCTTTATGCTTACATAAGCACCATCCTAGCTCAGGCCCTCTTCAAACTATTGCTTGGACTATCAAAATAGCCTTTTAATTGGTTTCCCAGCCTCCTGTCTCTCTCTGTTCTCTAATTCATCCTCAGCATGGCTGCTGAAATGATTGTCCTTTAGTACAGTTCTGACTGTGTCACTCCTAACTCATAAATTCCAATTGCTTCTAGGAACAAATATAAATGCTTTGGTTTGGCATTTAATGCCCTTTAAAATACACCCCAACCTATTTTTCTAGCTTTATTGCGGAGCTAGAATCAGCAACTTATTGGATATGAGGTGAGAGAAGTCAAACATGATAGCAATTTATAGACTGAGTGCTTGAAGAATTACAGTATCTTCCACAGAAACAGAGATATTGGGAAGAAGGGAAGGTTTCGGTGGGCAAACGTGAGGAATTTAGTTTTATTAATGGTGAACTTGAGATCCCAGCAGGACATCCAGGTAGAGGCATCCAGCAAGCATTAAGAAAAGTTCTGGGAATAAATTGAAGATGAGAATAGAAATTTTTGCAGTCAGCTTGATAGATGTGATGATTGAAACAATAAAAATAGATTAGATTATCAAGGGAAAGCAGATGTAAGGAAGAGGGCTAAGGATAGAGCTTTCAGAGACACCATCCACACTTAGGGGGTGGGAGAAGAAAAGGAGTGTTTATACATGGCAGATGAGAACTAGCAGACAGTTGCCCCTTGAAAGCCAAGAGTATTTAGGAGTAGGAGGTAGTCAACAGTGTCAAATGCTATCAAAAGGTCTAGAAGAGGGGTTGGGAACATGTGGCCTTGAGGCCACACGTGGCCCTCTAGGTCCTTGGGTGTGGCCTTCTGACTGAGTCAAAGTTGTTTTTTTTTTTTTTTGTAATTCCAAATATATGGCTTATTTAGGAGGAGGGGATAAAAGGGGCAGGCAGGGGCAGATCCACAATAGGAAAGACTGCATGTAAAAGCCAATGTTTGAGCTGATTTTTGAGGAAAATTAACTACTGTATGATTCCTAAATATCTTAAAACTCCTGTCTTAACACTTTGCCTTTTGACAAGGATTCCGGTAAAGAAAATATCCATCTTCTTCTTTGTGCAAATTCTTGAGATGCTGGTCAAGGGCAGTGTTATATGATATGAAGATAAAATGTGTTAGCTGCATTTGTCCTTAGCCTTTATATCTAAATGAAGTGTATTGTTCAATGTTGTCTTCATAAGTATTAAACTTACTTCATTCCTGACACTATTGCTATTTATTTATGGACCTCCACTTTGGGGAAGACTTTCAAAGATTCTTAAGCTGCCACTGAAAAAGCCAATGCTCATTTGAACATTTGAATAAAATACTACTACAAAGCTTTGTTGCCAAAATTATTCTGTATAATTGGTTCTTAATGGATTTTTTTATCTTAAAATTTCCTATTGGTTGTAGAAATGTGTATTTGCTGGTATCAAGGACAATACTATGATGAATCTACGATTTCATTCATATGTGTATTCCCTTAAATGATGTAGACCTCAATGTATTCAAGTCTTCTCATCCTGTACAATTAACTCTTGTCCATGTCATATTCTTGTGGGAGGGGATGGATCTTAACCTTGAGTTACTGTCTCCAGAACATTTAACATTGCATGGATACAAATAGGATAATCATATCATCCATTGCTTATCCCATGTTCTTACAATGTCCTTAAGAATGTTCTATCTTCTTCCATATTTTTATTAGGACATCCCTTAAACTAGTTCTCTCTGGCAAGTTGAGTCCAAGTTTTACAGAACAAATCCTTTTATTAAGGGAATTTACTCTGCAAAGTTTGAATTCAGTCTAAGGGTCAAACTTGAGGAGCTAGAGGGCCACATGTGGCCTCAAGGCCACAGGTTTCCCACCCCTGGTCTAGAAGGATGAATAAGGATAAAGGACTATTAGATTTAGCAATGAAGAGGTCATTGGTATCCCTGAACATAGCAATTTAGAAATGCATATGCATGGGACAACTAGGTGGCATGGTGAATAGGACAATGGGCTAGAGTCAGGAAAATCTGAATTCAAATCCTGCCTCAGACACTAGCTGTGTGACCCTGAGCAAGCCACTTAACCCAGTTTGCCTTATTTTCCTTATTTGTAAAATGAGCTGGAGAAGGAAATGGCAAACCCCTCCAGTATCTGCCAAGAAAACCCCAAATGGGGTCAGAAAGAGTTGGACATAACTCAGCAACAGCATGTATATATGTATATCTGCTGCTATGTTGATATGCATACAACTAGGCATATATACCTCTTTGTGTATATGCGCATTAGACATATAGACATATATAGACATTTTGTCTATATGTATGCTTATAGAACCATTTCTGTAGAGTCATTGCCTCTGGGCATAGAATTAGGTAACCTTGGGCAAATTATTTTACAGTCTATAAAATGGGCGTAACAATACTTGTATTGCCCTATCTGACAGTGTTATTTAAGGGATCAAATAAAATAACTTTACAAAGAATTTTAACCATAAAGTATTATAGCAGATAAATTTACACTTACACAAACTTATAGAATCTATATAGGAAAGATGAAGCTGATAGTTGTAAAAATATCCTCTGTCCTTGTGTCTCCACTACTTTTGATTGTTGATTGTTAGAAAATTATAGTGAAAAGTCTCTGTCTTTATGCCACTCTTAATGACCCATATGATAGAATCTTAGGAATAGATGTAACAAACCTCTCTGTTAGGGTTTTGTCCTTTGAACCTTAGCCACTCAAACTTCAGAAATGAGCTCTTTTTGGATTCTTTACAATTCCTAGAACCTGGTTTTAGAGTACAAAATTGGGAGTCTCATTAAGAATAATTCACATTTGTATAGTCTTTTACAGCAATGGGGTCAATTTTAAATAGAACTAAGCGGCCACTAACCTGTACATAAAGATCCTTGTGAGCCACATATCGACTTAGTATTAAAATATAATGTTATCTATGTTTTATTGAACTTTTAATCTGTTTTGTTAACTATTTCCCCAATTACATTTTAATCTGGTGTGGGCTGTATTCAGGTATATTATGGGCTGCCTAAGTAAATCCATTTATTGCCCTTGAAACAAGGATAGCCTCACCTTAAGAAAGAGAAGACAAAGAACTGTTTAGAAGCACAGATACACTCACAGAATGGTAGTGATTGAAGGGATCTTTGAGATCACTAATCCAACCCCCTCACATCATAGCTAAGAACATTGAAATACAAAAAGAGGAAGAGATGAGTTTAAAACAAGACACATTTTAATGTGACACAAATAAGAATTTGGCTCTCAGTGTGACACACACACACACAAAGTGCCGGAATAGTCAAGTTCAGGAAGGATGGTATCTTTGCTTAAAGCACTCAGGACAGAGGGTTTTTTGAGGGACGTGCAATTGTCTGAAAACAGGAAAATGACTAAATGATCTCTTCATGGTCCCTCCAGTCCCATCAGCCTGTGATTCAAAGGAACGGCACAGTGAGCACTTCTTTGCTACATCTCCTAAAGGTAATGACTTTAGGACAGTGATTTAGTTCTGCCAGCCTTTCAGAATTGAGCCCTTCAAATCTCCTAGTGAATGCCAGTACATCTTCATTTATGTATGCATTGACCTCTGGCTAAACCAATGGTACTTTATGTCATGTTCACTTTCCTTTCAGTCACTTTTTAGAACAGCTTCTCCATTAGCACCGCTTAAGTGAACCTCCAGATGTTCTGTTCTACCCTGGAATTTTTTAACTGGAACACCACTGATGTTACTGTTAGGCTATCTGAATTTTGATCCATAGGAACACAATTACACATTTTCTTTTTATACATAGTCACTCACTAAAGCTTTTATTTCAGCTCCTTATAATTCTCATGAACTCCAGTTCTATGATGGATGGGGGAAAATGGATGAAGGGGCAATATAGCATATACAGATAATAAAAAGCTTTTGCCTTTCCCCCTCCTTCTTAGCGAAATCATCTTCAGAGCACTCTGAAGAAAAACAAGTATTACTTGCTAACTTTGCCCTTATACAAGGACACCAGCCTTCTTTGACTTTATGGATTCATTTTTAGTTAATGATTAATATTTGTTTCATATTTTATAATTTTTTAGGCACTTTAAGCAATTAAATTAAATTAAAACAATGGACAGCTAGGTGGCACAGTAGATAGAATGCCAGCCCTGGAGTCAGGAAGACTTATATTCTTGAGTTCAAATCTGGCCTCAGACACAAACTAGCTATATAACCCTGGGCAAATCACGTAACCCTATTTGCCTCAGTTTCCTCATCTGTAAAATGAGCTGGAGAAGGAAATGTCAAACCACCCGAGTATCTCTGCCAAGAGAACCCCAAATGGGGTCACAAAGAGTTGGGACATGACTGAACAACAGCAACAATTTGCAGGGCTATTCCTGATATGAAAAAGTAGAATCTCTAAAGAATGGTGCTCAGCTCATCCTAGGAAATGGGACTTGTGAATCTTATGCTAATTTGAGCTCTTCATTATAATGTTTCCCTTTATTTTGGCGATTTGATCACAGAGGAGGGTAAGTAGATTCTGCAACTGGCCTCTAGCAAGGAGAAGTTTGCTACTGCCATCGCTGACCCTGGCATCCCTCTTTTGACTTTGAGTGTGGCATCCCCATTCCATGCTATCTCACATTACTTCCTAGGAGAGCCTCCTTAATTCCCAGCGCTCTGCTGCTGCTCCCAGTTGATGGTGGGATCATTGTAGAGGAAGGAAGTTACATGACCAACAAATATCATTTCTCCCTATAAGATTATTGAGGGCAGGAATTGTGTTCTTTTTCATCATTGCTTCCTTTGTGCCTGTCTTATATTAAATACTTGATAAACAGTTGTCAAACTCAAAGTTAGTCTGTAAGCATTTATTAAGTGTCTACTGTGTGTCAGGCACTGTGCTAAGTGCTGGGGATACAAAGAAGGTGTCTGCCCTTGAAGAGATTACAATCTAATAAGGGAGATAAAAAGCAAACAAACATGTACAAAGAAGCTATAAATGTGATAAATGGGGAATAATAAACATGAGAGAAGGCACTAGAATTAAGAAGAATTAGGCAAGGCTTCCTGCAGAAGATAAGATTTTGGCTGCAACTTGAAGAATGCCAGGGAAGCCAGGAGGTGGAGGCAAGAAGGGAGAGCATTCCAGGCATGGGGGACAATGTCCAGAGCCCAGAGACAAAATTGTCTGGTTTGTGGAACACTAAGACAACTATGAACAGTCTCAATTGAGTATAAACAAGACAGGGTTTGATAAAATATTAGCATTTTCATCAAAGCATGGTAAAGTGAAAAAGAGTCTGAGAGTCAGAATTGGGTTCAAGTCCATTTAGTAGCTATATGACCTTGGCACCACATATTTAGAGTTGGAAGGGACTGCAGAGGCCATTCACTACAGATGAGGAAATGATAGCCAAGGGGTGTTTTGTGACTAGTCCAAGGTTGAACAGGTAGCTCTGAGGAGGGATGTGAACCCAGATACTTTGGCTCCTTAGATAGTGTTCTTTTCAATGCACTATGCTACCTGTACCACAGGTACCCCTGGCATCTCTCTGCATACCTTTCCAGCCTTCTTTTGTTTGTTTCCCCCCCATTGGATTGTAAGCTCCTTGAAGGCAGGAACTGTCTTTCTTTTTCTTATTTATGTCCCTAGTGCTTAGTATAGTGACTGGCACATAGCAGGCAGCAATTTCTTTCTCTGTAAAATGGAAGTGATCATAATTACACTACCTCCTCAAAGGGTAGGTACTTGTTCTGAGGCTCAAACCACGTAATGTAGGCAAACCACTCTGTGACTGTAAAATGGTATAAAAATGTGACCAATAATTATTAAATTAAATAAAAATTAAATTATACCACCTATTTGTGTTTATGTTTGGAGTAGCTTCTCAGGGAAGGGGGAAAATATGCAGTAGGCCATTTTCTCTAGCCAATTACACAGATAACTGCTGATACTAAAAACAAAAGTGTGATCTTCCAAGTCAAAGGGTGTGAAATGACCTTGTTCCATTTTATGTATTCAGAAAAGGGGAGTGGGCCCTATAGGGCTGTGATGACTCATCTTTATCAGAAATGAAATAGAAGGGTTTAATAATCTGAAAATTAGAATGACAACTTAACTTAAAAACCCTGTGATTTACCATTGTAATGCTATACAACTGTGTCCAAGTCAGTTTGCGGTGTCCTGTCTAGGAGCCCTGTGATATTATTAATAAATAAAAGATTGTGAATCTTTGAAATAAGTGTCATTTAGTGATTCAAAGTGTAGCAAAATGAAGAATAGAAATTCTAAGATATAGGATGGCATGAGACTGAGTTTTTAAATATGAAGAATTGCTTCAATAATCACGTTTATGGGTGGCCAGGCACTCCTGATTTGAAATCACTTTTGACATTTAAAAAATGCTGCTCGTATGGAATCAGGGAGCTAAAGGAAAAGAAGGGCAGTGTCTGGCAACATAAGTAAAAACATTTTTTTTCTTCACAGGTTTCTTTGCATGATCAAAGGCAAATGAAATCACAAATTGGGAAAGGGGCTGAAGAAAGCAAGGGAAAAAGACTTTAAAATTATATAAAATGTTAGTTTGAAATTGAAATGGTGGGTTTTAAGTTTAAGGTTATTAAAACCATATTAGTGTCTAGAAAGCAGAGAATGACACATTTTCAACTTAGCTCACTTAGACAAAAAGGGACACTCAAGTAGTGGGCAGCCTGTCAAAAACTAGTAGCTGAGCTGATAATCATGCAGGGAGAAATGCGAAGGACTTCCAGATCAGAGGTGCAAACTCTATTTCCTGAGTTTTTCAGTATTTAGGAAACAGCTGCTTTTTCAAACCATATGCCTTTGACATTACAAAAGACCAACTAAATAATGCACAGGATATCCATGTTTCTTTATTTGGCTCTAAACTCTCATGGGTATTATAGAATTTTACAGTTGGAAGAGACTTTTGAGGTCTAGTCCGATCTCCTTCTTAGGAAACTGAGACTCAGGGAGATCAATTGATTTTGAGGAATCACAAAGTTGAAAGAAACCACCTAGTCCAGGGCTGAGAAACCTGTGGCTTCGAGGCCACATGTGGCCTTCTAGGTCCTCGGGTGTGTCATTTTGACTGAGTCCAAGTTTTACAGAACAAATCCTTTTATTATAAGGGGATTTGTTCTATGAAGTTTGGATTCAGCCAAAGGGCTGAACCTGAAGACCTAGAGGGGCACATGCAGCTATCTATAGAACATTAACTACAAAGAACACTGGCAGCATAGCCATTTGTCTCTGGATTCTCTCAATCTATAGTTCATTGAAAACTAGTGCAAAAAACTGAGATAAGTAACAATACCAACTACAGTAAATGTCAATGGTTTTTGACAGCAGAACCTTAAGGGGAAAGTTCAAAAGCCAAAAGGGTCAAAATCTCCATGTTATAGTCTTCAGTCTAGGGAGCAAGTTGATTGACAAGAAGATGGGCAAACAATACAAAGTAAATAAGATACCAAATTCTCTGAATAGCCCAACAAGCTCCTCCTTTGTTCTTAGTATAGTCATTGATCTGTGATGTCATTGATTTGAATGTTCCTTTGAATGACACAGATTAGTTTATAACTCTTCCATGTCTACTAGGCTAGTGTGACACCCTTGGCCCATATGTTCCCTTAAGTTCACCACAGAGTGCTAGGGGCCTTTCTTGCTTTCGCCTGACATCATGATAAAGCCAGCACAGCAGCTGGATTGTTCATCTATTATTTCTTCATCTTACCACATGATCAAACCATTTTTTTTGGTCCTACATTTCCCTGACAACATCCTTTTCTCCTTTTTTCCTCTGAAATTCTTTATTTGTTTTATATTGTCACCCATTCATATCTACTATGTACCTGTCTCTATTGTCATCTGTTTATTATCCTTTTTCAATTTTTGGAGACTCTGGTATTGCACGTCTTGTAGGTATATCGCAATACCAGTGTCTTTGTTTTTTTTTTAAATTTTTCTTTCTTATTTAGTATTTTATTTTTCCCCAGTCACATGCAAAAACAATTTTTAACATTTGTTCTTAGAACTTTCAGTTCCAAATTCTCTCCCTTCTGCCCTCCCCATTCTCTGCACCACCACCCCTCCCCCTCATTGAGAAGTCAGCAATTCTATATAGCTTATACATGTATAGTCATGCAAAACATTTCCATAACAAGCATGTTGTGAAAGAAAACATAGACCAAAAAATCACTCAAAAATAAAGTAAAAAAAGTATGCTTCAATCTGTATTCAGACAGGAAATGGGCCTTTGTTTCTGGGGAAAGTTGTTTGGCGTTATTAAAGGGGATCTGATAATTCCTGAATGCAATTCAGCCAACTTACTTCCTCCTGTTTAATTCTGGGACCAACTTGTTCATTTATTTTGTCTGCCCAAGATATAGGTTTATCGATAGATTATATGTATATGTATGTATGTATATGGACCATCTCTGTAAGTTGTTCATGTAACTGAATGTCATATTCTTGTCAAGAGACATATTTCAAACATTTGTCCTTTTGTGAGTATTTGTGTGTGTGTGTGTGTGTGTGTGTGTGTGTGTGTGTGTGGGTGCACGCACATAGGTCAAACCAGTACAGAAAAGGAAACTAATTCCTTCTTACCTGGAATTTACTGGTGAACAATGTGAAAATCATTCTTGCATTAGCTATTTGCAACTATCAAGAAAAGGAAAAGTTAAAACCAATGCAACCATCAAGAAAAGTAAAAGTAAAAATTAATTAGAAGAATAAATACTAAAAAAAGACACTGAATTCAAAACCTCCAATTTGATTTATTCAAGTAAGTTGTTTTTGCTGAAAATGGGAAATGAATAAAGGAAAAGATACTGACATTGATTTTTACCATTTCCTATAAGTTTAAGTTATGTAAAGCAATTGCCACAAAAAAGAGGTCAAAAGATCTCAGAAACCACTTTAATCAAGAAATATTTTGTCTTGCTACATGGTGAGACATGGCAGGAAAAGTCAACACCAGTTTAGAGAATAAACTCATTTCTAAAATGTCATAGAGAAAGAAGTCGCAAAATTATGAATGGGATTACCTCATAAAATAGCAAAGAATGAAGGAGAGAAAAAAGCCTACACATTATTTACTACGACACTCAACCTAGTCAGATCATCCCAAGATTTCTAGATGAAACTGGAAGGGGAAAACCATTGGAACAGACATGCAAGATTTTTTTTCTAACAAACTACCTTCATTTTCAGTGAAAATGGAACCACCACACATAAACTCTTAAGACCTTAATACCTGATATGGTTGTTATGTGATTTAGTAGAAATTATAATGAAGAATATGAATACAGAAAGAACACATCCATCAGAGCAAATAAACATAGAAGAAATCTGTGCTATAGGTGGCACAATTTTGAAAGCAAGGAGCTGGATTGATTCTTATTTTAAATAGATATCAAACATTTTTTGGGAAAGCATTATTTTGTTTGTGTTGTATTATCTCCCCCAAAAGACAACTGGGGGAATATATATGTATATGTATGTATATGTACACACATACCCACATATGTCAACATATATAACATGCACGTAAACCACATATACATATAAAATGTATGTATGTGTGTCTATGTACATATATATGTATATGTTAGTCTACCTAGGCACCAAAAGTGCAGCAATGGGGAATGAGCACAAAGGAGCATTTTTCCCACCTCCCTTGACATGAGCTACCTAAAATCTATCTAGGCACTATGTGGTCTATGGTGCAAGTGCTATAACATGCCCTTGACCTTCTGCCAATTCCCATTTCCCTTCTCTTGGCTAAATACTGACTCCTTTCATCTTCATCCCTTCGTGAAGTACCCAGAATTCATATCTACTTGAACTGCAAGGTCCTTTCCCTCCTTTCTAATGGTGGTGGATCAGCTTCCCCAGTCATGTAGAATACACATGGCTTTTCACACATGGCTGTAGTCTTTAATTACAGTTGTTCAGGTGAGACCATCAGGTCTTACTATTTTACCCACTGCTATGTCTTCCAATCCTCGGACACTGCCTTTTACCTTATTGATGATCTCTGGGGACATCTAGCTTTTCATCTATCTTTCTGCCTAAGTACTTTTGGGTCTTTATATTTGTCCTGCAGCTGAGCCCTCCTAAATGTATTATCTTCTCCAATTAGAGTATGAGATCCTTGTGGTCAGGGACTTTTCCAGTTCTATCCTAAGCACTCATCAAAGTATTTGGCAAATAATAAGCACTTAATCAGTGCTTTTTCATTCACTGAGATTATTTTTGATGGAAATATGAAGGGGAGGGTCAAGCTTTCACAAATATCTTTCAATAATAAACCACATCTTCCTAGTTACCTACATGTCTAAAATATATAAAGAATCCTACTATGTTTATTGATAATAAAAGAGCTTTTGACTCAGTCAAACAAAATGCAGTTTTAAAGACTTCTTTTTTAAATTAAATTTCATTTTTTTTACATTAAAATTACGTTTTTCTCCCTCAGCACTGGGGAGACAAGCAACTCTTGAAGACTCTTCCAACCAGGTGTCTCCTATGTATATTTCACCATCATTTGAGATTTCTTAATATGCTCAGTCACAGAGAAAACTTTGTTCAATTATCCTTCAATTACCAACATCAAGGGAGGCATAAAACAGGAGGATAGACTCATAAGATGTTTGTCATCATCACGGGGAGTGTCTACATGGAGTTCAAATGGAACAAGATGGGGATTGGTTATCAACAACAACATGGGGTACCAATATTGATAGGCTATGAATCTGTTGAATTTTGAGGTTTTTCCATTATGGAGCTGCCTGCATTGATAGTCTCAGGTACCATAGTTCCCTTATGATTGTGCCCAGCTCTGACTAATTATCAAATCTCTTTCTTGACATAGGGTTGGTTGCACTGCATGTCATTTTCCAGGCCTGATACCACTTTTCTGTTGTTCCCTTTTATGTCGTCTCCTCCACTAGAAAGAGAAAAGATGAAGAGATTATGCCTCCTCTCTTTTCTGTTCTGTGTGACATCTGTGTACAAATGATTGACCATTTCCTTTCTTCCAATCATGAAGAAGTTACCTTAACAACAAAGTCATTAATTAATCAGCTCCCTATACTTTTTTTCAATTAGCAGTGAATCACTTCTCTGTTTTTTTTTAATTGCTCAGGTCTTAAAGGTAGCAATCCTGCTCTCACCCTCTCCTCTTCTCCCTCCCCCCTCCCCAATGCCACTCACATTTGAAAACAGGGTTTGGACACACAAGCGCACACACACACAAATATGTCATAATTAAAGTTATATAGAAGAGTTCCTTAATACTGTTATTTTTGCCCTAAAATATTACTGTCACTACTTCTAGGTTTATCTTTTTCCTTTTAGGCTCTTCTATTCCCTCTCAAAGGAAAAGGTAAAAAGGTTAGTTTTCTAACAGTAACCTCCCTTCCCTCACTTGTGTTCTAGAGCCCATATTCTACATACTCTTAAGAGATCTTCCTTCTATCCCTCCCCATTCCAGAACCTTTTCATCTTTTGGAACTTTCCCTTCTAACTTCTCATGATATAAAAGTCTTCCTATCTTGAAAATTCCTGACCTTACCATCCCATCTAGATACATTTTCTTCTCTCACCTTCACAGTCCAATTTGATTGAATTGAATGAAAAGTGTACAACTCTATTCTTCATCATTTATCACCTTCTCAACATTGGTACCCTTTGAGAATGAAGGATGAACAAGAAGTCCCCTTCTCTCCCCAAATATAGCTTCCTTCCTGTGGCCAGAATGGCCTTTGTTTTCTTTGAGTGACTCACCTTACCTCATTGAGACTCGTTGGGCGCTGGGACTTCTCTTCCGGGGCAGGAAGCCCAGAAACCATGCCAGGAAGAAGAGAACTTCCTGTGTGATGAGTCATGGGGCTGGCTGAGGGGAGGTGTTGACTCCAGAGCCACGCCCTGTTGGGTGTTAACCTAGGGGAAGGGGCCAACTCAAGAACCAATTGGCCCTGGTCATTCAGGCGGCGCTTGATGATGTCAAAAACTCTATAAGAGGGGAGGGGAAAGCTTGAAGAGCTCTCTTTCCTTTTCCGGTTGGCTCGGGAGCAGTGGCGAGCGAGCATGACTCTGGGCCAGCCCTTGCCCTCGGGCTGAGCCCAGATGTTGGTAACTATGAATTGTATTGGGTCTGGCTGTTGATATTTGTAATTTGTTTGTATTTTGGTTTTGAGGTTCGGGGTGCTGGTTCGTTTCCCCCGAACTAAATGAATGTTCTGAACCTCAGGGTGCTGGCTTTTTCCCCTGAAGTACGTGAATGAATCTGTATTTGGTATGTCTCTTGATGCTTGTCTCTTTGCTCCCCTGAACGAACTGAATGCTAACTGAATGCTGGCATTTTTCCCCTGAACTAAATGAATGTTGTCTGTATGCTAACTGAATGCTGGATTAAAGTAAGCTGGTCAACCCCTTCACCGTGCTTTCCTTGTTTAAGCAGATAAAAAGAACCTGTGCTTTCCCGGCATCCCAGCAGCCTCCTGGGTGCTGGCAGCCTCCTGGCTGCTGGCTGTGGGGGGGATCTTACGCCCCCACAGAAGCTGCTAGCTGGATTGTTAATACACTTCCTTACTACTCTACTGAAATTACTCACTTAAAAGTCAGTCACTTCTCTTTTTCATCAGAATCAATGACTTGTTCCTCTGTTCTTACTAATTTTTCAGCTGCACTTGACAGTTTTGACCACTTCACCATTCTTGAAACCTTTTCATCCCAAGGTTTTTTTATTATATTTTATTATATATTTTATTATATTTCATTATTTTAATCCTCTCTTCTCACTTCTCTTTCCTTTCTCTTTCATGACTTCTTTTCCTCATCTTCACCCAATATTGTTGGCATTCCCCAAGGCTTAATATTTGGCACTCTCTATAACCTCTACACAATAATTTCCATACTCTTGGCTTTCCCTTTCCACATTCTCAATTAGAAGTTCTTTGTTGATAGTTCCTAATTTAATATCACCATTTAATTCTCTTTTGGACCTCTATTCCCAGCTTGTCTCTAAAAAGTTTCTACTTGATGATTCAATGTCATCTCAGAGTGAATATAGCCAAAATAGAGCCAACTTATCATTCCTCCACCAAATCTACATACTCTACCAAATTTCCTATTCCATTAGTGGGACTATAATTCTCCCAGGCACTCAGGCCCCAAACCTAGTAGTCATTCCAGTTTTTATCCTTTCACTTATTATGTAATAACAATAGCTGAAATTTATGTTTCTTTAAAATTTACCAAGTACTTAATATATAACATCATATTTTAGCCTCACAACCACCTGTTTGATAGTTACTATAGATGTTCCTATTCCTGATGGGGGTGCTTGGGTGCTTGTGCTTGGACCCTAATTCTAATGTCACATTTCTCCTTAGCCTCTGCTTGGGTGCCTGTGCCTGGACCCCAATTCCAAAACCACATCCAGTTCTAAAATCACATCTCTCCCTATCCTCAAAATACTGTCTCAGGCAGTTCCTCTCCAGTTCAAGGGCAGCATGCCTTAGCAAAACACGTATCTCTCCTTCTGATACTGTGGCCAGCTGTACCTATAGAATTTATTAGTTTGGACTCTCTGTGTATGTGCTAATTGGCTGTGCACTGGGCCATAATGATATTTACTACTTACTGACCTTACTGATATGTATCCTAGACATAGTCAAATGTATACTCCCTTACATTCATCTTGTCCAACAAGACATTCGATGGAAGCAGCCTGGGTATTTCCAGTCAGCTCTGACTGTTTGTTGAATTAGGCTGCCCCCCACCCCGGGCTATTTCCCAGTGAGCTCTGGGTAAAACACCTGTGCAGTAGATACAAAAAGTGCATGTTCCTTTAAGAACTGACCACCCTTTGACCACTCCCTAATCCCACCCCAAAACACCTAATTGACATGTTTCACCCCAAAATCTCCTATAAAAATTTTACTTCTACCCCTGTGGTGTCAGGTTCCCTGAGAACTCTTGCCCACTGAAAAGCATAATAAATCTTTGCCACCTTGACTTAAAGAATGCTTCAGATCATGAATTCATTCTAGACAGCCCTGGCCCTCTCCAGTACTCACATCATTGAGGGGGTTCTCCCCCTCAACTACCCTGTCTGGGAACTCCAGGCTTAGGGTTCCTGGACCTTGTCTCTCCAACCTTCAACATTTCCACTTTGCACCTTGAAACTTAGGGAAGTCTATTGACTTGCCCTTGGTCAGAAAACTTGTATGTATCATAAGTAGAATTTAAATCAGTTCTTGACTCCAGTCTTAGCATTCTATCCACTATGCCACACTGACTCTCTTATATCTAATTTGTTACCAATTCCTGGAGTCAGGAAGACCTGAGTTCACAGCCACTTAGCTGCATGACCATGAGCAAGTCACTTAACCTATATTTGCCTCAGTTTCCACATTTATCTAGTGGGAGTAATAATAGTACCTACTTTCCAGAGTTGATGTAAGGATAAAATGAGATAATATCTATAAAATGCTTTGCAAACTTTAGGGTCTTACATAAATGTTAGTTATCATTATTGTTATTTCTTTGAAATATATCTTATACCTATCCTTCTTCATTCTCATTGCTCTCACTCCACTCCAGGCCACAATTATATGGATAATTGCAATAGCTATTTTCCCTGCCTCTGATCTCTCTGCCCTCTAAATAATTTCTCTGTTTAGCTGCCAGACTAATCTTTCTAAAACACCTCTTTCATCTTATCACTCTCCTCAAAAAATGTACCTTACTTCTTCATTATATATTAAATAAAGTCCAAATTCCTTATCTTGACATTCAAAGTCCTCCATGGCCTGGCCTCATTTCACCTGTCTGTAAGTACTTGCCAACAGCATCTCCTTCAGTCAGGTCAATCTCCTTACTGTTCTATGCATTCTCAGCTAAATACCTGTCTGATTCTATTTCACCAGTTTGGAATAAATTTTTCTCCTATCTAAAGACTACTATCTTTCAGGGGCCATCTGAAGTCCCCTTCTTTTGCAGCCTTTTCCAACAATTTCTTCCCTAAACTTTATACTGCCTAGCACAGTGGTGGACACAGATAACAACAATAATGATGATGATAATAATAAACAGTAGCAGTAATACAGCATTTTTAAAGGTTTGTAAAGTGCTTTACAGATATTATGTCAATTTATCTTCACAACAACCCTGGGAGTCCTTTTCATCTCTTTCCTGCCTGTACTACCTTGCAGCTTCTCTGACTGACTTCACCATGCCACAGGAAGCTCATTATTGGGATAATCTCATTATCCTGCAAGATCCCATCAGCTTTGGAACTCTACCTCATCAATATCCTCTGTCCATCTCATTGGAGGGCGGAGCCATGAACTCCCAAACCTCCATTTAAAGAGGGAGCTCAGCTCAAAAATCACCTTATTTCTTACCTGACTGCACTTCTTTGGGATTTCTCTGACTGACTTCTCCACCATGTCCCAAGAAGCCCATTACAGGGGAAATCTCATCATGCAATATACCATCAGCCTTGGTACTCTACCTCAGCATTACACTCTGTCCCTCTGATTAGAACAGAGATTCCCAAACTTATTTGGCCTACAACCCCTTTTAAAAAATTACTCAGTGACCACCTGGAAACTACTTTCTTTAACCCTTTAATCGTTATTTTTTAAAAATCACATCATTTCAAAAAATATAAAATATATGTATTTTTTAAATTATGCATCTTAAATTTAATAATTTATTGTAAATTTGTGGTTTTTTCCTGCATTGAAACTTTGATGATGCAATATTGCATCATATAACCATATAGTATTGTTTTATGAGCAAGTCATTATATGCACATATTCCTGCCGATGCATGCTGGGCTTCTGAACAACGCATGATACACTCACCTGCCAACACTTGCTTGTTAAGACCTGTTGGTAGACTTGACCACTGATCAGTTGTAACTTGCATTTTGTGTGTTTATTTGGAAAATAATGTAATCACTATGACTTTAACTCTGTTACACAACAGATTAAATGTACAGTTTTCCAAAATTTTCTTCTCTTTTTTCCTTATGCTTCCACTTCCCCCTTAGTTTTATTCAATGCCCCCCAATTGCACCCTAGGCTACTACTGCCCCCTAGATTATTTCAGTGCCCTCCAGGGGGACAGTATCGGCCACTTTGGGAATCTCTGGTACAGGATGGAACCATGAATTCTAAAACCTCCATTTAAGAAAGGAGCTCAGCTCAGAACATCTTATTTCTCACATGGTTGCCCTACTCTGAGACTTCTCTGACTTTTCTGCCATGCCCCTGAGTAAGTTACCTTCCCTCTCCTCTTCTCACCTCACTCCCTTTCCCCCTCCACCTTTCCAGCTTCCTTTTATGTGTTGTTTTCCCCTATAAAATTATAATCTCCTTGAGGGCAGGGACTGTACAGTGCCTGGCACATAGGAGGTACTTAATAAATATTTATTCACTGACTCAAGTAGATGCTATTTTTATGTCCATTTGGCAGATGAGGAAATTGAGGCAGAGAGATTAAGTCACTTGCCTAGGACCATATGGCTACTAACTATCTGAGGCTAGATTTGAACTCTGGTCTTCCTGACTATAGGCCCAGCATTTTATTCCCTGTACCACTTAGCTGCTTGAGTGGGTGATTGTAAAACAAATATAAAGTGGAATCGGTTTCCTCCAAAGCTAATGATGGTGCCCTGAACAATCCTGAATGTTGCAGCTTCCACTAGACTGTGATATGCATATAATAGCTGTTCAAGCTTCCATCTCTGAAGATTAATGAAGGGTCAAATAGGACCAAAGTTGAAGAAAGATTATTAAGAATATGGAGCAACAATGTGGAAGCTCGTTGGCTATAGCACATGAGATTATAGACTCTGCAGCAATGTGTCTAAACTATGTAGGTACAGTATAAGGGAAATGTACTGCCAGTAGCCCAGGACAGTTTTCCTGTAATTGCAGCTTCAGGGTGGTGACTGGGGATAAGTGTTGAGTCTGGGGATGCCTGAATTGAATGAGACAACAGCTGTTTCCAGACGTTGTGCTAGGATATTGCTACCTGAGACTTTTTTGTTTTGCCTTTTTAACACAATTTGAAAGAATGGATGGAAGAATGAATCACTTATTAAGCACTTACTGTGTGCGAAACACTGTGCAGAGCATTGAGGATACAAATAGAAAAAGTGAGACAGTCTTTACTCTCCAGAAGCTTACACTGTAATTGAGGGAGATGACATATACAAGAAAGTTTAGATTCAGGACAAGTGGAAAAGACCAGACTCCTAAGAGTACATCAGGTGCAGGGGGCAAGACCCAGTGATATATTAGGTCAGATCTCAGTGTTGAAAGGACCATGGGACATAGAGGCAGGGCAGTTGGTAAGGCCTGGTGATCCTCTATCTCACTGGGAGAAATGGAATTGTTGACTCCTATTGAGCAAACAATTGGAGTGTAGGAAAAATAAGGGGGGGTGGTTAGGGTATTCCTGTTGTGATGCATCTCACCTCTGGCTGACTGCCTAGAGTGGATTCTGTGATGACCTACAGTCTGGGAAGGGGACTGGTTTAGGGGATTGTGGAATAAACTGATCCCTGGGTTGGTGGAAGGAGGTCTAACACAGGTTGCTGACAGTTATTGCTGGGATTTCTATGATAAAGTTAGAAGTATAACAAGCAAACAGTAGATGCTTAATAAATGATTACAGATTCATTGCTGATTTGAGAGACATAGCAGACGATCCTGAAAATTGATTGGTATAAGGGAGTTTCTATAACTCAGCCAGGGAGGTTTGTGTGAAAGAACTAGCATCTGTCGAGGCTGGAGTTCTCAGCATAACTAGATGCCTTAGGTCTCTGTGTGAGGGTAAACATCGCAACAGGGAGATGTGCATCGTTCTGTATCATGGCAACACTATCCTTAGGGAGCTGGGATAAGATAGCCATTCAGATTCTGTCTTGTATGGCATATTTGAATGGCAAATATGAACCTCTAGTCATCTAGATTTAGGAAAAGTTTGTAACTAGGTTGGGGGAGGAGAGGGACAAGAGAATTCAGGGCATGAGGCATGTGTGGCAGCATGTGCTAGGTCCCAAAGAAAGTATATAAAATAGAGGGACAGAATCTTGCTGATATTGGTGAGGGTTAGACTAGGTCTTTTGTGCTGCTGAGGTCGAACATGTTGGAGCATCATTATGGTACACATTAAAAGAACAATATAGTGAAACTGAGTCAAAGGTTCAGTATAGCCTCTGTATCTATTCACCTCTCCTTTTCTTGCTTCTTGTGTGACCTGAGTCTCCTTGAGATATGAACCAAAGTGGGGGTGGGGAGGTCAGTTCTATCTGTGTCTCAAGAAAACAGGAGTCTGTAGGGAGCTTGGTCTGTTCTTGCCTGTCTGTAGATTGTAGGAGTGGCACTGGAGGTCAGAGCACCTGTGTATCAAACACTTGAACAGTAGCTTGAGGTTAGCAACTTCCAATCACTTCCTAGTCTTTCTGATTGAAATAAAGTGTATCTCACCTAGGGTCAGAACATCCTCTGGGGTTTTGACTTTGATGAGACTGGCTGATGAGATTGTTTTAGAAGAGGATAGGCAGACTTAGAGTGACCAATTATTTACAGTAGGTTGGAGTAAGGTCAAAGAATTAGGGGGTTTCTAAGAGTTTCCATTCCTACACTTTGTCGGCTATGAATTGTTATAGCTGCCTGGGGTTTACCTCTAAAACATTGGGAAAGCCAAAGATTGTGTATATTTGTATTCTATTGTATTGTATATTTGTATTGTAACATATACCTCAGAAGAACAGGGATCTTTTGTGGGATACTCTTATCTTGATATGTCTGCAAACATATTTGCATATATGCTTCAGGAATGAAGCTGCCAGAAGCCCAACTTGAGCTCAGGGGACTACAGTATAATCAGTCTTTAGTGACACCTGGTTCTAGGTTATTATGTCTCAGTGTGCACCAAAGAATATCAGTTCAATTCAATTCAACAAACATTATTAAAGTACCCACTATGTGTAAGTCACTTGTAGAAGCATGAGTACTTGTGCTTCCCGTACCCGAGAGCCTTTTCTGATGCATGTACTCCTATTTCCACTCCTGCATCAATTCAGCCATTCAGCGCCTCTCTCTCCCCAGCACTGCTCTGCCTGAACCAGCAAACCAATGTGTATACAGGTATACATACACTCAGAATCAAAGGAGAATGCTTCAGATCCCACATGTCTGTCTGAAAGGAGATCCAGGTTGTTCCCGTGACTATTTTTAAAAGAGTTTAAACAAGGAGTCACCTCTTTCCCCTTTCCAGATTGCCAGAAACACTAATTACTTCTCTCCTGTGGCCTAAGTTTGGAACACAGCTAGCTGAACAATTTGCATGAAGCCACAAAGTATATAATTAATGGCTGTCAAGTACCTGTGAGATGCATCTTTTTGTTAACATTTGTACTTTACTCCTCCTCAATTAAAGTGACAACAGAATAATCTTGAGATTTATTTAAATTGCTAAGAAATCACTTTGCTTCTAGCTTTCTAGAAACTGTTCCACAGAACTAGATTATATCGAATTAGACACAATGTAGGAATTGCATTTAAAATAAACCTTTAGAGTGAGGGTGAAGATATGAGGTTCCTGACAAGAAATCTGAGCAATCAGTTACCTACAAAGGCTGCCCATCCTGATTCCTGAGGTGACAAACACCAATAGATTGTGTGAGTCCTTCATGAGTGGCAATACCATTATCCAAATATAACTAAGGTTCTGGTAAAATTGTGGAATGCTAAGAAATTTAGGATGGGTATACAGGGAAAAGCATTAGACTAGGATCCCGAAAACTTTAGTTCCAGTTCTGAACTTGTCATTATCTAGCAATGTGACTTTGGGCAAGTTACTTATCTCCCTGTATCTTACTGTCCTCACAGGGACAATAATACCTTTCTGTCTACTTTCCAAGACCAAATAAATAACATATTTGGAAATACACTGGGAAATATAAATTTCTACTGAAATATAAAGTGTTCTTTAAGTGTTTAAATTCTCAATTAACAATGATCTCTTGAGAGAATGGCATGGTGGATACTTGATATCATGAAGCTTGGGTTCACATTCTGATTCTCTTTCTTAATGACTAAGTAATCTTGGGCTGGTCCCCTCATTGCACTTGGCTTAAGTTTTCTCATCTGTAAAATGAAGGAACTGTGAAATGATTTAAGTGCCTTCTACATCTAATATTCTAGGAAACTCTGGGCTTGTTTTTATTTGTGCTTTTTAAAAGCAAAAATTCAGATCATAGTCTGAAAGATATCCAGTTGCTTAGGAAATTAGAATACGTTGCCATAGGTTATGAATGGCTAGGACCAAAAGGTACCTGCATACTCTTTTTCAACTCTAGAACTAATAAAGTATGTGGGTCTAATTGAACATGGAACTTCTTTATATTTAATATTCCTACCATGCAAAAGGAGAATAACATTATGAATTAAGTAAAAAGGACATAGTCATTTCTGGGGGATGAAGTAAAGTAAAAATTATGGAGAAATGAAACCTAGAGATAACAAAATCTCATTCATTTTAGCCATGATTTTTCAACACTTCCAAACTAAAACTCTTATGAGAGAAGCTAAGGAGTAACATTATAATTCAGTTCTTTCCTTCTTCCTCCTTTCTTCCTACCCAACTTCTGATACAGATGTTAATAGTCAGAGAATCATGGGAAACTATGCATCCAAAAGAAGAATGGAGAATTACTGGCCTAACACTGGATAAATGAAAACGACTATATAAATACTTGCAGGAAGAAATGTTGAACCCTTCTCTACAATTCGTGTGTGTGTGTGTGTGTGTGTGTGTGTGTGTGTGTATACAGATGCATAAGTGAGAGGAGTGTAAGTGAATCACAGAATGGATTGAATTGGGTAGATTGTTGTTGTTCAGTCATTCAGTTGTGTTTGACCCTTCAAGACTCTTTTTGGGGTTTTCTTGGTAAACATACTGGAGTGGTTTGTCATATCTTTCTCCAGCTCATTTTACAGAGGAGGAAACATAGGTGAAGAGGGTTAAGTGACTTGCCCAGGGTCACATAGATAGTAGGTTTCTGAGACCAGATTTGAACTCAAGTCTTCCTGACCCCAACTCTTTTACAGTCAGAACTCTTAAAAAAACCTTCAGTTTCATAATTTTGCTACTGTGCCATGGGATATAAGACTGAAAACTATTTCTTGGAAAATGAAATGTTTTATTTACCCAAATCAAAGGATTTTAATTTGCATATGCTAAATTTTATAGCATGCCAACTTTATATAGGTATGCTATAAATTGCACTAATTATCACCTGACTTATGAAAACACCTAATAATTCTCACCTAAACAAAATTCTGGTCTCACTTCATCTTCTTAGCAAAGACATGGTAGCAGAGAACTAAAGAGAGGTCTCCTATTAGACAGGCATCGTCAGTTTAAAAAATATCTTGTTATACCACTCAATTAGTACTCAATACTGTCACATCGCTGATAATTCACAGTCTTTATTAAAGAACAGAGGAATAGACGAAGCATGAGAAAAATACACACAGAGGAAGTAAAGATACAAAGACAGAAGCAGAAATATGCACAAAGAGAGGAGAGAGAGGTTCTCATAATAAGGAAATACACAAACATGAACACTACTTGAAGATGTCTGGGAGAATATAAATGGACACTCACATACATTGAGTTGGAATAAGTAAGGATTTAAATGATAGGCATTAAGGGTCTGTTATTTCTCTAAAGAATCATGCGTAAGTGCCTAAATCAGATTTTTAGCCAGATGTTATCCATGTTATTCTGGGATCACAGAATTATTGAATTAGAGAGTTAAAAAGGGTTTCAGATGTCAGCTAGCCTAACCTCCACCCAAAGCATAACTTTTATTCTACATCATTACTGACAAACTATCATAGAATCAAAGATTTAGAGCTGAAAGGCATGATAGATGTCCTCCAATCCACTCCCTTCCCCACCCTCCTCACATATTTTATGGATAAGGAAACTGAACCTCACCCTCCAGACTACCATTCTCTCTAATTACCATGTTACAGTTGCAAAGCAATTGATATGCGTGATTGTATTTGCTTACATACCAATGGACATTTTATAGCGCTTTCAAAATTGCAAAGTGCTATACAATTAATTCATTTGAGCCTTATAACAAAACTTTGAAACATATATTTTCAATATTATTATCCTAATTTTACAGATAAGGAAATGTAGGCTCGGAGAAGCCCCATAGATAATAAGCATCCAAGACAAGATTTGAAATTGGATCTTTCCAAGTTCAGCATTTTTTTGATTGCTGACACCTTGTGAGGTAGATAATATAACTGTAAAGGTGAGGGTTTCTACCCTCTCCCCAAATAATGTAAACAAAGGAAATGCATGCTTCTTAACTGAATCAATCAAAGGTGTAAACTAGATGTGCACAATTCTTAGTCAGTTTGGGAGGACTGGAGTGCTTGGATTATTGGATAAAGAAAGATGATGCTATATGAGGAATATCTTGGGATTGACTGAAATAATTAGATATACCTCTGGGCCACCACACAACCTACTAAGCCAATTTGTATTCCCACATTCTCCAAGAGTACCCAGGTAGTCTAGTGGTGGAACAGCTCTAGCCAAGCCTCAGTGAGGGAATCACCAGGCAACTGCATGAGTTGGGAGGATCCATCATAGTCAAGCTACCATCAACCAGAAACAGTAGTAGTGTTATCACACCAAGGAAAATCAGTTTTAGGATCAATAACTGTTGGAGCCCAGCAGCATGTTATGCCTAAGAAGAACTTCATGAGGATTTCACAAAGGGAGAACAAGATTTCCAATAATCAAGAACTACGAGTTTACTTTCTGGCCACCTAAGCTCTCCATGTTTGAGCTCACTTTTCCCAGGGACCTTGTATTTGCAAAGGAGAGAGTGTGTCCCCAGTTTGGGTGGGGAGTAAACTGTATTTCTATAACAACTGTCCTTACTAAACATATGCAGTAATACCCTTTCTAAAAGCTAATTCACTCTGGCTAATAATCAGTGGGGAATACACTGGATGGGGTTTGTGAGTGATAGTATTAGAAAATTCCACTACCCTTTAGAGTCATACCTAGAACTCCAAGGGAATAGTTAGACACTCTCTGAGAATCCTTGTATGTGAATGTGAGTGGAGTTGGAAAAGTTCCAGAGAGAGTGCCATATAAATATCTTTATCTCTAATACAATGGGATGTTATTAAACTTTTTAAGTCTGGTGCTCTTTCCACTATGATGTTTTTGTCTATCCAACTGAAAATTGTTTTTTAATGGATTATGATATAATAGAGAGGGGAAAAAAAGACCTTTGGGCATTATAACAGCATCTCCATTAATAGGTAATAAGTCCATATCAATCTATCTATATTTTCTGGTGATTAAGATAGAAAGCACATGTAGAGAAGAGCCCAGCAGGAGTGGGTAACCTGTGGCTCCTGAAGTTTGGATTCAGTCAAAGGGCCACACTTGAGGACCTAGAGGGCCACATGTGGCCTCAGGCCGTAGGTTTCTCATCCCTGGCCCAGACTGTGTGATATTCATTGTTTCAAACACTGAGCATTTAATTAGCGCTTAATAATAGTAAATTTGATTAATGTTTATTCTTTTGGTAGAGCAATGGTATACAGCCTTTCAGAGCAACACGAAATAAACACACTATCCAAGTAAAATTAAATAAGAGAATTTAAGGTGGGCTGAATACTTGTGGAGTTTTTAGTGTATGACTGGATCATCTTTATTTACTGAGAATTCTATAGGACTATTTTTTAAGGCTAAGTTTTTGCGCCTCTGTTAAGTCCTCAAGAGGTACAATAGAAAGACAATTGGAATTGGAGTCAGAAGCCCCAAGTTCTAGTACCAGAATTGCCACTTATTAATTGTATGAGTTAGGACAAGAGACAACCTCTGTGCCTCAGTGTCCTTATCTTGAAAACTGGGATAATAATATCTGACTTGTTCAAAGAACTGTGAGATTTCAATAAGAAACCTTTTATAATATATTTTGTAAACCAATGATCTCTCTTTAAATGTCAACTATCATCATCATCATTATCACATGTTGAGTTTATAATCCTATGATTTTAGAAAAAAGTTGGGGGGCGGAGCCAAGATGGCAGCTGGAAAGCAGGGACTTGTGTGAGCTCCCCGCCCAGGTCCCTCTAAACACCTATAAACATGGCTCTGAAGAAATTCTAGAACTGCAAAACCCATGAAATAGCAGAGGGAAGCAGGGCTCCAGCCCAGGATAGCCTGGATGGTCAGTGGGTAAAGTCTATCGCAGGGACCTGGGAGTGGAGTGGAGCACAGCCCTGCGTGGGCCGCGCCCTGACCGACCAGACTGGGAGCTGGGCAAAACAGGCCCTAGCACCCTGAATCAGTGAGCTGTGGCAGTTACCATGCTTCTCAACCCACAAACACCAAAGACTACAGAGAAAGTTAGTGGGAAAAGTGGCAGTGGACAGAGTGAAAGGAGTTTGCAGTTTGGCCACTGCCCTGGGGGCAGCAGAGGAGGTGCAGCTACAGAACTACAGCTGCAGTTGCTTCTGGCCCCAGGCCCACCTGGTGGGAGGAATTAAGTGGCGGATCAGAGCAGGAGTGCTGAGCCCACTTAAGATCTGAGTCCAGTCTGGGTTGGCAGTTCTTGGGGGAGGAGGAGCACTGGTATGGCAGAGCTTGCTGTATAGAAATAGCTCTGAAAAAAACAGCACATCCCCTCAAGCTTGGAACAAAGTATTCTATACTCTACAAGCAGTCATACCCCGACGAAAAACTCAAGGGTCAAGTAGTTGGCTGGGAACATGGCCAGGCAGCGAAAATGGTCTCAGATTCAAACTCAGCCTTTGGAATCTTTCTTTGCTGACAAAGAAGACCAAAACATACAGCCAGAAGAAGTCAACAAAGGCAAAGAGCCTACATCAAAAGCCTCCAAGAAAAACATGAAGTGGTCTCAGGCCATGGAAGAGCTCAAAAAGGATTTGGAAAAGCAAATTAGAGAAGTAGAGGAAAAATTAGGAAGAGAAATGAGAATGATGCGAGAAAACCATGAAAAACAAGTCAATGACTTGCTAAAGGAGACCCAAAAAATACTGAAGAAAATAACACCTTAAAAAATAGACTAACCCAAATGACAAAAGAGCTCCAAAAAGCCAATGAGGAGAAGAATGCCTTGAAAGGCAGAATTAGCCAAATGGAAAAGGAGGTCCAAAAGACCATTGAAGAAAATACTACCTTAAAAATTAGATTGGAGCAAATGGAATCAAGATATTATAAAACAGAACCAAAGGAATGAAAAAATGGAAGACAATGTGAAATACCTCATTGGAAAAACCACTGACCTGGAGAATAGAGCCAGAAGAGATAATTTCAAAATTACTGGACTACCTGAAAGCCATGATCAAAAAAAGAGCCTGGATATCATCTTTCAAGAAATAATCAAGGAGAACTGCCTTGATATTCTAGAGCCACAGGGAAAATACAAATTGAAACAATCCACTGATCACCTCCTGAAAAAGATCCCACAAAGAAAACTCCTAGGAATATTGTCATCAAATTCCAGAGCTCCCAGATCAAGGAGAAAATACTGCAAGCAGCCAGAAAGAAACAATTTCAATATTATAGGAACACAATCAGAATAACACAAGATCTAACAGCTTCTACATTAAGGGATCAAATGACTTGGAATACGATATTCCGGAGGTCAATGGAGCCAGGATTAAAACCAAGAATCACCTACCCAGCAAAACTGAGTATCATGCTCCAAGGAAAAATATGGACATTCAATAAAATAGAGGACTTTCAAGCTTTCTCAGTGAAAAGACCAGAGCTGAATAGAAAATTTGACTTTCAAACACAAGAATCAAGAGAAGCATGAAAAGGTAAACAAGAAAGAGAAATCACAAGGGTCTTACTAAAGTTGAATTGTTTTGATTACATTCCTACATGGAAAGATGATGTATATAATTCATGAGACCTCAGTATTGGGGTAGCTGAAGGGAATATACATATATGTACATATATGTATTTGTGTATATATATGTATATGTATGTATATATATACAGGTATATATATATACATATACATATATATACACACACATACATACATACATATTTATAGACAGAGGGGACATGGTGAGTTAAATATGATGGGATCATATATAAAAAATAAAATAAAATTAAGGGATGAGAGAGGAATATATTGAGAGAGGGAGAAAGGCAGAGATAGAATGGGGTAAATTATCTCACATAAAAGTGGCAAGAAAAATCAGTTCTGTTGGGAGGGAGGAGGGGGCAGGTGAGGGGAATGAGTGAATCTTGCTCTCATTGGATTTGACCTGAGGAGGGAATAACATTCACACTCAATTGGGTATCTTACCCCACAGGAAAGAAGGAGGAAGGAGATAAAAAAGGGGGGGATGATAGAAGGGAAGGCAGATAGGGGGAGGAGGTAATCAAAAGCAAACACTTATGAAAAGGGACAAGGTCAAAGGAGAAAATTGGATAAAGGGGGATAGGATAGGAAGGAGCAAAATATAGTTAGTCTTTCACAATATGAGTATTGTGGAAGGGTTTGCATAATGATACACATGTGGCCTATGTTGAATTGCTTGCCTTCTTAGGGAGGGTGGGTGGGGAGGGAAGAGGGCAGAGAATTTGCAACTCAAAGTTTTAAAAGAAGATGTTAATAAAACGTTTTTACATGCAACTAGGAAATAAGATATACAGGCAATGGGGCATAAACATCTATCTTGCCCTACAAGAAAGTAAGGGAAAAGGGGATGGGGGGGAGTGGGGTGACAGAAGGGAGGGCTGACTGGGAAACAGGCAATCAGAATATATGCCATCTTGGAGTGGGGGGAGGGTAGAAATGGGGAGAAAATTTGTAATTCAAACTGTTGTGAAAATCAATGCTGAAAACTAAAAATATTAAACGAATAAATAAGAAAAAGGCAAGATGCAAAGGTCATGGTGTGGGAAAATCATGTGACTGAGCCTGGCTGATAGAGACACAAAGAAGAGGTGTTCCCAAAGAGAGTTAGTAACCTGTAGTTCTTCAGTGCACTGACACTTTTAACAAAATTTACTATTTGTAACAAATTTATGTATACTTATGGTATACTGTAAATATAAAATAAATTAATAATGAAAAGGAAAAAAAAGTTGGCAACTCCAAAAGCTACCCATACAACCAGATTGAGTTGTGAAAGCAGAAGGATATAAAACATAGAACCTCGGGCCAGTCATCCCCTCAGAGGAGAACAGAGCCCAACTTTAACATAAAGTTCAAAGTAAAAAAGCAGGCTGGAAAAATGAGCAAACAACAATAAAAGAATCGGAACATAAAAATCTAACGTGATGACAGGGAAGTTCAAGACACAGACTCAGTAGAAGACAATGACTTGAAAACATCTTCAAGTGAAGCCTCAAAGACAAATGCAGATTGGACATAAGCCCAACAAGAATTTCTAGAAGATCTAAAGAAAGAGATTAAAACAAACAAACAAAAATTATTTTAAAAATCAAATAAGAGCAATGGGGAAAAATTGGGAAAATAAATAAGAGCTATGCAAGAGTTTATGAAAAAAGAAGTAATAGCTTGGCAAAAAGAGAAACAAAAAACTGGAGAAAATAACTCCTTTAAAATCAGAGTTGGTCAAATGATAAAAGAGATACAAAAACTCACTGAAGAAAATGGCTCCTTAAAAAGAAAAATGGGAAGTGCTTACATATAATACTCTTCATCATTGTTTGTGTACTTGGACTCAGATCCAATTTGCCTTTAATTTTATATTAAATAGACTGGTTCCAGTGAATAGCAAAAAAAGGATATAGGCAATATCATTTCACAGGAGTTAAGGAGAGATATCAGATATGATATTAGGTGAGATTGAGTAACGTATTTTTTAGAAAATCCTTTCAATATGAATAAAAGAGAGAAACATGAAGTAGTTTATCAGCTTGACCTACCTTCATATTGTCAAGTACTCTGAATTTCTTTTATTTCCTAATGAGAAACCCAAAACAAAACCAATACTATTTCTACAATAGGCTGTCTAGAACCAAGAACATCCTATTACTAAATCATCACAATGGCTCCCTGTGAATTGTAAAACAGTGTAAACTCATTGATTAATTTAATTTAATGGCATCCAAGTTCAAAACCAATAGGACTTACATTTAAATGAATTCACCTGGAATTGAAGAATAGAATATAGTGAGGTGAAGTCAGTGAGGGGCCTACTACCCTACCCTTAATTTTGAGCCTAGTGGTTTGCATAAAATATGGCAGGTTCTGCTTTAATTTTTAGGAGTTCTGGATTTTCTGGTCCATTTTCAGGTTATCTCTGAGCCAAGGTTATTAGTAAGCAATTTTAAGACCTAAGCAAGACTTTGGGTATCCATACCAATCTAGAGCAGGGTGAATCTTTCTTGTCTTAGAGATAACTTGTGGTTAGGCCAGACCTTCACATAGTCACTGATGACTGACCAGTGTATATCAGTAAGGTCATCCTGATGACAAATTATACACTTGGGTCAGAAACTGGATTAATATCCAAGTGCACAGAATTGAATTAATGGCCATTCTCTTGGCTAGCTCGACTCTAGAGAACAGAGAAAATAATCAACCTGTATTTCAGCAAACCTTATTGACTAATTGTTTGGGAGCACCAGAAGGCTAAGAACTGTAATAAGAGCCTCATAAGCATCAATAAAAATAATATATGGTAAATGGCCATTGAGATATCCTTCATTAAACAACATATGGGGGTCTAAATATCTGTAATCAGTTATGTGGGACATTGTGGTTGTGGATTATATTAGCAAGCCTTGGGAATAAAAAATATCCAAGAACTATGGTTTTATACAATTAAAAAAGTAGTCAGTTAATCATAGGTCCTGGGAGACAATTAAACAATTCTCTTTCCTTTACCCTTAGCGCGATGAGGCTGTTAACTGTTTTAGTCATTTAAAAATTTAGAAGGTCTCTTCTTATTTAGCCATGAAAATCTTCTGCTATGAAATGTACTTTCAACTCTCAAGGAACAAATCAGGAACTGTGAAAACTAACCCTGGTTTTAGACCACGTGAGGGTGTTGCCAATTATTTCAAGAAAAGTTGTGAAATTCACAAAAGACTTGCAAAATAAATTAATTTTGGTACCCTTTAATTTATGGCATAAATACTTTATCTATTTACTGGATGGTCATACATTCAAAGTAGTAAAATGTCAAGCTCAAAACTGGGTCATGGTAATAACATCAAAATAAAACACTGGCATTGGATATCTACAAAGGGCAAAGATGTCATCCATGGCCCAGAGAATCCTCTCATACAGATCTTTCCTTCCAAAATTTACCAAGTTGTGATTCCTGCCTACTGCGGCTGGCTACAGTCCCTGGCTTCAGCAGTGGTTGCTGGTCCGAGGATGTTGTGCAGCCCTGAAAAGAGGCTTGAAGATCATAGAGGTCGATGGAGAGTCTCAAGCCATCGAAAATTAAATTTCTGGGTTCATGCCTTCCCTTCCCTTGGGAGGAGAAAGTCACAGTTTATGATATGAGAGATTAATGCTCTCTGTTATTAATATGCTTCTATTTTTCTCTTACTGTTCTAAATGCTTTGTAATGACATGATTTTGATAGAGGTGATCTGATGAATCAGGTAGCCCATGGAAGGAATGGGAGCTGACAAATAAGTAGGTGTATGAGTTGTATGATTTGACATGTGGAAACCTACATGGCTAGCCTAACATCAGAACCTGGTATAGTCAACCACAGGGCAAAGTCAGTGGATGAGGCTGAGTTGAACATAAGGTTCTAATTGAGAGAAACAGGCAGTTTAGCTAATACCCACAGTGTCCTCTGGTGGCCGCATTGGTCAAATTGTGTTTCTGAATTCGTTTTCTAAAAATCTTGAATTTTAACACATGGAACAAACACCATGATTAGAAAAGAAAAGGAAAATTGCTTAATTGAGAGAAGTATATATTTTATTTGATCTATTCTCACAAGCTCATTTCAGTGATAGGTAGTTTTTGCATCATACCATGCAAATAGTTGGTTGCTTCAGATTGAGAAAGTGGTAGGTCCCCAAATCATGCCACCCTACAGATTATAACATTGTTCAAATAATAGTACTCATATTTGTGTAGTACTTTAATGTTTAAAAATGCTTTACATACATTAACTTATTTTATCCTCACACCAATTTTTTGAGATGGGTTTTACAACCCTCCCTTTTAGACATATACAGATAAAGGCCAAAAGACAACTAGGTATTTTTTGACAAACACTTCTAGGACATAAGGCTATACTATAAGTGGCTACATTGTAAACTTCCTAGGCTTGGAGCTCCAAAGGGAAAATAACAATATATGGCAAATATCATCATATCATTAACATCATACTCATATTTCTATAAGGCACGTGGGCTTATATAAAATACAATTGTCACAATAACCATGTAGGGGTAGATGATACTTAAAAATACGATTTCCATTTTAGCAAGGAGGAAATGGAATCTCAGAGAGGCTAAGTGACTTGACCTTTTTCACAGAATGAGAGAAGGTCAGTGCCTCACACATGGTAGATGCTTAATAAATGCTTATTGATTGAAGAGTCAGCAGGCATGTCACCTTTGACATTTCATCAGAGAAGTTACAAAACAAACTTCTGAAGGGGAGTCTCAATTTTGATTCCACTGTCCTTAACATCTTGTTCCCTTTATGCAAATCAAATTAACATACATTTGGTGCATATCTTCTATATAAAAGTAATGTGCCAAGTATTAAGGTAAAGGAAGAGAAAAGGGCAAAATTCTAGACCTCAAGGAGTTGAAAACTTAGTAAAAAAAAAGAATCCATTTGGGAAAATCCATTTTTCAGTATTAGAGAATCATTAAACTCTTGTTTGGGTTAATATTCTCTAATTCTGTGATTTTAATATGTAATTTCCTGATCCTCTGTGTCATTACTTTTTAAATATGATTTGAATCAATTCAATTCATATTTATTAAGTTTTTATTTAAAAATACTATGCTAAAGATGAGAGATACAATGTTTAGAGATGTCTTAGATGGAGCTTATTCCACATGGAACTCATATTCTAATAATTTCTTCAGTATTTTAGTGATCTGTGATTTCATTGACGTGGATTTTCTCTCCACCCATCCTGATGCTTCTGAGACTTAGTGAACCTTAGTTGATGGCTTAATGAGTTATCATAGCTGAAAGATATAAAAAATTAAATAAAGCAAAACAAAATCTTTACCAGTGACTAATCCTCTATAGATAAATCACTGAGAATTTAACTTGGCTGATCCTCATTACTGGGCTAGCATTCAGAGCTTTTTCTGAATGGTGGGACCTACTAGGGCCTACACTTCGCTGGCATAACTTTTGAGAGCCCAAGATCACTCACATACCATGATGACATCTGATAATGGAGCTTATCTGTAATAAAATGATTAAAAATATTTTCAGCAATTGATACAAAGTACTAGAAGAATCTTGGAAGAACAAGAAAACCTTTCTTAAAATTTAGAGTTGTCCCCAAATGAAAAGGGCTGCCTGGGGAGGTAGCTTGATATTCCACTGTCAAACAAATGGTAGAAAAGATTCTTGTTTACGTATTGGATGGAAATTGACAGCTTCCTTTCAACATGGATTCTTTGATCGTAAGATTCATAAGCTTTTTTTTTTCTGTTTTCCAAATTGATTCAGTGACTTGGTTTTTGGCTAAGAGTAAGAAATTGATTGAAGAGCTAATTACAAGTGAATCTGACTTCCCTATCAATTCTAGCACCAGACCTGAAGTACTCATTCTTACAAGCAGCAACTCATCTCAGTCAGCTTCCACTGGTTTAGTTAGAAGTGACTTTGTATTCGTGGAATCCAGAGTCAACATAGCCTGGTTTGAAGCTTTATATTATTCTGTAGTGCTAGAACTAGAATTGGGTGGGCCCTTAATCAGAGAAGGATTGAGCCTTCCTCATGTACTTTTATCTGGAGCTTCCTGGATTTCATGCTACCTAGGGAACATAATGGTCCTAGATTTTCATTCCATTTCATTCCCACCCACCTTCCACCCCACCCCTTGTTGTTAGCAGTCCAAATTCAACTATGATTCTTGGCCAAATTGCCTGCCAATTAGCTCTTTTTCCCATTTTTTCAAGTTCAGAAAATTTTGTTCTTTCTGAAAATGGAAAGCTGAGCCTAGGCTGAAATGTTCCTGATGAAAGCTCTATGCACCAACAATACTGCTAAACAACAGTGAGCCTATGTGCAGAACACAGGATAAAATAATTCATGAGGATTTATCTATTCCAGATACTTATGCTCTCAGACTTTTCTACTTTCCAAGGGAGCTTTCACATTTTAATTAGTCCACCTAAAGCAATAATCAAAGACAGTTCACTTGAATAGGATAGAAACAGTTGTACACTCTCCAAGTGCATCTTGAGCATGGTCTACTGTCAGCAAAGTCACCGATTCTTCTTTCTTCTCCTAATGCATATTTCTTGAGGCCTTGCTTTCATTAAAAAATAAAAATGAAATCCTAAGGTCATACATTCATTCCTTGACTCTCCTTGGGTAGGCTAGTAGGCAGAAACAGAACATCAAGCCTTGAGCTGAGTTCAGGGTTATTTTAAGTAATTACAGAATCCCCTAGTTGGAAGGGGCCTCTGATCTAACCCGTTCTAGAACAAGAATCTCTCCGATGATATATTAGACAAATAATCATGTTGCCTTTGTAGACTTCTGGTAAATGGGAATCCACTACTGCCAGAGGGCAGCTCATTCCACTCTTGCATAATTCTATTTTTTATAATTAGATTTTCTTATTTTTAGCCTAAATTTACCTCTGCTTCTTCCATTTATTGTCTCTCATTCTGCCCTCTGGGGCCAGGCAGAAAAAGCCTCATCCTTCATCCTCATGGCAACCTTTCAAACACATGAGGACCCCTTTGACCTAGAGATCCTCTGGCTAAGCATTTACCACAAAGAGGCCAGTAGCAAAAAGAAAAGGCCACATTGAAAAGTTTATAACCAGTTTTTGTGGAAGCAAAGAATTGGGAATAGAGTAGATGCCTATCCATTTGTGGGTGGTTAAACAAGCTGTGATACATGAATAGAAAGGAATATATAACATATGACAAGTATGATGTATAACATATCTAATATACTATAACATAAAACGTATAAACCATATGTATACTATAACATATAAAAACATACATACTATAACATATAACTGATGCAATATGAAGTAAATAGAGCCAGGAAAATAATATACATAACCATTAAAACAATGTAAATGCAAAAGAAAATAGCAACAAATTATTAGAAAATAAATGCTGTCAAATTATAATAATCAAGCTTGGTCCAAAGAAGATGTAAGGTAACTCTCCCTTGCCTTCTTTGGGGACTGCCCCATCATCATTGCAAACAATATGCTCATTTAAATAAATACCGTGACATTCGGATGAATCTATGTGCTCACCAATAGTGGTGCTCTTTTCAATGACAGCAATTATGACTCTTATCTATAGGGATTATATCCACTCTTATTCCAAGTGATTTTTGTTTATACACACCATGAGAGTGAACCAAATGTACTGAAGTCACTCCTCTATTTCTTTTGACATTGCACAGATACCAGTGAAACCAATAACCAAATACCCTTTGCTTTAATCACATAACAAGATCACCCTTTCCAGTTTTATTTAATTGCACTATGGTTTAGGGCAGTCACAGCCACAATGGCAGAATCAGATGAAAATATAATTGTAAAATGTTTAAGAAAATAAAATTACAATACATCATAGATAATGTGAATTTGTGGTTTTCTAAGTCAATATGTGGCCTGCAGAGATCTATTTCTTCCTGGGCTTAACACAGTATCTGGCATATAGTATATGCTTAGTGAATGTTTATTGAGTAATTGTTTCTATTTGAGTTTGACATTACTGGTCTAGGACGCATTTCCATCATTATACACAGAAACAAAGTCTGGACCTGTCATCATAGTCATTTCCACTTTTATGTTTCCCTGATTATATTCTTTATGTTGCTTTTCTTGAATAATTCTTGCTTGTAATGTATTGCAGAATATTCATATTCAACAAGATATCACTCTTAACTGCCCTTTGGGTGACCCTCAATTTTGCTTACATTAACTCTGGAGACTATGGTATTCCATGATTCTCAGACTCAGCATCACCAGAAGAACACTGGGATTGAAAAAAAGGCTTTTTTTTCAGGAACAATCTTAGAGTGATTAAAAGCATTATGCAATTCTACAAAAGCAATATAGCTCGCAGTTTTCCTTCTGCTCAGTTCTGGGTTTATCTTATTCATTTACACTGTTGCGTGAGAAATATGATGGGGTATACTGGAGCCAGCTTGAACTGGCTTTCAAGAGTTGCTCATCAAATGTTCATTGTGAGCATTTATAGAAAATAGTCAAATGCTGCAAATCAAGGCTTGATTTATTGTTTTGTTGATTAGGCTCAAAAAAGTGACTGGAGCGAATGTTAATGCAGATTAAACTTAAAATGTGTTGTACATAATTTTGTTTTCCAGAAAGTTAGTTGTTAGGCATTTAATAGTACATCCCTGGATACATACACTGAGGGACTAACTCTATGGGTTGTCCATCTAACTGCATATAATATTCTAGGGATATAGCAGGTATATTTCACCCACTTGGCTTTTTTCAGTTTAGATGAGCCAAACTCTTTTGAGAGGTTATAGTTCTTATTTAGAAGATTCTGCAGTATTCCTGGCCTCAGTGAACCGAGTTCAATGATATCTACAGGCAAGAACATTTAGAGGGCTTTGCCTTCTATATAGAATCCCTCTTCTATTTGAACTATGCAATGCGCATCCTCCATGATGATGGTACATACCTTTGGTGACAATGTATATCCCTGGTTTACATTTTAGTTGATATTGATAATCAGAGGGTCACAGCTGTTTCTGTTGTTAAATCCCGCATGATTTTAACATCTGCACAGCAGACTACTTGTTGAGAGAGAGGCTTTACAGCAGGATTTGGTCTACTGAATCAAATTCTTTTATGTAGACAAACAGTAGACACGGTGGAATCTCATATTCCGTACACCTTTTACTCCATTGTTTGATATATATCATAGAGTTATAAATGCTTGTCTGCTTCCTTTTCATACCTTCATTATGTATGCCTTGTATACTTTATGTATGCATAAATTATTCTCATTAAAATCTTATAGAGATGAGAAAGCAGGTATATAAGATTATAACTATTAATATTCATTAGGTCACCTTTTTGATAACAATAAGATCCGGTAACTTTTTTTCCTAAGACTCCCTCCCCCTCCCATTTCTCAGATATTTAAAGAAACAATCTCTTACCATCCTCCAAAGTGTATCACTGGCAGCATAGACTTCCTCTGTGTATACTTTGCCTACTCCAACTTATCTTTCTTCTTTGTTTTACTTAGTGCCATTTCTACTTCATGTAACACCTAGGGAATTTTGATATGCAAATGTGTCGCTCTACTATTACTAATGGTGTAAAGGATATGTTATTAAAATTTTTATGACTCTTTTCCATTTTCATCTTTTTTTATCCTTCCAGTTACTACGTTATATGTCCCAAATGAACCTCATCATTACTCTCCCCCACCCTCAAATTGTTGTTTCTCAACATTTCCTTATTTCTGCTTAGTACCACCATCCTTCTAGTGCCCCAAGATTGAAACCTTGAGGTCATTTTTGACTCTTCCTCTTCCTCACGGCACCCTGATGTATAACTTGGGTTCATATTCAAATCTAATCACTCCTCAAGTCTTGTCAATTCTACTTCCACAGTATTTCTATCATCTGTTTCTTTTTCTGGATACATGCTATTACTGTTGTAGTTCGCCTCTCATCTGGGATAATATAATAGCATCATAATTGGTCACTTTTCTTCCAGTATCTTCCCTCTCAATCCATTTTCCATATAGTTACCAATTTAATATTCCTAAGACACTAGTATGGCTGTAACATTGCCTCATCCAAAAAAATGTCAGTGCCTTCGTATTGGGGATAGGATAAAATACAAACTCCTCTGTCTCACATTTAGAGCCTCCCACAATCCAATTCCCAGACTTATTTTAATTATTTTCCTTCATGTGCTTTATCTTCCAGCCAAATTTACCTATTAAATCTTCCTCGATCTAGACATGCTATCTCCTTTTTCCATGAACTTGCACGGACTACCCCCAGGCTTGGAATATACTCTTTCACCTCTTCATTTTGGAATTCCTAGCTTCCTTCAAGGGCCAGTCAAGTGTCACCTATATAAATCTTTTCCTGATCCTCCCAGTTATTCATGTTCTCACCTTCCTAAAATTGCCTATTTTGACTTACCAAGTCAGACAAATGACATCCAAAAATACTAAAACGACTGACTAATCTGATAGATTTTGGTAAACTTTGATAGGTCTTAGAGAAAAGGAGAGGTGCTGTAGGACTTGTGAAGATAAAGTTACCTATTATCCTAATTTTAAAAAAAAGGAAGGAGAAGAGAAGAATGTGCTTGACTTCTGTTCCTGGAAATATGTTTTTAAGGCAAAGATTTGTGAGCACTTAGAAATGGAAGCAATAATCATTAAAAGCCATCACTGATAATATAGGTGGCATAGTAGATAGAACACTGGGCCTTTAGTTTAGACCTAAGTTTAAATCTGATCTCAGACACTTACTAGTTGTGCGACCTTAAATAGGTAACTTAACCTCCGCCTGCCTCAGTTTCCCCATCTAAAATGGTGATAATAATAGCACCTATTCCCCAGGGTTGTCGTGATTATCAAATGAGAAAATGTTTACAAAGTGCTTAGCATAGTACCTGGCACATAGAAGGTTCAATATAGATGTTAGCTATTATTGTTATCAGTTTCATCAAATACAGGCAATGCTAGAAAAAGGCACTTCTTTGGCAGACTGACTGGCCTAGAAGAGGAAGGGAAAGACGCAGATGCAGATACTTCTGACCTTTAAAATTCGCTCTTTTCTTACCCCAAATCATTATATTTACCAGCACTTCCTGATGGTCCATCAATTAGGATTGTATATTCTTTTAAAAATGCAAATATCAGAAATGTTACCTCATCCTTCTTTGCTTTTGCTTTCTTCCTATCACTTAGTAGAGATAGTAATGCTAAAGGAACAGGAGCTCTGTTTGGTGAAATAATTTCTGAGTATAACCTTGTTTCAGCATGACAATGAAAATGAAAGGTGTTTCTACCAGAATGCACCAGCACTCTAATTTTGGGGCTGGGGGATTGTTTTATGGAGACTTTTAAGAGAAGGATCTTGGAAGAGAAGCTAGATGGGGAGAAAGTTGTATTTGGGAGGTTTATCTTCCATCTTGACACCATGTGGACTTTTTAAAGCCTGCCTCCAGATTTGTATTTCTTTGTTGTCCCTTACAAAGACTATAGAAGGCACTGCTGCTATTGCTGTAGTTAATAATGAAATTGATATATGGATGCTATAATGATTGGACCACATTTGGTTAAATGACCCAACTACCCCTTAGAGACAAGAACCCTCTACTATCATAGAATGAGACAATGAAGCAACTGCCCTAACTCCTTTCCATGAAAGAAGAGCTTAGAGTAGCTGGTCCTCAGGTGCAGTTCGCAGTGGCCTGTGCTGGTTGTGTATGTCCACAAACTGACTCTCTCTTTGCTACCCTTCTGTTCTTCCCCTTGTTACTGTCCCTTCCCATTGTTATATAAGGAATTTAGCAGCTGCTAAGTTTTGTTACATGGTTAATGTTGCCAATATTGTTGGTGATTAGGAGGCAGGGACAATCTGCAAAAAGCAGAGAATATATTCAACATTTACTACGAAGCACTGGGAGGTGGCAGGTAATGCTGCTAGATTTTGGGGATATGTTTCTCATTCCATATGATGCCAAAGCAGGGCTATAGGAGCATGGAAATTTTCAGGGGGGTGGCCAAGTTTATTCTATGTAATGCTCCATGTTGGGATATCAAGTTACTAAGCTAAGGCCAGCATGGGGGCAATAAGAGACAGATGAAGGGAGCTATTATTAGAAGGGAAAAGAGTGAAGTCAGAGAGGAGGCATGATTCCCCAAAGCAAATTTTGCTTTATTTTATTTTATTTTTTGGAATTCTGCCTAGAAAAGAGGATGAAAATAAATTCTTCTTTCTTTTTTCTTCTACCAAACCACACAATATCTTATGCCTAGATCACAAAATATAGGTAACTAATATAAGTTCATCTACATTATGGTTTAAATAGTTTTTCATGTGGAAAGTTAATTACATTAATCCTATGAGGAAAATGACATTTGATTTCCAGGCATTCAATTTATAAATAAATTTTTGTAACATAACCCATGTGTAAACTGGAGATTGTGAGTGATAGCAAGTCTTTGGACCCCTCTAAAGCTGCTATCATGTCCTTTCTTGTGCTGTCTGGGACAACAAATGTGGTAGCTTTAAACCATTGAAAAGTGGTTCTAATATGCCTTTCCCAAGATAATGAATTTCCACTAAAGTCCAACTCTGATACTTCAACATGGTGTGGCGATGGCCCTGGGTCCTCTAAGACCCTGACGTTGAAGTCAAAGTTCTTTTTGGTTCTCCCAAGCTAAAAAGGCTTTGAGAGTAAGCCCAGACATAGGTTGCATTTCTGCTATCTGTGGACCATTCTTGGTCCTCAACAGCTTAGTAGGTGATGAGCATTTTGGGCCACACACCTTCATTAAGATAGTTGCGGAGAGTAGTTGGGTTCAACTGAGGTCTTAAGCAGTGCCTCAAGAAAGGGAGTAGTCTTGTATTAATTGCACAGATATATAGTGTAGGTTGTGTCATATTTCTTCTCTGGAGCTCAATTTCTTCATTTACAAAATAAGCAGGTTGATGCAGATGATATCTAAGGTCTCTTCAAACTCTAAAACCTCTCAATTACTATTGTCATCACATACTCATCTTGCAACTGAGCCAGCTTCTTACTCAGAAGCTGACCACTCAGAAAGACCATGATCCATGAGACGCCCCATGAAAGGGGGAGGTGTGAATAAACAATTGCTGTACAACATTCATACACCATAATAACCTCAGCTTTCTTTAAAATGGGTCAACACCCAAAACACCTACTGAAGAGAATGGTTTTATGGGTTATCCGTACAGCTGCAGCCGGACCCTTCCTGCTGCTCCAGAGGTTGACTTGGGCCAGTTCTTCTTTCCATTGCAAAAAGAATTCTGCCCAATGGCAACAGAGTTATGGCCTGTCTTACAATAATTGACAATAACAGCCACCGTCCCTTCTCCTTATATGTCCTTGATACATTCTTCTTCTGTTCACTCGAAGGCTGGGCAATTACTTGCCCCATACTGTAGATGCTCCTCTCACTTGTTTCTTCCTGGTTCCCCAAGGTGATTCTCTCCTTTCTTCCCCTCCCTGGGAATTACAATTTAGCCTCCTTACATATGTCTGGCAAAAATGTCTCATGTCTGAAAGGACATGGGCACCCTCTGTCTTTCTCTTAGCTCATAGTGTTATTGCCAATGTACCTACAGTCAGCCACCTTCCCTAATCACCCCTGCTTCAGTGCTCCAGTGTGTAGCAATGCCTAAACCGTCTTTCCATGGATGGTTCTTCCTGCCCTGCTTTGGAAGGGCTGTTTCATAATAGTGCTTAGCCCCCCTCTCTCCCCTAGGTGCCTGAAGTGAGAAAGACTCATGTTCCTGAGTTCAAACCTGGCCTCAGACACTTACTAGCTATGTGACACTGGGCAAGTCACTTGACCCTGTTTGCCTCAGTTTCACATCTGTAAAATAAGATGGAGAAGGAAATGGCAAACTAGTATACTTGCCAAGAAAACCCCTAATGGAGTCATAAAGATTTGGATATGATTGAATAACAAAAAAAACCCAACGATTCCCCTTTGTACCTATAGCTTTCTTCCAGGTAGGGCAAATTGCCAGCTGTAGCATGTTTTCTTCTTCAGGACACCCAATGCAGGGGAGTAGTTTGAATTTAGAGGCCTCATCCACTAAGACTTTCTTCTCATGCTTATAAATAGGATACCAGGATTGGTGGTGAGGGTTTTGTTGTCCAGTCTCTCTCTCTCTCTCTCTCTTTCTCTCTCTCTCTCTCTCTCTCTCTCTCTCTCTCTCTCTCTCTCTCTCTCTCTCTCTCTCACGACTTCATCTTGACTCAAGGCTCCAGATGCAACAGTGGGAACTTGGAAGGGTTTGAACATTAGCCCCTGTAAGTTGGGATTAGGTTAGGCATATCTACTCATGCCTCTCATTAAGGCAGGTGTTACATCATCTGAGCCAGTGAAGCCTGGACACTACTGTGGTCAAGAACATGTTCACAACCTTGAAAGCTGCTCAGCCCTACTGATGATCTGTCTGACATCTCAGTGGAATTTTTTCCTGCAATCATCACTTTTTTTCTCCGGGGTCTCCCTTTATGCATGATACTTCACTTACAATCAATCTTCTAGACTGGCATACCCCTCCGGTGTGGTAAGATAATTCCCCAGTCCCTATATTAATAGGATCATAAATTTACAACTGGAAGAGGGCATTCCAACAATCGCTGTACAGCGACCACCTCATTTTACAGATAGGGAAACTGAGGCCTTGAGGAGTTCATTGATTTGTCCATGGTCTCATAGGTGATAAGTAGCAGAGACAGGATTTAAAACCAGGTCCTCATATCCTAAAACCTGTGGTCTTTCCTCTGTACCACACTGCCTCTCTTAATTATTTTGAAACACTTCTTCAGTACTACCTCCAACTGACCCAAGGCAGCTCTAAGTTATTTGGACTCATTTATATGCTCCTCAAAAAAATATCCTGTGTGTTCTTTTAGCATTGTGTTAGTTATATCCCACTTTGCTGCAGTTTAGTAGTTTTCAACTGTATTTGAGTCTTTGTGACCTCATTTGGGGTTCTCTTGGCAGAGATACTGGAGTGATTTGCCATTTGCCATTTCCTTCTCCAGCTCATTTTATAGAGGAGGGACTGAGGCAAAGAGGGTTAGGTGACTTGCCCAGGGTCACACAGCTAGTAAGAGTCTGTGGCCAGATCTGAACTCAGGAAGATGAGTTGTCCTGACTTCGGGCCTGGCACTCTATCCACTGGACCACCTAGCTGCTCCACGTTCCACTTACCTAAGGTTACCTAGAATGGCCTGCAGCTTTGAACTGTTGATAGTTTTCTTTAGCAGTTTAGCATAGTGCCTGACACATGGAAGCTACTTAACAAATATTTATTGACTATTGACTCTAATAGAAGGATTCTCCACCTCCCACAGGGTAGACCCTCATTGTTTTCTTATCAGAAAACCAACTTATACTTCAGCTGTAACAGTAGAGTGAGGCTCAGTTTTAAGTGCTAGTCTATGCTGAGCAATGAAGGTCTAAGTGTGTTCTGCTCCCTTCTATTTAAAGATGAGCAGAAAGACCCTTCAGAACTCAGGTGGGCATGGGATTATTGAATCTTGCAACACTGTGGGGATGGATGGGTTTAGGAGAGAACTGTGAAATGATTAGATCTGAACAACTTGTTCCAACCCTTTAAAATGACAGGGGACAGGAGAATCATTCATATGATGTCAGTGAAACTGGTACAGAGGAATTTGAAACATTTTTCTTCAAGAATGGGGCTGTATTTAATAACTTTTTCATAGTATTGGAATTCTTAAGCCATCACAGATTTGTCCTTCTGGTGAAGTGACCCTCTAACTCTGGGGCATGTACCAAACACAGTGACTATCCATCACATGACTAGAGAGCATGAGAAGATACAGATACCACACAATTTATAAAAACCCTTTTATTTGACATCCCAGTGTGTCAACAATTATCATTTTTAGAAAGAGGTGATTCTCTAGCTTGCCCATCTGTGCACTTTCCCCACCAAGTCTGCTTCTCTGGAGTCCTTTCTCCAATGTTAAACTTATTCTGCTAAAGAACACCAGGTTTATGGTCAGTCTATCTACTAGTGGGGGCCATCTCCACTCGTCCTGATCTATATCTTGTCACTGGACTCAGACGACTCTAGAGGAGAAAGTGAGGCTGGTGACCTTGCACAGCCCTCCCTCACTTAAATTCAATTCACTGCCAAGTCATGGCATCATATTCCTGATGTCATGATTGTCTTCAGGAACCAAGGGCAAACAGCAACAACAATCTGCTAGCAATGGTACTTTTCCTTAAATACCCCAGGCGAATGTTCCCTATGATGGGGTAATTAGTCACAATTTGCTTCAGCTACTTCTCTTATTGTCCCAGTTCAGTGAGGTTACCTGAGATTCTGTGTGCAGAAGCATCTGTGATTTGCATCAATAGAGGGAATCCCAACCCCAGCACAATAAGATTTTTCAAATATTTAAGATTCAAATTTCTAGCTTGCATAGGATTTGCAGAGTTGAAAGGTAGAAATTTATTTACTTAAATATAAATTCCTTTGTGTTTTCAGACATTTAAATAATAGAGGCTTCCAAATCCATTAAAATATTACATATAAAGAGAATCTTTAGGTTGTGAATACTGACTGTATTTCAGCTTAAACCAGGAACGTACCATGAGAGAGATGAATAAAATACTGTCATTGCACTGAAGGTGTTGATGGACCAGGTAATTTGACCAAGAAAGCAAGGAGATATAAGCATGCTTCCTCAGTCTTTGCTTCACTAACTTTCTTTTTGCCCTGACTAGTGGTGGGGTTGGCATGTAAGAAGATAAAGAAAGGGGCAGAGTAGGGAAAAAGTGGTCAAGTTTTGGCTTCTTAGTGAGCATGTATGCCCAGTTGGGTGGAGACCATTTAGGATGCAGTTGAAAACGCTGCATTTGGAAGGGAAACAAGGGCAGAGACAGGCCAGCATGGAATCTGTGCATTTTTCTCCACGACCATCTGAATAGGCCCTGGCAACCTTGCCCAGCCATGTTCTTTGGGGACCAGTACTTCCTACATTCACTTGTTTAAAGGAAAACTGTCGCTCTCCAGTTATTGAGAACCTCTAGGGTCCCAGATCTCTTAGATGGGACATCGTGAGTGCCTGAAAGGAAACAGTGAGGAAATCATCCTGACTGGAACAAAAGGATCATGTCGAGGATGTGAGTTTGGAAAGGCACCGTGCAACAGGATGCAGAAAGACGAGATTGATTGACAACATGAGCAGATCAGATATGCTCTGGTTGAACTCAGTGGCCCTACAAATAGTCTGCTTTGGGCACTGATATTGGCAGTGAACTGACTTGTGGGCAAGGTCCAAAGTGTTTTACCTGATGACATGCCAGGTAATAGAAGCACTGAAAACTGGGAACATCAGGTTTTGGAGCTGTGTCTGAAAAATGGGGGCTTGAAGTATTCCATGTCACTGAAACACTTTCCATCGAGAGGGAGGGATTTACATTTCCCACCCATGCTAATTATATTCAACATTGTTTAAAAACATTTGGAAAAGAAGGAGTGTTTTTCAATTGCTAGGTGAATAATTCATGTTTTTAACAGTGGTGCAGCAATGGTGGCCAAATTTCTTTTTTTTTCTGTATTAAAACTTTAAAGTATTTTTTTTTGCATTTTTGCCAGGGTTCTGATAATGCATCCATGTGAACAATATTATTAGGTTATGATTTGCCACTTACAGATCACACTATTGTATAATACCTTTGCTCAGTTTTTACTATGGGTTCCAAAGCAGGTTTAATTTACAAATATACTGAAAAAATTTTAGTCCTGGTAAATAGAGTTTTTAAAAGTTTTCGTTTACTTTGCTACGAAAACTATATATTGATAAGACACTCTTCTCTACACTCTCAGTGATTTAATCTACTCCCAATGATCTTCTTTATGAAATGACTCAAAACTAACCCTAATTTCTCTCCCGAATTTTATTACTGCATTGCTGGACATCTCCACTCAAAGGTCCATTTAGTCTCTCAAACTTGATGTATTCAAAATGGAACTTACCATCTTCTTCTCTGAAGCATCCTCCTCTTAAAACTTGACTATTTTGTTGAGATCACTACCATTCTTCCTATTACCAAGATTTCTAAGATTTCCAAATAGATCTCCTTGATCTATTCATTCACCAACCTAGTAGAAGATCTCATTTTCTTTACTTCAACTACCACATAATTCATCTCCCTGCTTTCGGTCTCTTCTTTCTCCAACCCATCCTTCAAGCCACCATCAAAATGGTTTTCTACCATAAAATCTGATCCCATTACTCCCCCATTCATTTCAGATCCTCCTCAGATCTCTGATTGAAAAGAAAACTGGCTCAGGAGTCAGAGAACCTGGATTCAAATCCCAAATCAGATACAACCCAATACTCCTGGGCCTCAGTTTCTTCATATGTAAAATGAAGGAGTTGGTCAAGATGATCTCTCAGGTCAAACAACTAATTAATCAGTCAACAAGTATTTATTAAGCACCTACTACATGTCAGACAAATTCAGCTCTAGACTGAGATGCTGCCTTTCAGGCTCACTTCATTTTATTCCACTTTGTATACTCTAGATGCCAGGAAAATTGTTCTTGTAGCTCCTACCTGAAGCTGATATTGCATTGTTTGTGCCCATTCATGTGCACAAACTTATCTATACCTGAATGTTTTCCCTTCTCTTTCTGACTTTTCAGAATATTTATCTTCCTTCAATGCTCAGCTCAGGTATATTACATACATGATTCTGTTCATTTGTTAGTTCTCTTTCCTCAAATTAATTAGCAGTGTGCATGTTGTACTCCTCCAGGAGAAGGTAACAAAGCCAGGGACTATTTAATGTCTGTTTTTGTATCTCTAGTGCCTAGCAGAGTTATTTGCACATCCTATTGTCATGCGTAAAATTCAACAAAAGTATACTGAGACCTATTTTCTCAGAGCAAGATAATAATTTATTAGCAGAGGCACTATCTATTAAAAAAGCAGGTCAATGGATGCCTCAGTTTAAGCCAAAGATTCAAAGAGAAGACTTGACTCATTTTTTATAAGGTTAGAACAAAGAACAGAACAGGGTAGGTGTGCTTAAGGTGGATTTTAGTGTAAGTAAGGTGGATTTTGTTTTTCATTTTTAGATAATATTTCTCAGGATCCATGGCTATTTCCAGGCTCATGACTTGTAAACATCTCCACCACACTTGTGCAGCATCATATAATGATAAATAATATAAACATTTGTGCTTAAAATTGTAAATATCCACTGTGACTGCGCAGTGAGATGTAACAGTGAGATAATGTAAACTTGTGAGGCTATTGCTGGCAAATTGCCTTCCTTGTCTATTGCCCTATAAATCAGGTGGGTATTGGTCAGTAAGTGGGGAACCCATAGGGGAGTATGACAGTGTAATGCTGTATGTGCCTTAACCGGCCCCTCCGAGGGTTGAGGGGATTTAGGGGAGTGCACAAGCTGGAATGCTGTGCTTGTCTTGACTGATCCCATGGGGCTAGTTGCCCCCCTTCTTACTGGCCCCATGTGAGAAGGGTGACTAGAGAAACCTATAGGGATTGTTGATCCCATTTTCAGCACCCCTTTTGAGGAAAATAGACTAGAATTAAGTAAGATAATTAACCCCTCCAAAGCTGTCTTCCTGTCCTTCCTTGCCCAGATCAAGAGTGAACCTGTTAGAGGCTGCAGTCCAAAACCTCCAGTGCCTCCTGTGTGTTATTTATGAAACAGTAGGTGAGGAAATAATACAATTGGTTATAGAGTTGATGACAGCATGGAGTTGAGGACAACATGACTGGTTACATAGCTGACACATGGGGAAAAATATGATCGATTGGAACTTGGGAATGAGGGGCTAGCAATAACACCCTCCTTCCCTCCTGTGACTAAGAAAAGTTCATTGTTTGAATTCACCTGCAATGTTGGAGATGGTAGGCCATATTTCTTTGGACAACAAACCGGATATCATTGAAGGATAGCTTGGTGGTGTAAAGATACTAGACCAGACTCCCTGGTGTCCACCCACATTCCTCAAGGATAGCAGAGTTCCTTGAGGCAAGAACAAGACAGTGATTAACAAGAGAACTGGATTTCTAAACTCATTACAAATGATCTGAGTTTCTGAACTAAGTTCAGAGACATGACTTAGGTAGTTACAGGATAAAATCAATTAAGTGGAAGTCAGATCAATAAAATAGACACAGAATCAATTTAATCTTCTCACTATATAATAAATGTCTTCTAAATAGTGAAACTGAATTGACCTATGAAGTACTTGAACCTTTCAAAGAGTGGGAAGGGAGTCTGTATCCAACCTCTCACTTCCATTTGTCTGGGTACAGTGGCTCCTTTCCCCTCAATTCCAAACATCTAGGGAGTGATTGATAGAGAGACCAAAGAGAGAAAAGTCTGTTATTTTAGGGAGTCAAATATAGAGTGCTAACAACTTGCTGGTGACCCTTGTTTCCATCCCCAGTGACAGTTTTGGGGCAGAAAGGGATGTCTCTGGCATTCCAAATTGGAATTCAGAAAGCATTAGTCTATATAGACCTTGTCATAGGTGATGTGGATTTAGCTGAAATACTGTTATATCATTAGTGCTCAGATTTCAGGTCCTTTAGGGTAAAATGTGTTTTTGTGAGCTAGCCTTATAACATAACTACAATTAATAAGGTTGTCTGATGAGAAAATGTATGATAAATCCCAAAGGACTACTGACAAACTTTTATAATACATTTGTAGGTTGTGGGCACTCTGTACAGATGGAAAATTACAGAATTAGCATACCTTGTGCTTTCAGTTCTATCCAACTCTTTGTGACCCCATTTGGGGTTTTCTTGGTCAAAATACTGGAGTGGTTTGTCATTTCCTTCTCCAGCTCATTTTACAGGTGAGAAAAAGGAGGCAAACAGGATGCTAAGTGACTTGCCCAGGGTCATACAGCCAACTCAGGTCCTCTTGACTCCAGGACCAGTGCTCTATCCACTTCCCCACCTAGGTGCCCCTGAACTGATCTTTTTTTGGAGTTAGGGAGATAACGGTCAACTCTGAGGAGAATATCACTAAAAATGTTCTGTCAAGTGCATTGGGAGTAGTTGACCGGTTCAGTTTAGATGGATCTGCAATTGGACATCAGCTAGCCATTAAGACTTTGGAGACTTCCAAGTTTCCTAGGAACACTAGATTTTTCTTGGTTTGGGTGATTAGAAACATTTTAAAACCTGTGACATATTTCTAAACTGTAATAAAATAATTTTTAGAAATAATGTCCTAATAACAACAGCTCACATATATGCTACACTTTAATATTTACTAATGCTTTTTCTCACAGCAATCATATGTGGTCAGTAGTATATTAAGACCCCACTTTATAAATAAGAAATTGTGTTCTACAGCTAGTGAGTTTCGGGTCCAGGATTTGAATCGAGGTCTGCTGTCTCTAAGTCAAGCATTCTTTTCACTATCTGTAAGACTACCTCTCATATATGTCACTTTGACCATCATTATTTTCTAATTACTGAAGGAGACTAGAATGTCAGGTCTCTATTTCTTTTTAATCATCTCATCATTCTCTAAAAATGACTATTAATTTAGTCTCACTTTGCCTTTTTATTAACAGAAATACTTCTGTCGTACGTTGATGAAAAACAGAAAGAAAAAATCAGCAGGTGGTACTTTCCTCTTTGTAAATTCACCAGCCCTGAAATGTACTAACATTTTCCTTCTCCTCTCATATCCAAGTCCTATTTATTCTTGAACACTCAGCTCATATAACACTTGCTCTGACAAGCTTTTCTTTTTGACTACATCTGCTGGGAGCAATCTTGCTTATCTATAATCTCCAGTAATAGTCTGAATGTCTGTACAATTTCTTTGATAATTAATTATCCATCACCTTACCTTGTTACTTCTCTTGTTCTGAACTGTTATTGGAATAAATTTATCATCTTAAAGCTTTTCTCACGTTTCTGTCTAGTCTCCCTAGTAGGGCTCTTAATCCTTTTAGGGCAGGGACCAGGTCTTACATTTCTTTTTATCCTCCACAGCATCTTGCTGATTGCCTTGCACATAGTAGGTGCTCAGTAATTCAATAATTATCGAATGTTTGCAAGATTTGCAAAACACTTTATATGTTATTTCATTTGATCCTCACAACAACCCTATAAGGTAGGGTTTTTTATAGATGAGAGGGGTTAAATGATTTGCCTGAGGTCACACATGCAGGAGTATGTTTTGAGGGAGAGAATACGAACTCAGATCTTCCTGGCTCTAAGGCTACTCTAGTCACTAAAGGTTTAGAGGGTTCTCTAGATACTTTGCAATATGGCCCCTTATCTTTTTGGTTTTATTTTCAAGTAGATGGAAGAAATGAAGAGGAAGAAAGTTGCTTACACTATTTTCCTGTTGGTTTATCTGACATCCTAGATGCACATCTGTTATAAACACATCTGTTTGGCTCTTCATTAATCTGCCATTTAGAAGATGTTAGAAAATTTTAGCTGGGGGGAAGAAATAGAAAATTAGATGGAATATGAAAGGGAAAAAATTTCTTTTTTAAGTAGATAGGGCCAACTTGAAATAAAAATGAATTTTAAGTGAATAACCAGCAGAAAGCTCGTGGAGAGTGAATCATATTTACCATCTTAGTGCTTGTTATATTCCCAATTTTAAATATAAAAACAATATAAATTTTAATGTTAAATATAATAATTTTGATTTAGACCTGTGATTTTATCAGAATTGGGTACTGTTGAAGTAGAATGCCTTCTACTAACGGAGATCATTAATTCATCTGTCACTTTTAGTCTTAGAGAGTTGTCTGGAGGGCACTGGGAGATTAAGTGACTTTTTATTCTTTGACTTCAAAAGACCAGGACTCATTTTCTCATTGTGAGGTCTTCTCCTACTCATACAGACTGTCAACCTTTTATGACATGGTAGACTGCTTCATGAGCTGTATGTCTGAAACAATTCATCACATGAAGGCAAAACTTCAGCTGGCAAGCCTCTCTGAAATGATCCAGGGTAAAGTTGCATTTGTTTTGTGCTAATTTGTATTCACTTGTCCATGTATCCCTTGTTTCTGTCTAGTAGAAGGTAAGTTCCTTGAGGATAGGAACTGTTTCATTTTTATCTTCATATACCTCATGCCCAGCACAATGTCCACCATTGACAACATCTTTAGTGAATGCTCATAGAACTGTATTTTGTTAAATATGACAGAAACTTATAGGATTAAAAGGACTAGTACTTAGTTCAATTTGAGTCACCAGTACAACATGACAATAAAATGAGCTAATGTAATCTTAGGCTATACTAGTAGAAGCTTAAAATCCTGAGAAAGGAAGACGAGAGTCCTACTGTCCCTTACTAACATCAGATAACACAGAGAACCAGAGGATCATGGATTTTGAGCAGGAAGGGAACTTACAGGTCATCTAGTCCAGTGTGAATTGAAGTCAGTTAGAAACATCTGTACATAAGGATCTCCATGAGCCACATAATCAATCACTTTAAAAATGTAATGTTATCTATGTTTTATTGTCTTTTTGTTTATTTTGTTAAATATTTCCCACTTGCATTTTAATCTGGTTTGGGCAACACTCAGGAGTGTTGCAGCTGCATCTGGACTGAGTGTTTGATACCTCTGATCTAGTCCAACATCATCATTTTACAGATGAGGAAACTGAGGTCCAAAGACATTAAGGAGGTTCTCTAAGGTTACGCAGTAGAGTAAAAAGTGCTAAACTCTGGATTTGAACTCAAGTTCTCTGACTCTTTTCATTGTACTATACCATAAGGTATTTTGGCCAATTATGACAAAGTGTGTGAAGTGATCCAATTATGGAGCACATCTTTTTTATATTTTTAGAATAATATTTTTATTTTTCCCAATAATTACATGTAAAAATTTTTAACATTTGTTTTTTAAAGATTTTGAGTTCCAAATTCTCCCTTCTCTTTTCTCCCCTTTCCCTCCCCACTCTCTGAGATGGGAAGCAATTTGATATAGGTTATACATATGCAATCATGCAAAACATATTTTATGGAGCACATCTAGAGAATATTCCTCAACTGTAAAATATGGAAACTAAGAATATCTCAATGTGTGGTCTGGGAATCCCTGGGGTTCTCAAGATCCTTTCTGGAGGTCCATGAGGTAAAACTAATTCCATAGTCACACTGAGATGTGTGAATTTCTATTACAGTAAGCCAGGTTAACAAAAGCTCTTCGGGAAATGATGATTTTAAGTGTAAAGGGGTCCTAAGACCAAAATTTTGAGAACCTTTGATCTGATATATGTTTTCTTCTAGCTTTAATAATCTTTGAATCTATCAACCATGTTATATGAGGAGGGTTAATTAAGGAAATTAGGGATGTTTATACTGAAGAGAAGACTTATGGGGACAGGGGAGTCATGATATCTATCCTGTAATGTCTTAGAAGATTGCAATGTAGGAGAAGGATTAGGTTTGTTCTAATGGACCCCAGAAGGCAGAACTAGTACCAATGGGTGGATATTTGCAGGGATTGGATTTCTGGTCAATATAAAGAAAAACTCGCTAACCATTTTAAACTGTCCAGAAATGGAATGAGCTACCTTGGGGAACAGGGAGGTCCTTGAAACCAGGAACTTAATGACCATTTGTCAAGAATACTGCAGACTTCATTCATCCTTTGGGTCCTGGTTAGACTAGATGACTTCAGAGAGTCCTTCCAACTTTGATATTTCTTTGAGTTTGACACAGCACTGAGTACAATAACTTTTCACAAAGTAATCATCCAATAGATAGCTGATTACTGATTAATGCCAATTTAGAACAAATTAGGGCTTGTTAGGAAGGCTAGCTAACACAAACAGCATAGGATCTGGATTTTGATAGACAACTTGCTTTACTTGCAGAAAGGATAATATTCAGTATATAATATATATAATATTATGTATAATAGTATATAAATAAGTATATAAATATAAATAAAAACAAATATAAATAGTATATATATAATAGTATAAAGTATATAATATTAAGAATACAGTAAGGTAAAACATCTGCTTTTTGGTCTTGGGTGGAATTTTTTTTACATTTTTACAGGCTTGAAAAATAGTTATGCACCATAAATACCCTTGCATGAGTCATTTACTTAGCTGAACAGCTGCCTACTCATTAGCCAAATATTTTTCATTTTAAGTCACACAGTTAAATGAATCTTGTTTCCTCTCTACTCCCATCTACCAGTGGGCAGGAAAATGATGTACAGGTATTTTCTTGCAGAACTGAAGTGGCATAAACCCTCCCTTTGAGTCGTGGGAGGAGACGGCATCTCAACTCCATGACAGGGTGAATTTAGAAAATAGTTTTTTTTTTAACTAGCTTTGAGTTAAGACCAGCTATTTGCAAAATATAGCAAAGATAGACCCAGTGCATGTAATGTGTCTCCAAACTTGTCTCTCATTACTTTCCAAACTAGAGCTTAGATTTAATCATCTGGTGAGCTGATAATCTCACCATATTCTGCACACACCAAGCTCATTTCTACTATTGTGCTTTTTGCCCTGTGCCCCCATTTCTTTCTCTTTACATCATCACAAACTTAGAATGCTTTCCTTCCTCCTGGCCAATTCCCACCCATACTCAAAGTCCCCTTGCAAAAAGTTTTCTCTCACTACCCTTGCCCATGCTTGATCCCTCTCTTCTAAGAATGTTGTACTTACTGTCACTGTCATGCAGTTCAGCACTGCCCTGCTTATGTGATTTAGTTTTCCCCCACTGAAACGTCGTCAGATTCCCCATCAAAACATGGAGGTAAACTATGTTCCTGAAGGATTTCCAGCAAATCACAGGCTCTGGCAAATCCTACCAAAATGGAAATGTTTCAAGACTGTGTGTCTGTCTTCCGAAGAGCAGAGTGGCTAATTTCAAAGAAGCTCAACATTAAAAGTTTAGCCAGCTCATGAGAAACTGTTTTCACCACCACATTTTATGAAATGGTCTACTATGTCATGGAGGGGTTGCACTGCAGAGTGGGAAAGAGATCCCACACTGATAAAATAAACCATGGATCTTTGGAAGCTAAATTTTTTTTAAAAAAAGTGTTAATCTTGCTTCTCAACTATGTTATGATAATAACTAGTTTTTAAAACATGTTTTGAAGATCATAAAAATATTCCTTACACACAACCCTGTGAAGTAGGTGGTACAAATGATTTCATTCTCATTTTACAGATGAAGAAACAGGCCCTTAAAGATGAATTGACTTGCCCAGGGTTACAGTCAGTATAGATTTGAGACACAGGCCTTTCCAACCTCAAGTCCAATACACTTCCCACAATATCAAGGTACCTCTCAAGCCCCCTTTAAAATCCGTGAAGACAAGGACATATTTTATGCTTCTCCTTCAAAATGCCTACCATAGTTGTAGTCACAGTTGCTAGACTGTAATAATCTCATGAAGGCAGAAATTGTGTGCTTTTTAAATTTTCTATCTTTTCTAGCCCCCAGCACAAGGCTCTGCACAGATTTTTTAACAAAAATTGATTGAACTGAATGGTAGGCAGCAAATAAACACTTGCTGCCTGATTGTTTGGCCGATATGGCCACTTGCATGAGTATGTCTGGGTGTGGGAGGAGGTGGTTACCATACGTAGTTTGATGCCTGCGACTTACATATACTTTAAAAATTTATATGTTTTACTTCTGAATGTCCTTCCAGTGAGCAGAATGGTGATTATGATTTATTAAAAGATAATGATGGATATCCCATAGAATGCTGCTTCTAACTGATCAAGCTCCTCTATTCATCACTAGCTGATAAAATTTGGTTATGAAGCTAGGTTCCATTTCAGAACATGAGACGAGTCTCTGCTCATAGGTCCATATGTTTTTCATCGCTATCTCTTAACTGCTTACTGAGGAACTATACTAGATATCAGGAGCTACTGGAACACCACATCAAGCCCACAAAATGTGCTTTCACACAAAGGCATAGTACGAGATGACACGTAGTCCAGATGGCTCAATAGCTCATTTCCTGTAATTATTAGATTTCACGTTTCTCTCTGGTATCTTCTACTGGCTTTGAATCATACAGAGTAAAACAATCATCTATAATTTCCACTCCAGATAGCTATGGTTCAGCTGCTTGAATTGACCAGAGTTGTTTAAACTTAACAATAGTTCTTTATTACAATCTCATTCATTACAATGAATAGTCTGTCCTGATTCTTCTCTCTCTTCCAAATGAGGTTGCTGGCTATTATCTTTTTTTAAAGATAGTGAAAATTATCATTCCCTCCTTCCTTCAAAAGAAAACAAATGTCTAAAACTTTCTTGGAAAAGCCATTAGAAGAACTTTGAGGAAAGAAAGCTAATTTCTACAGAGATAAAACAGTGACAAGGATCCTTCAGGGCTGTTATTTAAAATTTTCAGGAGTCTTTTCACTTAGATGCAGTTTTCTTTCTGAGAAACATCCCTAAGCAATGCGAAATAAGGTTGCACAGGTAGGTTGATGCCAAGTTTGGAGGGTTTTGGATACTACTTAAAGGACTCTAAACTTTACTCTATAGACAATGGGGAGCCAATGATGTTTTCTGAAGTGTAGAATGATATAATTAGAGCTGTGAATTAGGAAAATTAATCTGTAGTATTGTCTACAGTGGAATTAAGGGGTAATCAACTTGATGGAGGCCACCATAGTAAGCTATTGCAGAGTCTAAGCAAGAGGTGATGAGGACTTCAATTAAGATTTGAATTGCAGCTATTCTACTTGCTGTCTGTGAACCTTTGGGCAATTAACTTTTCCTCTCTAGGTCTCTGTTTTCTCACTGGCAAAACAAGAGGATTGACTAGATGAACTCTAAAGTTCCTTTCATCTGTAAATCTTATGATCATATGATAAAGAAGTAAAGGAGGGAGTGGAAAAGAGGACTCATTAATGACCATTGAGAACTAAAATTCTTAGGATTTGTTGTCAATTGGATTTAAAGGAAGAGACAAAGGCAGAATTAAAAAATGATTCCAAGATTTGGAGCCGGGACGATGGCAATAATGGTAGTACCATTAACAAAAATAGGCAAGTCAGAAAAATGAAAACATTCTTGGGGAAAGATGATGACTTCCCATCTGGATGTATTAAATTTGTGTCTGAATGGCTAGTGAATGATATAGACTGAAAAGTTATCTGCATAAAGGTGATGGTCGAACCTGTGGCAATGGATAAGGTCACAGAAGAGGGAGGTAGAAAAAAAGAGAAAGGACCAAGAGTAAAGTCTGTGGAAACATATTTATGCAGTTGGCAAGAGAATGAAGAGAAATAAACAAAAGAGACAGTGGTCAGAGGAATGGCTAAACAAAAGAAGCAGAAACTACAGTGTCACAGGTTCAAGGGAGGAGTGAGTACTAGGAGGAAGAACATGATCGGTACTGTTAAATGCTGCAGTAAAGTTAAAGAGGAAGATGACAAGGCAAGGCCTTTGGCTTCAGCAATTTGAAGATTCTTGGCAATGCTAGAGAACAGTTTTGGTAGGATAAGAGGGAGAGGGTTTGAGGAGTGAGTGATTGGTGAAAAAGTAGAAGCACCAAATGCAGATTTGTTGTTGTTTCAGTCATGTCTGACTCTTCATGACACCATTTGAGGTTTTCTTGGCAAAGACACTAGACTGGTTTGCCATTTCCTTCCCCAGCTCATTTTATGGATGCGGAAACTGAGGCACACAGGTTTAAGTGACTTGCTCAGGGTTACATAATCAGTAAGTGTCTAAGTTCACATTTGAACTCAGGTCTTTCTCTCTCCAAGCCCAGCACTCTATTTACTGCACTATCTAACTGTACCAAATGCAGATTACTTTTTCAGAAAGTTTGGAGAACAGGTATCACGGTAGATGGAAGGAGGTAGCAGGGTTATGGAAACTTTTTTTTTTTTAAAGTAAAGTAGACCTGAGAATAATTATATACAGTGGGAAAGGAGTCAGTAAAAAGGGAGAGAATGGAGATACATGAGAGAAATGCAGTGATTAATGGAATAATGGATCAACGTCCCTAAGGTGATGGAGTCACAGGCACAGGCACAGGCTTAGCTTTGAAGAGACAAGCCACTTTTTCCTTGGAGACTAAAGAGCAGGACAAAAGGAAACATTAAGCGACAAAGAAGTTTAAACATTAAGTGACAAAGAAGTTTCAAGATATGGAGGTGGGGATTTGACCTGTACAATTTAAAAGGTTATTGAGATCTAATCATTTATTAGGTTTATCTATTGTCTAAGCTCATTATCAATTTTATATTGACTTTAAAGCAAGATATTTCTTCAATGAACTTTTTTTGGGGAATTAAATGAGAAAAGTCATTAAGCTTTTTATAATCATAAAATGGCTGATCCCACTACCCAGGAGATCAAATACAGAAAGAGAAATATCATATATATATATATATATATCACAGTATTCAAAGCAGTATTTTTTATGGTAGCAAAGAATTATGAACAAAGTGGGTCAATTGAGCAATGGATAAACACATTATGATAATATGAATGCAGTGGAATAATATGGTGATATATGAAATGACAAATATGAGGAATTCAGAGAAATGTGGGAAAACTTATGGAATAACGATGCAGATGAAGCAAGCACAACCTAGAGAATAACACTTACAATTATTATAATGTAAAAAAACCAAACCAAACCCCAAAACTCAACAATACTAAAAGGTAGCCAAGCTCTGTTTCATTACGACTAATTTTAGTGTCAGAAAGGACATCATAAAAATCATTTTTCTCCTCTCAAAAGGTGGCGGATGATGTTGGAAAAATGTTGCATACAGCGTTACATATTGTCTTTTTCTCGTCGGTTTTATTTTTCTTACTTTTTTTAATAAAGGAGGATGCAAAAGTGGGAAGAGGGAGGGGAAGTTTATCAAGAAATGACTATGGTATAAAAAGTATCATTAAAACTTAAAAAACATGCATGAGTATTTAATGGACTCTGTATAATGAGATTGTCTTTATATTAGTTCAGTTACAGACTTGTGGACATATGTTCACAGACTTATTTGGCTTCACTTTAACTCTTGCACTATGACTAGAGCTTGCAGTCACTTGATGAACAGAAGATTATTTTTGATTCCCCCTATTATGTCCTAGAAAACAATTCTAGAAAACAATCATATGTCAAATCGTTCTGCTCTTAATTTTAACTAGATCTATTCTTAAGATCTTATCTAGTGGTAGCAGTGTTAGAATTGGCCTGGTCCATGTATGTTTTATGAACAACAACATTTCCATCATTGCTTTAATTGGTGATGCAAAAACTGATGAAAATACCAAAGGAAATCTTCATCATAATTCTTGTAAAAGGGATTCTTCCTTTTAAATGGGCTTATTGAAATGAGAATCATTTCTGATTTCATGGTATCTTTAGTAATAGTATCTTTCACAATTGTAAAAGAGGCAAAGGTTGCTTTTCTCATTTTTGTGGAGAAAGAAGAAAGAGTGTTGGACTTTAATAATTGATAGTATCCCAGTTTTCTGTCTTCTCTCACCCTAATGGGACATTCCTTATCCTGGACATCTCTTTCCTAACTTTCTACCAGAATCTCCAGGAGAGTGTGAGTTATGGAGTTTCCTGGGGAAATCTGTATTTTATTTCAGTTAAAAGTCTGTAGGTATATATGTACATACACATACACATACGTAAAATGATTCTATACATACTTCTATTTATCAGTTTTTTCTCTGCATGCAGATAGCATCTTTCTTCATATGTCCTTTATTTAGGAGAATTTTAGGCATCGGCCAATAGTGGGGGGAGTATCTATGGTTTAGTGGGCTTTCTTCGATGCTCTTAAAATTAGACTCTTCTAAGGCTATTCTGACCAGCAGAAAGAAGTGGCTTTTCCTTCAAAGTATGTAGAAAGAGCACTGTTGTAGAGTCACAGAAATGGGTCTGAACTGGGCCTACCCCATACTTTTAACCCCTGGCCCAGACTATGCCCATTTGGAGTTGAAGATATATAATGAGATGTATCAGTAAGGCAATAATAACAATATAGATGATCATTGTTAAAATGCCGATGTGGTTCTGTATCACGAGGTATATGAGACTCTCCACATAGAAAGTAGAAGAAGTAAACCATTTATTCAGACAGCAGAGGACCATATCCTACAAGCCATTTACTCACTCTATCAGAGCAAAAAAACATTCAATATATAATAACACAACATGGAGCCTCTCTATCCCAAAACCTCTCTGACCTCCTGCTGGGGTCTTCCCCAAAACAAACTCACAGCACAGCTAAGTCAGTCTGTTCAGTTCTAACTATCACGACAGCCCTTAGCCACCATAACTGCTCTCTCTCTCTCTCTCTCTCTCTCTCTCTCTCTTTCTCTCTCTCTCTCTCTCAGCATTTCCTGTGATATAGCTTCCTTTTCCTGTCAGGAAGCTCCTCCCACCATATGTAACTTAGGCTTCCTGTGATGTAAGCATGCCACACGGCCTATTGATGGGTGGGAAAGATCTTCAAACCTAAATTGCTACTACGGGAGACCATTTAATGAATGTTCTATATTATGTCTTTGTTTTGATGTAAATTGGAATAATTCTCTTCTGCAACATATGTTGTAGTACGTGGCACATAGTAAATGCTTAATGAACTCTTGACTTGGCGTGACTTTATATGGATAAAAAAATGTTCACCACTGAGTGTCCCTCTACCTCTCTGCTTCTTCCACACAGGAAGATAAAGAGTCATCAGAAAATTTTCAGTCTAAGTGCCAATTTAATTTTTATCTTTTTGCCCTAATGTGTTTTCTTTTATGGCATAAGGACTAGACCAGATAATTCATTGATATAGGGAAGTCTCAGCATGGTATCTGCAACTCAGAGTCTTTGAGAGTTTCCTGGGGTACACTGTGGTATTAAGTGACTTTCTCAGGGTCACACAGCCTGTATGTGTCAGGAGCAGGACTTGAACCCAGATCTTCCTGGCTACAAAGTCAATTCTGCTTTGTCACAGTTGCCTACCCCATAAGCCAGAAAAATATCCTTTCCCTGAGTCATTTTTTCATTGCCAAATTTAAAGAGATTTAAGAGACTCAGGCTCTTATGCCATGAAGCCCTCAAGATGTGTTTACTTCTCAAAGTGCTTGAGCTAATTAATTATTTCCTTAACAGAGAAAAATCTGGCTTTAAAAAGTTCCTACAGACATATCTTTTTACTTTTAATGATTTCCTCCCTTATGCTTTTAAATTTTTCTGGGAAACAAAAAAGAAATTTAATTGGATTCTCACCTTGGTATGCCAATTACCATTCATTCAGTCAGTTACCCTGGCAACAAATATTTGTTAAATGCATTCTGTGAGTATTATAAGCATAGGAAGAGAGAAAAGATTTTGATGAGGCAAGTCTCTGAAGTCATGGACTTCATAATCTTCGAAGAGGATGAGGTGGGAATAAAGACATGTAATGTTTAAAGGTGCATTAGAGAGGTGTGGAACAATGAAATCTATGAGATCTGAGGAGGGATCATTACCATATCAGAGAAGAACAGGGATGACCATGTAAGGTAGGGAGATTTTAAAGGCTGGGCAGGACTTCATTAGGGAAATTCCAGACCTACAGAGGGACATGTGCAAAGACAAGAAGTTCTGAAAACAAATGGCCCATCTGGGCATAGAGAGAGTAATCCAGTCAGGCTGGAACAGATAGCACGAAGAAGAAAGTAAAATGAGGCAAAAGGTAAGATGGTACCAAATTGTAGAGATCCTTGAATTTCAGGTGAAGAAGTTTGAACTTAACTTTGCAACAAGACAATAGGGAGGCATTAAAGATTTTTGAGCAGATAAGTGACATAATTAGATCCATGCATACGGAAGTTTAAACTAGCAGCAGGAGTATGTGTGGGTAGGAGAGAGGGCCCCAGTGGGAACACTTATTGAAAGGCTATTTCAATAGTTAAGCCTATAACAAGGTGCTGTGGGGGGCTCACACCAGGGTGGTGGCAGTGAGAGTTGAGAAGGGAGGATGAATTCAAGAAATGTTATAGAGATGGAATCAACAAAAATCAACTGGAATTGAAAGAATTTTTTAACAGCTTATGGGATTCTGCTGTTCTGCAAAGAGTTCTTGTTTGGGGCCCACTGGCATGGACCTTGCATTATCTGGGCATTAGAGAACTTAGGAAGGTTTTGTTTCTCACAAATAGTCATTGGGAATTGACTCAAAAGACTGTGTTTGTCAACCTGAGTGTCAGACACTAACTGACTGACTGTGTGGTAGTGACTATTTTAGCCACGTATTGACCCTCAAGAACAATTGACCAAATTGTGGAGGGATTATAGTCTTCAAAGGTACAAGAGCATCCATCCAGCAAAACCTGCACCTTTAAATTATTTCAATATATTTGTTCCTCTTCAGGATTCAGAGATACTTGGGAAGGAGAATAGATAAGGACATAGAAAAATATGGCTATAAAACTGGATCCTAACAAAGATCCCTGAAGCAGAAATAATTTTATATGCTTTCTAGGGAAATCAAAGTCAGTCAGCAAGCCTTTATTACTGAGATTAAGATAGTTGGAGCCTAAAAGATGTTATTGAGTTGCTCAGTTCTGAAACACACAGAAAGAAATATCCATTCTGTTTTATAATGTTATTACATCAAAATAATTGTTCACAAAATTTAGGTAGTTTCTTAAAATAAAAAAAAGATTCTCATCTCTGCCTACTGACTTCCCTGGCTTCCTTCAGGATCCAACTAAAATCTCATCTTTATGGGAAGTCTTTCCTAAATCCTCTTAATTCTAATGACTTCCCTCTCAATGATTTCCTATTTATCTTGTATATAACTGTGTATATCTGTTTGCTTGTTGTATCCCCCAATTAGATTGTCAGCTCCTTTAGGGCAGGGACTGTCTTTTACCACTTTTTCTATCTACACCACTTAGGACAGTACCTAGCACACAGTAGGTGTTCAATGAATGTTTATTGTCTGACTGACTTCTTCAACAAATATGATAAAAATGTGTCAAGTCTAACTAAGGTTTGTAGTTTCAAACCTCTAATTCTCTGAAGAAAGGGTATGGAAAGTTGATTTGCTGAATGAATACTTGAATGTTCACTGCACACTTTAAAAAACTGATTCATTGGAACATAGCAAATGTGGCAATTCTATCAATCTGGAATTTGAGAATTTGATTTACCAGCTTTTATTAAGCATTTGCAGACTTAGTGATGGACAATTTCTCAGTCTAGATTCCCTGAGAGGCCAGAAAAAATCTTGTTTGTTGTAATGGAATACTATTGTTCCATAAGAAATGAGTGGGTGGACTTCAGAAATACCTGGAAAGACTTACATGAACTGATGTTGAGTGAAGTGAGCAGAACCAGGAGAACATTGTACACAGTTACAGCAACATTGTGTGATGATCACCTATGCTAGACTTAGCTCTTCTTAGCAATGCAGTGATCTAAGACAATTCCAAGGGATTCATGATGGAAAATGCTATTCACATCCAGAAAAAAGCTATGGATCCTGAATGCAGATCGAAGCATACTATTCTCTCTCTCTCTCTCTCTCTCTCTCTCTCTCTCACTCTGTCTCTCTCTTTCTCTTTGTTTCTCTTTTCTTGTGGTTTTTCCCTTTGGTTCTAATTCTTCTTAACAACATGTGGATATATTTTTAATATGATTGTACATGTATTGCCTATATCAGATTGCATGCTGTCTTGCTGAGGGGGGTGCAGAGGGAGGGGGAGAAAATTTAGAACTCAAACCTTATAGAAGTGAATGTTGAAAACTACAAACAAACAAATAATTTTTTAAAAAAGAATCTCATTCATCAGCAGGTGCATATGACTACAAGTTACAGTGAGTAGCTAAACTGAAATGAAAAGATTTATTAGCATGCTAATAAAAAACTGCTTGCTGGAGGCAGAGGGGGAGGGAAGAGAAAGGGGGGGGAGTTTTACCATCCTAGGATTTAGATTTGACTTCTATAGATTTTTTTTAGACATGCTTAGAGTACACAGCAAATCAGTAGCATTTTGTGGCATTTGAATGAACCAATGGCATATAATCTCTCCCTGCAGGAAAGCTGGTCTGGGAAGTCTCTAATTGTGTGTTCGGTAGAGCCCTTTGAAGCTAAAGAGTGTTGAGTGCAGCAGGGTTTTGTGTACTTAGCCTGAGCTGGATGGAGGCTGTTATTCGGTCTACTGAGGAAGGGAGTTGGGGGTGGGGTTTCAGTGGCCACTATTCAGTCAGGTTTTTTTCTTTCGTGTTAATCTGCAACAGAATGGGTCATATAGTTTAGTCAAACAGGACATTTCAATAAACAAAATTGTCATTCCTGTACATAAGCAAAGAGCTGTTTTTAGCAGAACACATAGAAAGATGTAGTCCCTAGTGTCAGGAAGTTTAGACCCTTAAAAAATGTCATAATGAGCATATGAATTTTTTTTTTACAAATCAGCAACAAATTGCGAGAGTCTTTTGATCTTTTAATTGTCCTTAGTCTATTCTCTTTTTGTTCCTAGATGGTGGAAGTTAGGATTAAGAGTAAGTTTTTCAATACATTTGCTTCCATATTTCAAGTATCAGTGACTTAATTTGTATAGTTGCTCCCTCTACTGACACAGACTGCAACCACACTTTTCTCCCTAAGGTAGCAGGCACTAAGCCGCGTGTGTGTGACTGAAAAAAATCATTACCCAGCCATCAACCTGCTGGTAATGAACAACCCCACGCATAAGTAGGCTGGTCCTCTGATGACAGACAAAAAGTTCATTGTCAGGTTCCTTCTTATAAAGCTTTTCGGGGTGATTGAATCTGCCAGATTTTGTGCTCCGTTGGAGCACTGTGGTCTTTGAGAATCTAAGGTCTCCTTCAGGCTGGAGTTGGCATCAGAATGTGATTTCATTAGCGGTACTTAAAAACTGCAGAATATTATTTTAGAAGGGCTCAATGAAAGCTGAACTGAATGGAACGGAAAAGACAGAGAATGCAGGGGATAGAAAGGAAAAGGAGGGAAGAAAATTGGAGTGGGGAGGGGAAGGAAGAGAAATGGGAGCGAGAAGAAAGAATGAAGGTAAGAAGAAGAAAGAAGAGTCACTCAAATCCTGCAGGGGAGATTATAAACCTCTGATTCTGTGCAAATAAAGATTAAAAATATTATATTGCTGAAGTCTGCAAAGCATTTACATTTGTCAATCTCACTTGATTCTCATAATAACCCTGAGGGTTAGGTGCTATCATTATCTCCATTTTACAGGTGTGGAAACTGAAGATTGGTGAGGTTAAATTGACATGCCCAGGGACACAACAGTAGAATCATCCCTTTAGCTTTGGTACTTTCTCCTATCTCACCATTACTCTTTGTCAGGAAAGGTAATGGAAAGATACCCCTTCAGCCTTACCCTGTGGCAGGGTTGTATAGCATACACAAACGAAAAAATGATTAAGATTACGTCCTACCCAAATTAGTTATAAAGGACGTATGAAGACAGACACTTTCAACACTATCAACTATCAAGAGAAAGAACTGACAAATAGAAGTATGAATAGAATAATTTTACATATATATACACACATACATATACATACAGGTATATATACACATATACATATACACACACATACCCCTATTTGTGTCTAAGGGTAGCCATCTCTGGGGCGGAAAAGAAGAAAAAAAGAAATGTATGTGATAATTTTGTTTTATATTTGAATGGAATATCAAGTTTGTAGGAGATTTGCGGTTTCATGTACGATTATCTTTTTTATTAGAATATATTAGGGAAAAGCTTTTTTATTCCATAAATTAAAAATAAAATAAAAAAGATCACTTTCTGCTCATGGCAGGAGAAATTGTGGAACAGGAGGCCTGGGAATATTTAGGGAAAATGGGTATAAATCCCCATTAGGTGATGAGGTAAAGAAGAGAAGATTTAGGCAACGGGGAGTGGCTGGTGGCAGAGAAGAGCCTCTTGGTCTCTAGCATCTGGGAGTATCTATTGGCTCTACTGAGACTGCCCCTTCTCAGTGTCCCTCTCCCCAAAAAGTCTTTCTATCTGCTTATGATCTAAAACTCTTCTAACAAGTGATTCCATTGTGTAATTAGAGATAAAAGGCTTAAAAATACAAAGACTTAGAAGAGTTAACATGGTATTGAAAATGAGTTTCAGTCAAATTAGAAATGACAGTAATGTTCCTTTCCTATTTTGAGATTGAGAAGGGGTTAGAAGGTTAGAAGCCAATGTATACCTGAAAGGAGGAGTGGTGGGCATAGGGAGGCTTCAGAGATCAAGGACAAACTTTGATATCTTCATAATGTTGCAAGGAGGTGGTTTTAGTTACCTTTTTTCCTAGGTGGATAAAGAGAAGCTATGGGAGGAAATAGTTCTCATTCTGCATAGCTGTACATGCTTGTACCTTATCTGGAGTTATAACAAGCTCAAGGGGCCAGCTGTTTGAAACTGTACTTTGTTATCTGATAGAGAAAGGAAAGGCATAGAGAAGAAGAGAGTCAGGGAGAATGTGCCTAGACACTTTTATAAATCTTGGAATTTTGAGCTGAAAAAGACCTTGGGACCATTTCCCATTTTACAGGTGAGGAAACAAAGGCCTAGAAATATTAAATGACTGCCAAGGTCAGAGAGGTAGTAAATGCTGTGTACATCAACAGCATTCTCTAGGTAAATTAGGTACATGTGAAAGACCCCCCATATCCTCCAGGAAAACTGCTTTTCTGAGATCTGTATCTTGTGTTTAAGTCATTTCTGTTGCATCCTACTCTTTGTGACCCCATTTGGGGTTTCCTTGGCAAAGATGCTAGAGCAGTTTGACATTTCCTTCTTCAGCTCAGTTCACAGATGAGAAACTGAAGCAAACAGGGTTAAGTGACTTGCTCAGGGTCACACAGTTATTAAGTATCTGAGGCCAGATTTGAACTCAGGAAGATGAGCCTTCCTGACTCCAGGCCTGACGTTCTGGACACTGTGCCACAGAGCTGCCCAAGATCTGTATCTTAGCTGTATAATTTTATTTCATGTTGGGTTCATAAAGAACTGAGTGACTTTTCCCATGATTAGAGTTCTGACTCAATCAGCAATGATATTTTACACTGTTAAACTACTAGGGTTTTATCTAGTTCATTCAGAATTTCTTTACTAACCAAAGCACTTTTTCAGGAGTTCCAAAATGGCAAATCTCAGTCATCATTTGTTTGCTGCATTATTTTCTCTCTTTCAATCTTTTTGTTCTCTCCCTCTTCCTGGATACCCACAGAGCTCAGGATGCTAAAGAACAGAGAACTGATGGGCCAGCATGGGAGAGTTTGCAAATGTCTCCCGATTGGAGCCTATCCCTTCCCTTTATTCTTTCTCCATTTCTTCTCCTTTCCCTCAGACACTCCTGCTTTCTTAATTCATTTATTCACTTAGATGTTGACATCAGCCAGACCATGATATTTTCTCTTTAGCTAAGGTGTAAATATAAATCAGATGGATTACCATACTCATCTGTCTATAATAAAACATAGAAAGATTTACTAAAAACCACAGCCAACTTTAAGGGGAAAACCTTAAAAACAAGAACAAGAAAATGATATATTCAAAAGGGGATGTTTTTATCAACTTAATTTCAGATAAACAGAACACAACAATGTGTGATCAGGACTAGATTTTTGTTTTTATCACCAACAACCTACATAGTCTTTCATTCAGTCAACTAATATTTTTTGAAATTTATTGTTTATTTTCAATTTTCAGCATTTACTTCCATAAGTTTTAAATTTTCTCTGTCTCCCACCCTCCTCCTCAAGACAGCATGCAATCTGATACAGGCTCTACATATACATTCTTCACATTCTTTTATTTCTTTTTTTTTTTGGAGAGGGGAAGGCAGGGCAATTGAAGTTAAGTGACTTGTCCAAAGTCACACAGCTAGTAAGTGTGGCAAGTGTCTGAGGCCAGATTTGAACTCAGGTCCTCCTGACTCCAGGGCCAGTGTTCTACCCACTGCACCACCTAGCTGCCCCCTGTACATTCTTATTAAACATATTTTCACATTTGTCATGTTGTATAGAAGAATTAGAACCTATGGGAGGAACTATGAGAAAGAAAAAACAAAACAAAACAAAACAAAAAGAGCAAATAGTATGCTTCAATTTGCATATTTCTTTGTCTGGATGTGGATGGCATTTTCCATCATGAGTCTTTTACAGTTGTTTTACGTTCTTGCATTGCTGAGAAGTCTATCAAAGTCAGTCATTGCATGATGTGGCTGTTACAGTGTACCATGTTCTCCTGGTTCTGCTCACTTCACTCACCATCAGTTCATATTTCCAGGTTTTTCTGAAGTCCGTGGCTGCTCATCATTTCTGATAGCACAATAGTATTCCACCACATTCATATACCACAACTTGTTCAGCCATCCCCCAATTCCTCAACTTCCAGTTCTTGGCCACCACAAAAAGAGCTGTAATAAATGTTTTTGTACATGTAGGTCCTTTCCCCATTTTATGATCTCTGTGGGGTATTGCTGGGTCAAAGGGTATGCACATTTTTATAGCACTTTGGGCACATCAATTAGTATTTATTAAGTGCCTACTAAGTGCCTGGCATTGTAGTAAGGGCTAGGAATACAAAGAAAGGAAAAAAAACTTGCTTTCAAGGAGCTCACTGTTTAATATAATATAGAAATATTTAATATAATATAGAAAAAAGTAGGTTAGGAAGAAATCAAGTTGTAAGTATCTGGGTATGTCATTGAGGATGAAAAGTTTGCTTCTGGTTTAGAAAAAAATAAATCAAGAGAATCAATTTCCTATGGACTATTAGGCATTGACATTCTCTATCAAGTGTACACTTAATGAACTGGGGGATTCAGCCAGAAATTTTACCAGAAGGTTTCTTGTCACATAGTTATCTCTAAAAGGGGGAAGTGGAAAGATGAGAGGAGGGGGAAGGAAAGGAGAAAGCTGCAAATATTTATATTTCTGACTTCTCATCCTCTTAGCTTCCTATCTTGGTTCACAATACTTCGATTACCTAAGGCACAGGAGACATTTTCTTTCCACATTTCAATTCAATCCAATAAGAATTTGTGAAGCAACAATTGAGGTAGGATTCTACTTCTCCCTCTCCTGGTTTCTGTGTATTTGTCTCTCCTTTCCTCCCTCCCTCCCTCCCCCATCTCTATCTCTCTCTGCCTCTCTATTTCTATTTTTTTCTATCTCTTGTCCCTTTCTTTCTGTCTTCCTCTCCAACTTTCTGTCTCTCTTTGCCCTCCAAAGTCAAGTAGCTATGGCTTCTTGATGGGATGCCTCTGTTTATCCATTGAATCTCCATTGAAAGACAGTGTGACAATCAAGCCTTCAGCACAATGCTTGGTACACAAGGGCTTAAAATTGCTTGTTGATTGACAACAGAAACTTCCTACAAAGTTCCCCATCTTGGAAATGGACATGTTGGACTGATTTGAATAGCTAGAATTTCAAAAGAATACCACCTCGGTAGGGTCTGCTTAGTCTAAGGTTTTAGATGGTGTTCAATCAGTTCAGAAACATTCAACTATCATGTAAAAGTGAATTATCATCCTCATCTCATCATCATTATTATATTCCACTGCTTATACTTCATTCTTAAAGATACCTCCAAAAATTGAGTATATGAAAATTTTGGCTAAATAGTTCCAGTCTTTTTGGTTTTGTCATGCCTAAAAGAAACATGGAATTATATGACAAACAGTACTTGTGAATGGCAGCATCCTTAACTTTCCCAGATTAGGTCTAACTCCTGTTTGAAAGAACTGGGTACAGCACAGCCAGCCAGGAAATATTTTGAGGTCCTGGGCTTTCCCAAAGCCTCCTGGGATTGGCATCAGTAAATTCTATCCTCCCTACCTGTCTTTACCTCACCTAATGGTGATAATAACTGACATTTATATATAATTTTATTGCTTATGAAGTTCTTCACATCTGTCTTATTCAACCTTCTTTATATGTATCATCTTTTTAAATCTTCAAAACAGCTATGTTAGATATGTTAGCACAGTGCCTGTCACATCATAGGAGCTTAATAAATATTTATTTATTGACAGAGCACAAGTATTATTATGTCCATTTCATAGATAAGGAAAGTGAAACATTGATAGCTGAAATGATTTGCCCAAGGCCACATAGCAAGCTAAAGAGCTTGGTCTCCAAACCCAGTGTTCTTCTCTCAGGATCAAAATTACATCACTTCCCAGGTGATGTAATATGATGTAATTCAATTCAACAAATATTTACTAAGTGACAACTACATCAAACATGCTCTGCTAGGCAGAGGGCATAAAAAGATTAAAACCAAAATAGTCTCTGGCCTTAAACATTTTACTTCCTGCTAGGATACTGTGCCCATTTCCACTAATATGTCAAACTCATTCCTTAGAACAAAAGACTCCTTGACTCTCAAGAATTAGTCATCTAGACAGTGACTGTCTAGAAGGCTGACAGCCTGGGCTGTGTAACGATACATGCTTCAGAATAACTACTAAGGTCAGATTCATTAATAAAGGAAGAGAGTATTAATAAAAAATGAAGTCATCATCAGGAATCATCTTAATTCTCTCATAAAATATTTATTGGGTATGGTTGTTCAAGTCTCAAAGGCCAGATGAATTGCAACCCAGGGTACTGAAAACACTTGCAGATGTGATTACAGAATTACTATCCATAATCTTTGGGAGACCTTGAGATGATTAAATATTATTCAAACCTCCAAAATAGTAAAAAAAAAAAAAAGATTGAAACTACAGACAGGTAGAGTGGCGAGAGCACACTAGCCTTGGAATTGGAAGAGGTTCAAATACTACTTCTGACAATTACCGCTTTATATATATCTGGGCAAATCATTTCACTTGTCTCCTACCCCCATTTTCCTAATCTATAAAATGGATCTAAAAATTGCACTTAATCACAGTGATGATCAAAAGATGTAACGTAAAGCATTTTACAAACCTTAAAATGTTATACAAATACGAGGCAGTATTGTTATTATTTTGCCAAGCCTAAGGAAAATTCTAGAATGGGGTATTAAATCGATTACTTGTAAGCATTCTGGAGCCATCGTGCATTCACTAAGAGCAAATCAAACTACAGGATGTTGATCACTGGCCTGATATTGACCTAATTTCTATGTTCTCTTGCTACATAAAATAAATTTTCTCAAATACTTTAATATGTCAATAAATTTGGGATTTTTTTCATGTGTATCCTTCCTCCATTGGTACAAATTGAAATTTACACATCTATGTCTTCTCATCCTGTGGGTTGTCCACACATACTCATGAAGTTTCCATAGACGACCTACATGGCAGCTGGAGCCTTCTGCTAAGTCTCTGGAACACTTTGTGGATACCAGTACAGTAGCCAGTTTGTCCATCTGTAACTCTTCACACTTGTTACATTATTGGATCATCTCCTTCTCTGACAATATATTTTCTGGACTACATTTTTATGTCCCTTCTTGGCTGCAAGTCATTGGCACTAAAATGTTGTAGTCTACGTATGTCCATTAGGTATGTTGCCGTTGCCTTTACCTACTCTGTGGTATCATCTATAATGTTAATTCCTCAGAGACTCAGATGTTTTTTTGCTTTACAGCCATATAGCATCACTAAGAAGATGCTGATGTTAAAAAAGGGGGGGTAGGAGATGTTTGGGAATCAACTTAGGATCACTGTATGTATTATGCAATTTCACAAATGCAATCCTGTCTTGCTTCTTCTTCTAATCCATTTTTTCACTTAGTTTACTCTTGATATAATCTAGACCAGTGCTTGGCACACTATGGCGGGAATGGGGCATGGAGAAATCTACTCTCTTGCCTGTCTTTGTATAGCTCATGAGTTAAGAATGGATTTTGCATTTCTTAATACAATTAAAGCTTTATTAAAAAAATCATAAAGACCATTCTTAGCTCTGAAGGACTATACAAAATAATGGGTTAGTTTTGGCCCTAGTTTTTAACCCTTGATTTAGACAATAGGCATTCTTCCTTCTTTTATTTTCTGCATGGACTTCTGGGCCAGTCTCTTATGAGTGATCATGATTCTCACTGAGAAGGCTCATAGTACTTTGGGCCTGATGTAACCTGCAAAGGAGTATTTAAATGACACCACCATATTTGGGAATCCTTTTGTCTGAACTATTGGACATGACAGTGGGGGCAGTGTCTCCCTTGATATTGATCATCATAGGATTATGGTCTAGCTCAAGCCTATTATTTTGTAGATGAGGAAAACAAGGCCTAGCAAGGTTGGATAAATTGGCAAAGGTCATATAGCAGCAAAGTTAGGATTCAAAGACTGGTCATCTGACACCAAATCTATTGTTCTTTCCAGATCACTCTCCACTTTCCATTTGTTGCTATGTTTGGTTTGAGTACCACTGAACAAGATGAACAAAGTTTAAAGCTCTCTCAAACACAAAAGAATAGAGAGTAAAAATAAGGCAACCTGAAATAAATTAAAGTAAACATGTTCTGAAAGCCTTTATGCTTCTCTGGAAGCATTAACCAGCATCTGTATGACTTGTGCTAGCACAAAAAATTCCTTTAGATAATTTAACATATTGTCAGTATAAACTGATCACTAGAAATACCATCACCATACTATTAACTCAACCTTTCCAACTCTCTCAGTCTCCTCTCCCCTGTGACTAGAGAGCTAGAGGTTGGAGAACTAAACTTCTCCTGAGGTTTTTCCTTAAGAAAGGGCTTCCAGTTCAGTCTCCACTTTCCATCTGCTGCTCTACTATTTTTAAACTTTACAGAACAAGATACCCCTGTGCCTGGTACCCCTGGTGCCCACCCCTCGCTCCCAGCTTCCTTTTGGTTGCTGTCTTTCCTGTTAGATTGCAAGCTCCTTGAGAGCAGGGATGGTCTATACTTTTCTTGTTGGTATCAACAATGCTCAGCACAGTGTGTGGCAAATAGCAAGCATGTAACAAATGTTTATTGTATTATTTTTTGAATCATCGTTTTGTCTCCAATCTCCTAAGGATCACTGAAAACTTAATCAATTTAATCAATCCACAAGCATTTATTAAGTGTTTACAATGCACTATGTTCTAAGTACTGAGGATACAGAGACAATCACAAAACATAATTATCTCTGTGGTTGTAGCTATTAAGGAATCTTGCATGATTTTGAAAGAGTGTTGGAAGAGAGTTTTTAAGACTGTATTTGCTATATCAGCCAAAAGCACTTTTCTAAAAGAGAAATAATAAATTCATTGACATCGTGTATTATGTACACTTTTCAATAAATTGTGTAGTTTGGTGTAGAAAATTATTTGCGAGTACCTGCCTGTTATCTTTTATTTCTACATCAAGGATACCTTCAATACAGGTATAAATCATTTTCCTAAATATTTTTAAATGATGATACTACTAATAACAAGTATTTACATGGTACTTTAGGGTTTGCAAAGTGCTTTTTGTATGTATTTGAACCTTGCATTTATCAGATAGGCTACCATCTTAAAAATGAGGAAGCTGAGGCAGAGTAATTAGTGACAAACATTTTTGTGTTTGAGGCAGGATATGTCTTCCTGACTCCTAGTCCAGGGCTCTATCCAAAAAATCACTAAGTTGCCTCAAAAAATATCCATATAGCTGGTGACAGCCTTCTAATATGTTTTTTTAACCCAATGATTTTTTTTTAAATTTTTCAGTGTCTTCTTTTAAACAGTTTGAAAATAGATTCTTTAGTGCTTTCCAAATTATATTACCACAGGGGGAGGGTAGAAATAAAAAGAAGAAAAAAAAGAAATTTGCCTGATATTTTTGTTGTATATTTTATTGCTTATGAAGTTCTAAGTTGTGCTTAGGAGATTCGTACTTTTATGTACAATCATCTTTTTTTATTGTACTATGTTATGGAAATACTTCTTTTCCCCATAAATATGTATCAATTTAGAAAATAAGAGGGACAAAATTATATCACCAGAAACATGAATTTCTCTTGTATGTATTTGACTTCTTCTTAAATTCCACTTCATTTTCTTCATATAGCATATTAGATTATTCGATACTAAGGTTTTAAGAGTCTGGGTGAGGTGGTTCATTTAGGATCCTATAATGAGGTAGTATAATCATAGAATGCTGTCAAATGACAATAGCTCATGTTTGTACTATACTTGAAGGTTTAAAAAGCCCTATCCTTAGAACAACCACTTGAGGGTTCCATTTTCAACGTCTTTGTTGTCCTTATTTCATATTTATCTGTAAGTGGTTGTGGGATGATCTGGCTTGCTTGTCAGTCTTTTTAGGCTCACTTTGCCTTTTTATCAAGTAGTACTATTTGTAATCTTTCTTTAGTTGCAAATGAATTTATATTCTAAGCCTCTTTATTATCCTTGACAAGGAGATCAGGTATCTTCAGGCTGAGATGGTTTCTGGGTTGTTTTGGTCTCCTTGCTGTGTTGATTGTTTTGTAATCACCCTTGTGTTGAGAGCAGTGATAGTTAGAATGGACCTGCAAAGTTTTGGATACATGTATTGTCTATGGACTATTGGGCATCTAGGTGGTGCAGTGGACAGAACACTGGGCTTAGAATGGACTTGCAAAGTTTTGGATACATGTATTGTCTATGGACTATTGGGCATCTAGGTGGTGCAGTGCACAGAACACTGGGCTTGGAATCAGGAAGACTTATTGTGAATTCTAATTCAGCCTCAGATACTTACTAGTTCTGTGACCCTGGACAAATCACTTAACCCTGTGTTCCTCAGTTTCTTCATCTGTGAAATGAGCCAGAGAAAGAAATGGCAAACTACTCCAGTATCTTTGCCAAGAAAACCCCAAATGTTGTCACAATGAGTTGGGCATGACTGAAAATGACTGAACAATAATAACAACAAGCAGAAAAGAAAATAGCATGGATTATGCAGAAAGAAAATAGCATAATTAACATACCTAAGTAGTCTTAGGTGACTGTAGGCTGTCTGGAATTGGAGAGACATCCAAGAACCTATTACTTCCTGAGGAAGCCCAGCCTCCTCTTGAATAGCTATTGTTGTTAGATGGTTTTACATCATCTAATCTGTACTAAATGTTATTTTCTAAACCTTTCCCCCATTGTTCCTGGTCCATCTTGTGAAGTCTAAAGAATAACTTATCTCTCTACATTGAGAACTCATCAAATATTTGAAGATACAATCATACGTTCCCTCCCCTGCCTTACTCCAGTCCTGAACATTTTCTTCTAATTTTTTCAGCTAATTCTTGTTTTTAAAAATGTCACTTGTTTGTCAATGCTATTTTTTGGTAATTTATTTAAAGTCAGTTAGCTATGATTAAAACAAACAGATCCTAATCCTAACTGCAGTCCTAATCTGACCCCCAACATTTTTTCATGCTTACATGCTTTTCATTGACAATATGTTAAATAATCTAAAGGATTTTTTTGTGCTAGCACAAGTCATACAGATGCTGGTTAATGCTTCCAGAGAAGCATAAAGGCTTTCAGAACATGTTTACTTTAATTTATTTCAGGTTGCCTTATTTTTACTCTCTATTCTTTTGTGTTTGAGAGAGCTTTAAACTTTGTTGTCGCTGTTATTGTTAATCCATCCAACATGGAAAATAACATTTGTTTAAATATCATGGAGAACATAAAAAACAACAGATCTATGTTATGAAATGCAGCCCACCAAAAGAAGCTGAATGTTTTTCTTTGACCCTTTATTTCACACCTCAAATGGTAGTTTTATTTACAAGATAATCACAGTGTCATCTCTTAATATCACATATCTGGACCTTAAGCAGGGTTAACTTAACTGAAATGCTTCCTTACAATAATGTCTTGACAATTTCTTTTTCAAGTATTACACTGAAATTTAAAGAGTCTGAACTATTTAAATTTTGTTTCACATAGATTCTATTCTTAAAGGGAGTCTTTCCTTGTGCTACAAATTTTTTTTTTAATTTCCTTTTCTTTTAAATAAGGTCTCCCAGTGACAAGTGGGCAGACAGGTGCTACAATGGATGGAGGGAGACTCTTCTTCATGAGTTCAAATCTGGCCTCAGAACACTAGCTATGTGACCCTGGGCAAGTCACTTAACCCTGTTTACCTCAGTTTCCTCATCTGCAAAATGAGCTGGAGAAGGAAATGGCAAACCACTCCAGGATCTTTGCCAAGAAAAAACTTCCAAAAGGGGTCATACAGAGTTGGACACGACCGAAACAACTGAATAACAACAACAAATGACAAGTAGAACTGCCTACTCTAGATGGTTTTTTTAATTCATCAGTGTCTACCTGAAAGTAAAAATAATGGTTTATGCACATCATTTTAGAATTTTTTAGAATGCTTTGTAAAAATGTTTGATTTCTTATGACATAAGAAGTATCTAACCAAAAGTAGTGATGAAGGAAAATAATAACCATAATTTCTATCCAATTAATTCCTTCCAACTTTTTATTTGGGAAACCTAATATGCTTACAAAATATGCCTTTTCTGAGACTTTTCTGACTTATTGGGGCTATACTCAGAGTACAGTGATTTGTCTTAGGAAGAATATGAGTCCTTCAACCAGGACTACACAAATAAATACCCAGACTCTTTAAAGGGAGTAGCAGAGGTCCAATATCTATCAATCTTCCCTAACCTTCACTTTGGCCTCAATACCCTCCTAATACTTAGACCTTCACCTGCTTGTGAGACAGCACTGCCAGCAAAGCAGTTACTAAGGAAGAATCTACCTGCATTGATTCTCCAATTTCTCTATTTAGATGTAAACCATAACTCCCCAGGGGAGACATTCAGCTATAGTATGTAAAGATAATGGTGATAATAAAGGCCCAGGATGACACAGGGCAGACATGCTGGTGACATTGTGTAACCCATAAGAAAATCCCATCCACTCTTACAGTTAAAAGGCCCACAAAGCCTACTCTTTTAGTCCCTCTGAGTGTCCATTTCACTTGCATACACTAATGATGTAGCGGCTTTTGGCACCAGCCATAAAAATGCCAGTAATTAGAAGGCAGGAGAAAACAAGGTAACCTGACTAGTCTTTGAGTGCATGAGTATTGATTTGTTCCTTTCTTTTTAGCTAAGACACCTTGAAGAGATATCTGTTTTAAAAAATCAGAGAACAAGAATTTAGAGAAATCTCATCTCCTAGAAATCAGCATTTCTGATATTAGTCTCTAATACTTCTAAGGAGCAATATTGATGCCAGCTGCCATTACTAGGAAAACATATTTAGAGCTTAAAAAGTCATCCAGCCATTTCATTACACACATAGGGAAACTGAGACCCAGAAAAGTTAAGTGATTTGCCCATTGTCACATAGGTGGTAAATAACAGAGGTAGGATTTGAATCCCGCTCATCTTATTTCAAAGCCACATATCTTCTCACTGTACCCTGTTGCCCATTTGAAAACTACAATAATGCTATGCACATGCTCATTCATACACAATTTTGTGCAAAGGAATAGTTTTGCTGATTCTACATTTCTATAAAGCCTGTGCCACTAATGAAACAGTGGTAAGGTGAGGCTGTAATGCCTGGCCAATGCCCTTAGCAGCTTCTGTTTCCAGCCATCACCAATGTTGAGTGAATACAAAGTAATAGGTGATTTTGGTCATTGATTAGCTGTTTTCAGTTGTGTCTGGCTCTTTGTGACCCCAACAATGTTGCTAGTAGCTGCTGTGGGGGTGAAAGACCCAACAAGATCAGCAACAAGAACACACAGAAGAGCTGCTAGCACAGGTTCTTTAATCTGCTTTTCTAAGGAAAGCAACTTTAAGGGGTTAACAATCTTACTTTAATTAAACATACATATATCATTTACTTAATTCAGGAGGAAAAGGCAGCATCCTGAACTTCAGAGAGAATACAAACAGAAATTACAAGCATACATTACATATACAGAGTAAATAATGCACAGAGATCAACAGACAGGCCTCTATCTGTCTGACCAAAGAATTACATAGTTACCAGAGAGAGAGGCACCACCATCTGGGTTTTCAAAGTCGGGAGGCTCCAGCGGCTACCCAGAGTCTTGTCTGGTCAAATCACAGAACACTCTTCCAGTGAGTGAGAGCCCCAAAACAAAATGCCAACCTCAGATCTTATATAACCTGTTTAGGGCCCTGAGGGCTCAGAACCTACTTAGCAAAAAGGTGTGGGGGCTGGGGCCTGGGGCCTGTCACTTTCTTGTTTCTTAAGCAGTTCATCAAGACTCTCGATTCAAACAAAGAAATAAAAGACAACAAAAAGTCCACTTTGCTTTCCATTACATTTGAAAGGCAAGACTCAAAGGTACTTGATGGTTTTAGCATTCCAAAAGAGAAGACAACAAAAATGCCCCAGTCAAATTACCATAACAAGTGGTTTGCCACTTCCTTTTCCAGCTCATTTTTGCAGATGAGAAAACTGAGAAACTCAAGTTAAATGACTTGCCCAAGGTCACATAGCTAGTGTCTGAGGTCAGATTTCTGCAACTACAAGACGCAATAGTGGTGGTGGTAGTGGTAGTGTTGTGTGTGTGTGTATGTGTGTGTGTGTGTGTGTGTCTGTGTATGTGTCTATGTTCTTCACCCTTTCCTCCCTGGAGCCATTAATAGTTGCCTTGAGAGCACAAGCACATGGGATCTATTTATGTTCACCTGGTTTTTGTCTTTATTATTCCCTTTCTGAGCAGAAGTCAGAGAATACAGGGCCCTGACACTAGACTTTTCAAGCCCTAGAGATAGAGGCAGGCTAGACAGTGGTTAAGTATTCTGAAGAAACACATAGGTGCTACACGTGTTCACTCACATGGCTGGTGACAGGAAGTTCACGATCGATATCATTCGTGAACTAGTCAGTGCCTACTAGACAGAGGAGGGACCATTTTTACACCAGCACAATTCCAGAATCTAGCTTTCTAGCTAGAGAAAAGAGATTTCTTAAGCAGTATGTGTCATGGGGTGACACCTTGTGAGTAACTTAGTTTCCTGAGCATTGTGTTGTGGAGAGAGGAGAAGATTGCCTGCAAATGGAGCAAAGCATCTAGATTCTGACAACCCCTGCCTGTCTAGCAGCTCCAAAGCATATTTTCCTTCTAAATGGAGTCTAAAACATGGGGTGGCATTATAAGTCTTATTGAAGAGAGAGGGTGAGAGTGGAGGACTCTGAAGAAGACAGAGATTTACCTGAAATGTCAGAGTATTATTCTGGTGCAGCCCCAAGTTCAGTTCTCCTTCCTCTCAGTGGGGTCCTACTTTTCCACCAGAGTCCTAAAGTCTTTCTCACTCAGTGCTAAGAGTTGGTCTCTGCTCCCCTCCAAAAGAAACTCCCCCATCAACACCCAACCGCTTTACAATAATTCAGCAGTAGCTCTCTTTAGAAACACAAAGGAAATATATTTTTTTTAAATCCACATAATAAGAGCAGTCAAAAAGTCACAGGGAATATGGGACAACACAATGGATATCTCTTAAGAATTCCAGGATAAATAACTTGACTAAGAAATCATCGTGGCCATTAATGAAAGTGGAGGAAATGGCTTTTGCATCTTTGCAGATGAATTCAGTAACTCTCCCAGGCCACTCCAGTGCCACCTAGATAACATCTCTTGCACTAAGAAGAACTTCTTTCTGTTTCTCCTAACATAAATGACAGTCAGATAATGACTGTTTTGTTTACTAGGTGCTATCCAAGCAGAACAATAGTTCATTGAAAAAAAAATGTGGCCTGGTGTGTGTGGGAAGGGTTGGGTGTATGTGTAGAAATTAAGAAAAAAATGTTATTTTTTAATTAAAGAAATTTAAATGTATATTTTAAAATATGAAGTATTTTCATTTTTTTATCATTTCTAGCTTCAAAATATTTTACAAAATGATGCAACTGGCAATAATGTAACACTAACCAAAGTAATCACTGTATCAAAGTCAGATGTCTGTTACTTGGGGCTAGATAAAATCAACTAGTTTTGAAACTCAAACTGTAGTATCATTTACAAGAATAGACACAAGTGAAATATTTTAGTTTTTTAGAAATGAAATTAATGTTACATGAGATCATGGAAAGAAGTTTTTGAGACTGGGCTGGTTATGAGACTATCATTTCCCACGTGGAAGGAGAAACCTAGGGGCAGGGTATAAATGAGTGTGCATGCCTAATATGGGGAAATGCCATAGGGTGTGACTGGTGGGGAGTTTTTATTTTCAGAGATACAAATGCAGAATGGCTTTTGGAGATCATAATGCTTTCCATGATAAGACTTTGATGATAAAGCTGTGTGTGCCTCCAGGTAGAAGCAGTGTTAGAAGCCAGCTGTAGATATAAGTGGCCATGAGAGAAAGGAAAAGAACACAATTGGCAGTAGCCAGAGAAAGGATGAATCACAGCCTTGATACAGATTCCTGGTGAAGGATTCCTAGCTGCCCTTGGGGAGGTTTGCATTTTAGCACCCAAACTGTGTTTCTCTAATGGCTCAGTTTTGGCTTGCCTGCAGACCAAAAGGAATTTAGGCTATCTGTTTTAGGGAAGGAGCCAGGCAAAAGTGGTTTTATTTTATTCCTCTCCACCCTCTCCACCTCAACCCCGGGGTTGTTACGCTTAAAGAACTGTATCTCTCTCTCTCTCTCTCCCTCTCTCTCTCTCTCTTTCTCTCTCTCTCTCTCTCTCTCTCTCTTTCTCTCTCTCTCTCTCTCTCTTCTCTCTCTCTCTCTCTCTCTCTCTCTCTCTCTCTCTCTCTCTCTCTCTCTCTCTCTCTTTTTCTCTCTCTCTCTTTCTCTCTCTCTCTCTCTTGAATAAAGCATTATTAAAACACAGTACAGAAGGGAAGAAGGCAAAATTTCCATTGGATGGGCTGAGACAAGACTATAATTGGATAAATCCAATACTACAAACCATATGATAAAGGAAAGGCATATTGCCATCCACCAAAGAAATGACACCAGAGGACTGGGGTAGCCAGAGCTCCCTAAGCCTTAGAGAAATTAGATTTGTTCTATAGTGACCTCTGGTGTTGGGTGGAGTACACAAGCTTCTTTGGGTGAATGTAGGGTTGATATTATTTGGTGCTTAGTAGCAACACTACTTGACCCCTTGTGATTAAACTTAGGTTTCAGTGGTCAAAGTACTGGGCATGGAGTCAGGAGGAACTGAATTCAAATTCTGCTTCAACCATTTACTAGCTGTGTGACCCTGGGAAAATTATTTAACTTCTCAGCCTCAGTTTCCTCATCTGTAAATTAGGGATAATAAAAGTATCTATCTTCTGGTGTTTATTGTGAGGATCAAATGAGATAATATGTATAAAGTGCTTTGCAAGCTTTAAATTTCTATATATTGCTAAATACAAGGTCGATGTTCTAGTCTGTCTTTTTTTTTGGCCTGTTTCCAAAATGGGAATGCTAATCAATAAAAGAGGGCCAACTAGGTGGCACAGTGGATAGATTGCCAGGCCTGAAGTCAGGAAGACTCATCTTCCTGAGTTCAAATCTAAACTCAGACATTTAGTAGCTGTGTGACCCTGGGCAAGTCACTTAACCCTATTTGCTTCAGCCAGAGAAAGAAATGGTAAACCACTCTAGGATCTTTGCTCAGAAAATCCCAAATAGGGTCACAGAGTTGGACACAACTGAAACCAGCGAACCACAACACCAATCAATGAAGGATCAGAGATCAAGGGTAATAGAACCTATCTCTAAGTAGATGAAATCTATGACAGTTGCCAGAGGCTCTGAGAGCTTAGAAGTTGTCCAAGTTCATGCAGCTAAATCAATATCAAATATTTTATATGAACCAATTTCCAGTACTGTAGCCATAGCACCCACACTGCTTAAATGTGAGGTGGCAAGATTTGTTAGAGTTTAGCAGCTGCTTGTGGATCCTGTGTAAAGGAAAATAATTTTGAAGTAAATTCAATCAGTAAATTTGTAATAACCCTCTGAATAAGCATTGCTTTTAAATATAATGTGGAAAATAAAATATATTTTATAAGTAATACATATGATAATACTTCAAAAGGTCTATGACCCTTTCATACTTCCAGCTGCTTTCCTGATTCTCTGGACTTTATCATAGCACAGAAATCTCATTAACATTCAAGTTCACCTCACTCTTGCATGTTTCACATTGGAAGTATCTGCGACCTCTGTTCTCTTCCTCTGATTGGCTGGTTCTTCCAGAACCTTCATTTTAAGGAAATTTTAAGACCACCTATATTTTCATTCTTCTCCAAGCTGCCCTCTTGATTCTGGACTTTCTGTACCATGCCCTGGGTGAGTTCTCCTCCCCCCTCCAGGCTTTTCAGCCTCCTTTTATGTGTTGCCTTCTCCAATTAGAACAGAGGTTTCCAAACTTACTTGGCCTACTGTCCCCTTTAAAAAAATTACTCAATGCCTGCCTCCCCCAGAAATCTGCTTTCTTTTACATATTAATGATTTATTCTTGAAATATGCATCATTTCAAAAAAATATAATTTTTTTGAAATGATGCATCCTAAATTTAATAATTTATTGTAAATTTGTGGGTTTTTTCCTGCACTGAAATTTTCATGACACAATATTGTGTCATGTAACAGTATAGTATCATATTGTAAACAAGTCATTACATGTACATATTCCTGACCAAGCATGCTAGACTTCCCAACAATGCGTGACATACTCTCCTGCCAACACTTGCTTGTTAAGACCTGTCAGCAGACTTGATCACTGATGGGTTGTAACTTGCATTTTGTGTGTTTATTTGGAAAATAATGTAATCACTATGACTTTAACTCTGTTACAGAACAGACGAAACATGTATGGACAGTTTTTCAAAATTTTCTTGTCTTCTTTCCTTATGCTTCCATAGCCCCTTATTTTTATTCAATGCCTCCCAATAGCACCTGAGGCTACAATACCCCCCATTCCTGCACCCCCCAGGGGATATTATCACCTACTTTGGGAACCTATGAATTAGAATGTAAGCTTCTTTGGGATAGAGACTATATTTCTTTCTACTATATTTGTGTTCCCAGTACTTAGTACTATGCATGTATTGTTGTTGTGTCATTTCAGTCTTGTCTGACTCTTTGTGACCCCATTTGGAGTTTTCTGGACAGAGATACTGGAGTGGTTTTCCATTTCCTTCTCCAGCTCATTTGATATATGAGGAAACTAAGGCCAACAGGGTTAGTCACACAGCTAGTAAGTGTCTGAGGCCAGACTTGAACAGATTTTAGAATCTTTCTGATTCTAAATCCAGAGCTCTATCTACTGCACAACCTAGACTAGGCAAATAATTTGTACTCAATAAAGTAAACAGGCATTTATAAAGTACCAAGCAAATAGTATGTACGTAATAAATGCTTCTTTATTTGACAACTTAGTAAATGCTCTTCATGAGTTGCTGTGTAAAAATACTGTAATCTGGATGCTATTTTTTATACTAAATTCTAAATAATGCATTTATAACTCACAGATACACTTTCTAAACTCACAGAGAGACTTCAGATCAGTAAAGGTCCTTAAGAAGTATTGGATATATTTCAATCTTTCCAAAATATACTTAAAATACATTCACACATATAATCAAAACCAGAATTTTTCTCTCATTGCTTCAAAATTTTCAGAAAAAGGCTAAAAAATGAAAATTAAAATCTAGTTCATCAAACCAATTGATTTGTCTACATATTACCATAAAGCTTGCTTTACTGGTTATTTTTCATTGTTTGATTGATTTTTTTTCTCTTTATTAAGGACTGGATTGACTAGTTAGCATCATTAGTTAGATCATACTCAGAATCCCAGAATTGGAAAAAACCTCAAAGGCCATCTAGTTCAACCTATACATGGCAAAGAGTCCACTCTGTAATATCTGTAAGTGATTAAACATTCTGCTTGACATTTAAGAATACAAATTCTTTTAATTCAAAGATATTTCCTATGGCAGAAGCTCTAATAATCTCTTGCTTGCCTTTTCTGGAAGAGCCTCCTGTGTGCAAATATAAAGTAGAGAAGTACAAAACAGCTACATTAACTAGTCTTATTATTCTGTTATTGATTAATAGAACCTTAGAATCTTTTAGAAATTTTGGGATAATCATTGGTGAAGACACTCTAAATCAGTGGTGTCAAACTCAAATAGAAAAAGATCCTTCCAACCAGCATACTGACTTGGAAAACCACAATAGATATTATCTATGTTCTGTTATATTTTTAATTTATTTTGTGAAACATTTTCCAGTTACATTTTAATTTGGTTCTGGCTGTATTTGACAGTGGTCCTGGGCCCTGGGTTTGATAGCTCTTCTCTTGATGCTGTGGCAGTTCCTGCATTAGTAAAGGCTTGGCCAAATTTTGATTTCTGAATTCCTGTCTTTCCTTCTTCTGTACTCCTCACGTGGCTCATTTCATTTTGAAATACTTAGGTTTTAGGAAAAAATTGTAGGGAGGCAATTGTAATTGAAGACAGAAGTCTGAGGTTCAAATTCCAGGTCTAATTCTTGTTACCTGTTTAACCTTGTATGAGTTGTAACTTTTGTGGAACTTAGTTTCATTATCTGTCAAAATGAAGGGTTGGACTTCAAGATCTCTGAGGTGCATTCCAATTTTAAATCTGTTGATCCTCCAAATGTGAAACTTAAAGGTCTCCTGCTAAGCCTCAGGGATTCCAGTGAATACATGCTGAACCAATCAATAGTTCAACCAGCTGGAATATATTAAGTGCCTAGTATGTGGCAGACAAAGGGCAGCTAAGTGGTAGAGAGAGTGTCGGGCCTAGAGTCAGGAAGACATCTTCCTAAGTTCAAATTTGGCTTCAGATGCTTAGTTTCTTCATCTGTAAAATAAGCTGGAGAAGGAAATAGCAAACTATTCCAGTATCTTTGCCAAGAAAACCCAAACTGGGGTCAGGAAGTGTCAGACATGACTGAAAAGACTGAACAGCAACAAATGTGGCAGACATTGTGCCGAGCACTGTTGATACAACATCAAAAACAAAAATGCTGCCTATCTCCAAGAAGCTTATATTGTACTGGAAGGATGCAACAGGTTCACTGATAAGCAATAGGGAATATATATAAAACATATTAAAAATTATTTTGATGGGGATGGGGTTGGTGATGAACAATTTAGGAAATTAAGAAAGAATTTTTGAAGGAGGCAATACTTACTGAATCTTGAAGAAAGATGGGAGATGGGGGAGGGGGAAGGAGGGGAACAGTATTTGCGGCATTGGGGACAATCTGTGCAAAGATACAGAAACAAGAGCTGGAATCCCATGTATGAGGACCAACCAGTAGACCATTACTTGTTTAGAATATGCAGAGTATGTAATGGGGAACAATGTGTAATTGACCTGGAAAGACAGGCTGGAGTCAGATTTTGAAGAACTTTGAATGCCAAATGGAGTATGTGTCTTATTCCAGAGGCGATAGCTTCTGGAAGTTTCTTGAATAAGAGAGTGTTTTAGTCAGGCCTGAGTTTTTAGAATATAGATTTCACAGCTGTGTAGAGGATATAATGGAGAGGAAACAGCATGGAAACAAGAAACCAATTGCAATAGGCTGGGTGAGAAGTGATAAGAGCGTGTACCAGTATAATGGTTGAAAACGTACAAAGAAGGGTGTGGATGTGAGAGATGCTGAGGAAGTAGAATTGCTGGATATAGTAAGTGAGGGAGAGTGATGGTTTCTTGGTTATAAACTAAATAGTCATTCCTTCAACATAAATTAGAAAGGTAGGCAGAGGCGAAGATTTAAGGGAAAAGATAATGAGTTTGCTTTGGACAAGTTGAAATGCATATAGGATATACAGCAAGGGTTTGGAGATGTAGACTGGAGCTCAGAAGAGAAACGAAGGCAGAGTATGTAAATCTGGGAGTCATCCGCATAGAGATGATTGTTAAACTTATGGGAGGTGATGGAGATTAGAACAAGGCCCTAGGTAGTTAGGGGCACGCGTAGGGAGTGGGGCATAGATGATGATCTTGCAAAAGAGACAGGTAGGAAGAGAATTGTGAGTAACGTCTTGAAAACTAAGAGAAAGGAAAGAATTCAGAAGGAGGTGATCAGCAGAGGTGGGTTCTCAAAAAGCTGGGGCAGGACAGAAGAGCAAAGAATTCAAAGATAGAGGGCAGAGTCAAGTGAAACTGATTAAGTGGAGGGTCAAGATTTTGAAAAGACAAAAATGAGACTGGAGCAGGAGTGACAGAATGAAGGAACCTGTTATGAGGACATAGAATAGGTTTGTGATGGGAGAGATAGATGGACAGGAGGGCACGGATAGAAAGATGAATTTCATAGTGAAGGTATATGGAGTTGAAACATTTGTGGTTGATGTAGGTGAAACCCTCAAGATCATGGGTATGAACATCCCTGTGGCACATGGGTGGAATGAAGGTTGTTGACTAACTGGAAAGCAAGGAAGGGTATTTTAGAAGATATTAGAATGTAAATTCAAGTTCCTAAGTTTTAGAAAGGCAGCTATGTGGCATAGGGGATAGAGTTCTGGGACTGAAGTTAGGAAGACTCATCTTTGTGAGTTCAAATCTGGTCTTAGACATTTACTAGCTGTATGACCCTGGACAAGTCACTTACCCCTGTTTGCTTCAGTTTCTTCAGCTATAACACGAGCTGGAGAAAGAAATGGCAAACCACTTCAGTATTTTTGCCAAGAAAATCTCAAATGGAGTCACAAAGAGTTGGACATGACTAAACAACAACAATCCTTCAATTTTAATTATAAAGTCATGGCTAGGTGGTATAGTAGATAGAATGTGGTGCAATGAGTAGAGTGCCTAGAGTTAGGAAGACCTGAATTCAAATCTAGCCTCAGACATGTATCAACTGTGTGACCTTGGCCAAGTCACTTAACTGATGTCTGCCTCAGTTTCTTCAACTGTAAAATGGGGATAATGATAGCATGTGCTTCATTTTCATGTGGCCTAAGCTTAATAATTAATCCACTAATTATTGTAATAATTAACTAATATCAATACTGAAATAATGCACAAATAATAAATTGTAAATTATAAAATCACAATAATTAATGTGACAAGGATATAGATATACGAAAAAGTCTGAGTTCATTTTTAAGGTTAAATTTTTTAAATTTAAATTTTAAAAGCTGTAACTGTGGTGGTATTATAAAAGTTCATATGAGAGAGGTCTGTGAACAATATAATTTTACATTTTCATCAAATCACCATGAAGTAGAAAAAGCATAACATCAGGGGTCATACCCTGTTTCCCCTATCTCCTTTCATCTTCAACATGTAACCTGAAGACACATATCATATTAGAGGACATCAATTACCTCCTCTACTTCATGAACCTGAGTTCTTCAAGAAAGATTACTCTGAGCATACAACATTTGTTTTGCACTCTGCAAAAATGAAACAAAACAAGACAAAACAAAACAAAAAACAAACCAAAACAACAACTTTCCTTCTGTCTTATGTGACAGCTTTTCAAGCCTGCATCCCAACTTGATTATTAAATTGTATATATAGGAATACATTGGATACATGAATGAATGTAGACATAGATATCTGGATATATCTCTGTGCACATAATGAATGCTAGGATGGATGAAGATGTTTAGTTAATAGGTTCTTGTTAGTTAATAAATCTTTGAGAACCAGAATTTCATGCCTGTTGCTAATCACTATCCCTCCCCCTCCTCCCTTTTCTCGAAGAATAAGTGACATTGCCATAATTTGTATCACTGATAATTTTATAGACTTTAGGTCATATTCACCAATCTGAATTCTGTCACTTATTAAAAGACATTTTAATGAGTGGGAAGAAGCAGAGCTAAAAGACAAAAGAAACAATATAGAATACAAACATTCCCAAGAATAGGAAATTTTACGACCAAAATATAGGTGTTTTTTCCTATTAAGTTGAAAAGGAATGAACTTTCCAAAATAATTTGCTGATTAGAATACAATGTCATGGGAAGAGTAATCAGACGACCTGTCCTATCACTCTATGACTGTTATAGATCAGAAAAATCTTTGGGCTAGTTTTTCCCTCTCCTATAAACTGTTATGTTCTAGACCAGTGGTTTTCAAAGTATGGCTGCTGAACCATAAGTGAGGATGCATATGAAAGCCTACAATGGGAGAATCTGACCTCTTGCTCTCCTAGAAGGCTTTTCAGTGAGGCAGACAAAGTGTTGTAAGCCTTTGGGTGGGAGAGTCCTTTTCTTGCTTGGTTTTCACTTTCTTGTTTCTTTTGTCTGTTGTGTTTCTTCTTTCCTTAGCTTAGGTGAATAAGAATTAGAGATGAAAGAGACCAAGTCATAGCCTGGTAAGTTTGGAAAGTACGAGGGAGGCACTAGCAGGCTAGCAAGTGGAGTTCTTGTCAGAGTCAATCAGCAGCTTCCTCAGCCAAGCTGAATGAGGAGCCGGCAGAGCCATGAGAAATCACTGGCTTAGCTCAGTAGTGAATCAACCCAACAACCAAGATATCAAGACCTATAAGTCAAGAACCAATTGATGCATTGATGGTGCATCCACCAGACATAAATTTGGTGGAAGGATATATTTGTAGCAACCACTTTAATTTTGAACCCACTTTCCCCAAGGACTAAAGTATGGAGAGAAGGGTATATCTCAGTTCAAGGTGGGGTAGAGTTTGTACTTATGCCCTCATTATACTTTCACAGTAAATAGTCTTTGTAAAATCTAATTGATATTAATTAGTTATTAATACTATTGTGATATCAATAGGTCACAATATTATTAGGATTAAAGTCACTGCTAAGACTACATTGAGGAGATGTTTCTTGGTCAAATGATATTAAGAGAACCCATTGGATGCAGCCTTGTAAATGACAGTATTTAAAGGGATCCCTAAGAAAAGTCCCTAAGGGGGTACAATTAAGCCCCTAATGGGAGAAATACCCTCGGTCTACCAGTCGAATTGGGGGTAGGAGAGTGAGGTCAGAGCCTATAGAAAAGTGATAGTTATAACACTCATACTATGCTTAAAGATCTTGTAGATATCATCACACCAGAAAAATATTAGGTTTATTTTTCCCATTTTGTTTTTTTGTTCATCCTTCATTTCTTTTGTTTGTCAGCCTCACTCTCTCTTCCAGAGTTGCTCAAGTCCAGTGGCAAGACAAAAATCAATACAACTGGTGATGGTAGTGGATGGCATTGGGATACAGTGGATAACCTTGGCATCTTCGATGTCTGAACAATCTCTAAGCACTCCACAGTGGCTGCTTAATGGCCACTGGAATAAATTGTTCTCGTTGGTCATTCCACCAGGGAAAGTCCTTACATGCTTGGGATAGACATCCCCCTCTCTCACTGACAAGTTTGAGGCCTGTTGGTTACTCTCAAACTGGCTTAGTTTGTCTAATGCCAAACAAGTTTGACTAAAATTTTGGCTAAATGGTTAACTTATATTTCCTTTATATGAATACATTTTTAATCACTCAAAATTTTGACTTTGTTCAACACAGGAGAAATGCAAAGAAAAATTTACATGTAAAAATCTGTATACACACAATACAAATTAGGGGGTGATTATTTTATTTTAAAAGGATTCTTTGCAAAAGTATTCATCTCAAGGTTGCTTTCAATGCTTATTTTATCAAACTCTTCTGTTAATATTTAAAATGTTTTCTTATAGCTTACTTTCTACTACACAAAGTCAGTGAAGGACAGAAAAACTTCAAAGTAAAAAAGGAAGATTGTCTTTCTTGTGACTATTAGTCTGAAAAGATGATAGGCCTTTTCTAAAATTACAATACAATCACTTCTTGGCTTTTTGGCTCAGACCAAGATTAAAATTACAATACAAACCTCTGGAGAAAATTTAATTTGACTTGTAAACATCCATCTTTTCTATTTTTTGAAGAATATGTCTATTTCATAAAGCGATGTACACCATATCATGCATACTGTAGAGAAAACATCATTGGTATTAAACTACTGGCTGCACTAGGTTATTAAATTTAAGTATGATAAATTTTAATTGCAAATGACCTTGGAACATACCTTCAACTGATGACTATGTTAACTGAAAGGTTTTCACAGGGTAAGACTTGTTAATTTTGGAAAGATTCAATCAATAATGTTTGTTTTTTTTTAAAAACTGCCATAGTGCTTCAAATTTCAACTTTGGAAGGGAACAGAACAATGTTTTTTAGCCACTTATTATTTGCCAAGCACTGGGGATCCAAAAAATAAAATCTAGGCAGTCCCTGTTCTCAAGCCTTGAACATTCTAATTGGGGAAGATAATACATATAAGGAGCTCATGTTCATGTTCAGTGAATGGACAGTTAGTTCTTATGTTGTGATGGGGCACACGTTTGTGTGTGTGTGTGTGTGTGTGTGTGTATAGAGACTGAGAGAGAGATAGAGATGGAGAGACAGAGAGAGACACATGCAGAGACAGAGGTAGAGAAAGACACAGAGAGAGACAAAGACAGAGAAACACAAAGACAGAGAGACACATAGAGGCAGAGAGAGACACAGAGAGAAAGACAGAGACAGATAGACAGAGAGACAGAGATGTAGAGACACACAACACACAGAGACAGAGATAGAGACAGAGAGAGACACACATACAGAAGCTGTGTGTTTGTGTGTGTGTGTGTATGTGTGTGTGTGTGTGTGTGTGTGTAAAGACCTCAGGCAGAAGGTAGGGATTGTTGCTGTTTGTCCTTTGTTCTGGAAGAGAACCGTGACCTGAGTTTTGAGGAAGGCAGGAGGTGGAGATAATGTGGGAGAGCATTCCAGGCATCGAATGAAAAGGCATGGAACAGCGGGCAAGATTTGAGAGCTATCTATCAAAGCTTTCCTGAGAGCTGCATTTAAGTCATTCATGGGCATTTATAACCTACATAGGTATCTCATATACCCCACCCAAGAATATAACAATGGTGCAGTCTTCTAGAAACAAAGGGGAGATTTAAAGACATGAGCCACTTCACTGGTCTGTAATATCTGGGCAGTCTGAGTGGCAAGCTGTTCTCATAGAGATGGTGAAACCAGAACTAGCAATTTTGATTCCCTGGCCTAGCAATATCAAACACTCTCTTAAGTCAACTTCATAATTTATGATGTCAAAATAAGATAAGCAGCCATTAAGACAGACTCTGTCTAGGGGGAGGGGGAAATTGTTTACTCTCTGGCTTTAAGATAGGTTTTATTTTAAAATCTGGTAGCTTTTTAGTTGAAGTAATCAGAAAGATTAATGAGTCAGTAGCAGGTAGAGGCTGAGCTTGCAGTCAGAAAGATTTTCCTCTGGTCACACACTTAAATCTTTCTGAGTCTCAGTTTCCTCAAATGTAAAATAAGGAAAGCGGCAGCTAGGTGGCACAGTAGATAGAGCGCTAGACCTGGAGTTAGGAAGACTCATCTTCTTGAGTTCAAATCCAACCTCAGACATTTACTAGCTGTATCACTTTGGGAAAGTCACTTAACCCTGTTTGTCTCAGTTTCCTCATCTGTAAAATGAGCCAGAAAAGGAAATGGCAAACTGCTCCAGTATCTCTGCCAAGAAAACCCTAAATGGGATCACAGAGTCAGACGTGACTGAAACACTGAACAAACAACAAAACAAGGATCATCTTGAAGGTCACTTTCAACTCTAAAATTCTGTAACTCAGTCAATAAACATTTATTACGTGCCTGCTATTTGCCAGGCACTGGACTAAGTACAGAGGATAGAAAGAAAGGCAAAAGACAGCTCTTGCCCTTGAGGAGCTGGCTGTTGAATTTCAGTCAGAAGTGGAGCCAAGATCTTTTGATTCAGTGTTTAGTGCTCTGCCATGTTGCCTCAGTTGAGCAATGAGGCTTTTGGTTTTTGGCTTTCCCTTCCTATCATTTTCTCTGCCTGGCTAGTTCAGTTGGTCACTGCACAGCTCTGATGATGCAGACTTGATCTCAGTAGAGCCCCTTAAGCTCATCTGTATTCCATAGCCCCAGATGACAATACTAACCTGTCATGAATCTCAGAAATATGTTCAATCAGACCTAGAGTGGACTGGACCAGAGTGGATAGATAGAACAATTCAAATTCATCAGTAGTACTAGAAATCCAAATCAGAGTGTCTCCTCTATTGACAATGGGTCAGTAGCATCATCTTTATATGAAGGGCAATGCACTCATTTGTTTTCCTCTAAAACCTTAATTTTTAGCTCCTTATATGGTTTCCTTCTTAACTTTTAAACTTCAGAATGGGAAAGTTCCATTTAACCTTTAACCTTTCTGCTATAATTTGGTTTATTTTCTGTGTTTCACGCTTTTCGAAAAAAAAGCTTTACAGTGTTAATCTCACTCATCTTTCTGTCCATGACAGCTATGGAGCTGTTTTAAGTGACATTTTAAATTGCAAAGCAAATCAATTGCAAATATTTTTAGAAAATGGTTACTTTGATTTGGAACAAGCTCCTGGCATGATAAAAGTACACGTCTCTAAAATAGCATCTAAGAGAAGAGAATCATCAAATGATTAAGGCAGAATTCTATTCCCAGGAGTACAGAGGTCAGAATATTGACAGTTGTGTTCATTATCTTCCCACATGTGTACACGTGGTATGAACAGACCTATATCAAAACGTTTTCTGTTTTTGGAGTAGTAATTGTATTTCCATTTATTATTTCCATTCTTATAAAGAGGTAAAGATAATACTAAAATTGATGCCTTTTAACCTCTGCCATCCCCAACCAAGAAGGGTGAGGTTTAGTTTAACCAGAAAGATTGGCAAAAGCCTCAAATTATGGAGGATCTCTACCAGGTCAGTGGCTCTATCTCTAAAGGGTTAATGTGAACAAGGTAGTAGCATTTAGACATTCCAAATTCTTTTAGTGTGAGGTAAGCTGTATCTCATTTACAATACTGGGCAGAAAAAACCCAATATTAAATTTATATTAAGAATTTTAATACTTCAAATTATTTATGATGTATTTTAAAATAGTCATTGGACACATCAATATTGTGTGACTTGGACACAGCCTAGATCATACAAAGGCAGTTATAGAATCAGAAGAGAGCTTGGAGATCATCTACTTCAACACCTTCATTTTAGAGGTAAGGAAATAGAGAACTAGAATTTTCAGGTGATTTCCTTAAAAATCGCATGGCAAGGGAGTAGAAAACTAGAATTCCAGATCTTCTGAGTCTCAGTTCAGTGAAAATCAATAAATTATTTTTTATTTATACTAAATGTCTAATTTATAACCTATCAGTGACCAATAAGAGGTGCAATTGGCTAAAGATTTGACAAAGAATCTTGTAACTCACCAATGTCTGTTCTCTCTCTCTATCAAGTAGCCCATGTTACTTAACATTTCCATGTGGAAATATATCTAAATTGCATAAACCATAACTTTAAAATGCCTCACTAACATTTATCTTTTGGAATTGAAGTAATAACATGTTTTACTAGTTATTCCTGTCTGGGATTGCTCTCCTGTAAGAAAAGATGTAAATAAATCTTAACGTGTGCCAGAGTATGAACAACAACAGCGACAACAAAATCAAATTCCTCATCAAGCTGTGTTAGGGCTGCTCTGTCTACCCTAACCTCACTTATTCAGGTAGAGAGCAAATTGTTGTCCAGTCGTGTCTGACTCTTGGTGACCCCATTTGGGGTTTTCTTGGCAAAGATACTGGAGTAGTTTGCCATGTCCTTCTCCAGCTCATTTTACAGATGAGGAAACTGAGGCAAACAGGGTTAAGTGACTTGCCCAGGGTCACACAGCTAGTAAGTATGTGAGGCCAGATTTGAACTCAGAAAGAGGAGTCTTTCTGACTTCAGCTCCAGCTCTCTATCCATTGTGTCACCTAGCTGCCCAAACATAAGAGCTGCTTAATTTTTAACCAGGTATGTGGCCATAGCATCTTTTAAAAGTGTTTCCTCATTTGTAAAGTGAAGATAATAATATCTTTTGTACCCATCCTAGTTTTGAGGAGTTCTGAAACTCAAATCTTCTTAGATAATATATGCAAATTGCTGTGCAGACTCTAAAAACATTACACAGTCAATTGTTCCTATTGTTCTCACTTTTCTCTACTTATATACAAAAAAAAGACAGATAAACAGATAGTCCTGGGGAAATTTCTGTCCTACTGTTGTTCTTTCATGTTTAATGTTCATCAGACTTTGTCACAGGAGAATGAAATGGTGGCTTTTTGTCAAGTAGATGAAAATGTTGGGATGTCGGTTCTTCTTTGTTTGGCTGTGCTTTAAGTTAGCAGCTTCCACAGCAGATGGGATGACAGGGATGATATGTCATCTCATTTGGTCCTGACAACAACCCTGGGAGGTCGGTACTATTATTAGCCCCATTTTACAGTTGAGGAAATGGAGACAAACAAAGGTTAAGTGACTTTGCCAGAGTCACACAAGTAGTAAGTAAGTCGGAGTTCAGATTTGAACTTAGTTCTTCCCAGCCCTCAACACACCACACCACCAGCTGCCTCTAAGAATATTTGTTGAATTCTGAAAGCCATTTTGGGAGTTGTATTTGTACTACGGGGATTTGTCATCAATTAGTTGATGAAGGAGAGTGAGCATCTTGTGTATAATTTTTGCCCTTTGATCTTATGTTTCTGAGTATTTGATGGGTGCTAAATTTTTGCAACATGCAATGATATGCTGCAGAGTTTCTTTATTTTCCTTGCAAAATCTGATGCTATCAATTAGTCTGGACTCCTTAAGGACAACTTTTATGTGATTTCTGGTGTCAAGGAGCTGGTCTTGTATTATATTATAAACCCACCCAAAGAAGGCCTCTCAGTTCCATCATTGGATCTCAGCCATTTCATAGATTCTCTCTGGAATTCACCAGAGAGCTTATATAAGGCATGCACCTTTTGTCTTTCTCCTTTAGCTTCTTCATAGGATATTAGGAAATAGAGCTGAAAGGGATGTTATTGGTCATTCAGTCCATCACTTCATGGATGAGGAAAATAGAAGCCCAGAGAAGTTAAATACAGTGTTAAAGACCACATGGGTAGAAGTAGCAAAATTTGGATTCGGATAGACTCAGAGTTGGAAGGAGTCTCTGAGGTCATTGGGTCCAAATTTAGATTCAAAATGGGGTCCTCTGATTCCAAATCCAGGGATCTTCCTACCATAACGTGATTCAGGTTTGGAGCTCATGTTACTTAGTCCAATTGGTTATTAATCCACTCTATTGTGGACATCTGATTAAGTTTATCCCTCAACATGATTAATGACATGGGCATCTCCTAGGCCTTATTGCTTTTCCTAGGGTTATTAAGCTCTGCTCCTACATTGCCTTTTCCATTATGCAATTTTGCACACTGCTGCCCAAGTTAATTCTTGCTCATATTAGTTTAGAAAGTACAGGCTACCTTCTTAGACATCCCCACAAATAGACAAATCCGAGAGTATTTGTTCCCAACATAAAATGCTTTGGACAGCTACTCATTTTCTCATCAAAGGTGATTTTTTCAAAATTCTTTCAATTCTTCTGATAATATCGGGTAATTAGGTAGTAATGGTCTTTTAACATTTCTTTTTAATCCATGCTAATCTCCTTTTTAACAAGGTGAGTATGCCTTCCAGTAGCAGTTAGGGAGCAGGGCCAAAATGGTACCAGGAGGGAATAAGCAGGTAGAAGTGAACATTCAGAGCTGAAAAGTATGAGTGAGAATCAAGATGGTTTCCTGTATACTACACATCAAAGATCTGTCAGGTCTTGCATCACATTCAACTTTTAAAGTCCTCCTTGCTGTGCTTTCCAAGAAACTGCTCTTCTAGATTGCAAAATAGAAATTTTTTTTGCTATATCTTAGAACTAGCAGTAATAAGCTGCTTTCTATAGTATACAAAATCACTTTCCTTAAAATAATCTTGATAAATAGTTAATGCAAATATTCTCATCCTTCTTCTTACCCTCCTGCTATCTTGAAGATACATGTGTAAATAGAAAGGTTTCTGCAATTTTTCAGAGTGAGGAACTTCTTGTATGGGAACTCCATCAATGGGTATCTAGCCTGCTGTTTTTGTTGTTTGTTTGTTTTCAGTCATGTCCATCTATTCTTGACCTTTTTGGAGGTTTTCTTGGCAAAAATACTTGAATGGTTTGCCATTTCCTTCTCCTGCACATTTTACAGATGAGGAAATTGAGGCAAACAGGGGTAAGTGACTTGCCCAGGGTCACATAGCTAATAAGTGTCTGAGGCTGAATTTGAGCTCAGGTCATCCTGACTCTAGGCCCAGCACTCTATCCACTATGCCACCTAGCTGCCCATATTCAATCTATCCATGACTTATTAGGAATAGTTCTAGAGAATTATCTGAGGCACACAGAGCTTAAATTATTTGCCCAGGTTCATACAGCTAATAAATATTGAAACTTGGATTTGAACCTTGTTCTTTTTAATGTCTAGCCTAGCTAGTACTCTACCTGCTTTGCTATGCTAGAGGCAACTAAGTGGTGCAATAGATAGAACCCAAGGCCTCATGTCAGGAAGATCTGAGTTCAAATACAACCTCAGGTACTTATTAGCTGCGTGATCCTGGACAAGTCACTTAACCTCTATGCCTCAGGTTCCTCAACTGGAAAATGAGGATCACAGCAGCATCTACCTCCCAGGGCTATTGTCAGGATCGAATGAAATAATATTTGTAAATTTCCTGTATATATTAAGTACTTAATAAATGCCTTTTCCTTCCCTCTCTTTGCTATTTCTATTAAAACACATACTCTGTATTAAATGAACCACTTCATGCTTTTTCTTTCTTATCAAGTGAATACATACACCTAAACAAAAGTGATACTGAGATATTGCCTAGAGAATTGTTAAGTATATTATGATCCTAGAGAGGTAAGAAACATGGAGCTCCTTTCTTCACTTTCAGGGCCCTGGTATTTTCAAATATATAGTGAGAGTATTAGCACGGAGGATTTCCAAGTTCTCTTCCACCTCTAAAATTCTATGGTCATATAGACTGCTTTTAAGATAGAAGAATGTTTTTATAGGATATGAAGATGCTGGATTATTAGGTTGTCACATTTAGTATACTAAATTTCAAACAATACTATTTTAATATCATCTCTTCCAATACAAATGACAATAGCATTTCTAAAAGTGCTCAAAACATAGCATAAAAAGCTTAAAGGTCATTCTATCATATAGTTGTTTGTTTTTCAGATAGTAGAGATCTGTATTCAAGGCATAAGCAATGAGGCTTATGAAGCTAAGGCCAAAGACACATTATTTCCATCTTATATTAATGGAATCACAAAAATAATTTATTTAGAATGCATCACAGTGGATTTAGAACATCAAATTATAGATTAAGTGGAAGAGATACCTTCCAAAGTTCATTACTGAACTTACAGGTATTTCTGCTCTTTAACTCATAGGTATTTCCTGCTAGGGTTTATTCCAGAGTATACAAATTGTGATGTTGAAAAAGAGAGTTACTGAATGGCGCCAATTTGCCTTTCATGTTTCGGAAAACATTTCTTTTCCTGGGTGAAAATAAGTGAAAAATCTCCTTCATCTCTTTTCTAGATAGCTCTGTTCATCCAGCTTGACGCATGTTTAATTATATCTATATCTACGTGTGTGTGTGTGTGTGCGTGTGAGACATTTTTTCAATAAGATGTCTGATTCTTGAGATTAGGGACTTTTTCATTCTTTGTATGTATCACTGCCTGGCATGTAGTAGGTGCTTAATCCTTGTTGATTGATTAATTGGTTAATGGAATTTCAAGAATAATAATTAAGTTTCCATAGTGGAAATTGATAGAGGGCCTTCTTTCTTAGAACATGCATTTTCTTTAGGTAGGAGGTCCTGAGAATAAAAGCATGCAAAAAATGGAAATGCTCTCCTGAAAATGCAATGTGCCTACAGCCAAGTCTGGAAAGGTCAGACTCCACTGATTGTGTTAACATGTTTTCACATATAATTGATGCTTTTAGCCATCTGTCAAAGTCCTTCTTTTAACCACCAATTAAGGTTATGATTCGTAACTATGCTGCACTTGAGATCTGGGGAAATTTCCAAAATCTCTCCCAGGGACTTTTTAAAAATGCATCTAATATAATAAGATAAATGGTTAAATGGGAAATTATAACATTATAAGAGATGAAGGAAGGGATATAATAATAAAAGAAGGCACTTGAGAAAAATAAGTACTAAAAAAAGAGTTGGAGGATAGTGCTTGTTAATGTGTCTTCAGAACCATATATGAGAAGGTACTCTAACTTGAAATAACTAGTCAGATTCCTTAGAAGAGAATATCCCAAAATGAGAACTGTAATAACAACTAGGCTCCTTTAGCTTGATGTGAACATCCTTTTAGTGACACCTGCTTTCTATTTTTTGAATCTTAGTTAGCCAAGAAATTTTTCCTATTTGCCGTCTGTTCTCCTGAACAGAGTTTTAGCTAAGAATTCTGGCAGTAGGGTCAAACAAAGTTATGCAAAAGTTTGGGGGTGGTTAGGGAAAATATGGTTTAAGGTATAACCACTTCTCCATGAAACGAGGTAGACCAGAATTAGGGCCTTTCTAGGGTATTACTGTCACTACCTACCTGCCCCCCTCCATGAGTCTCTTCCACCAAACAGAAGCCCCTTCTTATAACAATTAAATATTAGTCAAGCAAAACAAATCCATATATTGACTGAGTCTGAAAATAGGTCTCTTCCTGCATCTCTAGTTCATCCACTTCTCTGCTAAGAAATGGGAAGCATGCTTATTATTCATCAGTCTTTTGATGTTAAAGTTGATCACTGAATTTTCAGGACAGCAATTCAATTTTTTACATATTTATTCTCAGGCCCTCCTACCTAAGGAAAATGCAAAAAAAAAATGGAAAGGCAAATGCCTTTCCCTAGTCCCATGTGTGAAGAGAGAAAGAATTTTTGAGAGGGTTCCAAGAAATATGGTACCTTCAGTAGAAATTTAGGTTTCAGTGATCACTAGAAGTAAGAAAGAAGAATATATGCAGGATGAAGAGGATTTTTTTAAATAATAGAGGAAGACTACTGAGAGTATGGGGGGAACCAAGGCCAAAGGATGACAGAGGCTATGGAGGACCAGGGATGAGCTGGATACAGGTGAGATGGTGGATCTGAATAGCAGGGGAAACAGGCCTTTGTCTACACAATGTGGTTCTTGTGGGCATTTGAAAAGCAGGGAATAGGAATCTGCTATCATAGATCATGGAGGATATCTAGTACAGAGAATTTAAATAAACTCCCAGCTTCTAATTAGAATGGGGAGCAAGTACCTCTATAGATTTTGACAATAAGGTGGAAGCGACCCAGTTGATTACAGTGGTGGAGGAGAGAAGGAAAGAATATTTGTCTGAAAGGAAATATATCAACTGTTATCATAATCACTGATGAACATTTATAGAATGTTTTTTTTGGTGCAGGGCACTGTGCTCTGTGTTAGGCAGACCAAAGGGAAGCTGTGAGATGCCCAGTTCTTACCTCTAAGAGTTTACTATAGAGACAGGAGATGTTAATTTGTACATGATGCCTTCCCCTCAGAACTTGTGTTGATCCTGGCCATTTGATATGTTTTGGTTTGCCAGGCTATTGTAGGAATCCACCCTAGTGGGTAATAAGTTAGACCTGTGGAAAGAGGCATTTTGGCCAAAGGACTTGGGGAAGGGAGGAGCGGGTTGGCTCAGTGAGTAAATAGGGAGAGTTGGGTGGGTTGGCGCTCCACCAAGGTGAGGAAACATGCCTCCTACAAGTCCCCCTGCCAACTCTTTCCCACAGCCACCAAAATGTTGGCACCTGGGGGAAAAGGTCTCGTTTTACCATATCCATTATGAGTTTTCCACACCCGAATGAATCTACCCACTGGCAATGGGGTTTTGTTTGTAGATGACTACTAGTTTTGAGTGCCAAGCCAGATGCAACTCCCACTGAAAATTTTAAAAATTGGCATTCTGATTTAAAAAATCATGATCCTGAAAGTTCTGATTAGTGTGAATAAGTTCCATGATACCTTATCATCCCCAGATGAATGAATAAAAGAGAGTTTCTGAACCATGACTGCTTCGTGGACAAAAGGTTGACCTGCCTGCTAACGGTCATTTTGTGCTTATTCTGGATTAAGTCTTGGTGGACCTTCAAGGTGTGGCAGTTATGTACAGCAAGGCAAAATCTGCACATATTTTCCCCCATGCATGGGGAAAGCAATTTTCCCTGGTTCACCTGCGGTAACAACCACAAAATATTGGTATTACAAAAAGGGAACATGGCAAAACACAAGATAAAATCCTTTCAGTTTACACAGACTGGAATAATTTACTTTCATTCTCTGCAAAGGGTAAGCAGAGGCCTGAGTAATAAATGACCTTGACTCTGATTTATACTGATTAAAACTGCACTTTAAAAAACAGCCTTTTGGTTGCTTTGAGATTAATGCTGATTTTACTCAAGTAGCATGTGATGGTGATGCCATTCACAAAATGGCCTTTGATAAACCAATCAGTTGCCTTCTCATCTGCCTCAATAAAAAAGCCATTTCACTCTGGAGGAAAATAAATTGGGCTTCTTTTCTAGGCACAGCTGTAAAGTGGAACCAAATAGAAAAATTCAGAAATAAACCCAGGGGAGTAAATTGCTAGCTGAGGAGATTCCAAATATCCAGCTTCCCCTTTCTCTGTTGAAGTGCTATACATGGCAGAGATTTTTGTTATGCCATAGAGCTTATTAACTATTAAAAAAGTGCTGAATATCTGTGGAGTGATTTTGGTTTGTTGACAAAAATAGCTCAGATTCCTTTGCATAGTGCTCAATATAGTTAAAGCCTGTTTATAAAAAAATTTAAAAACACAACACACAAAATGAGCATTTAGAAGCCACTTGAAAGCAACAATTAACTTGGTATATGCCACTAGAATTTCTGCTCCCTAATTTGCCTAGGCACTTCAGTTACTGCCAGGAAAACTGGTATTAAATTCAGCACAGCATTCCAAAATGAGGGGATGGTGTATGCTATGCTAAATAGGGAACTACCATTCTGTAAGGAAATGATGCAAATTTAAAAATTAAATGCATTCTTCTTTTGAACTTATGTTACTTTGTGGATGGTTAATAATTCAATTCATATACATACATGTATATATATATATATGTATATATATATATATATATATATAGAGAGAGAGAGAGAGAGAGAGAGAGAGAGAGAGGGAGAGAGAGAGACAGAGAGACAGAGAGATACAGATAGAGACAGAGACAGAGATAGAAAGAAACAGAGAAACAGAGAGAGACGGACAGAAAGAGAGAGACACCCATAGAGAGAGACAGAGAGATAGAGAGACAGAGACAGAGAGAAAGACAGAAATAGTGACAGATACAGAGAGACAGAGATGGAGAGAAAAAGAGACATACACAGAGAGAGAGAGCTACTTTATTAAGTGCTAGAGTTACAAACACAGAAACTGAGTGGAGTCATTGCCCTCCAAGTGCCCATATTCTAATGAAGGTGGTAGAGGAGTAAGATATCATCCCTACTCCAATTATAACACTCTGCTACATTTATCCATCATCATTGAGGAATGATGTATTCTACATAAATGAATTGTCTAGATGACTGGAATTTCAGAAAAGCTACGGGAAGCTGAAGGAAAGAACATAGGAAACAATGCTCTCCCAAAGGACAGATGTGGGACAAGATTGAAGAAAACCTCAAGATATTCTGAGATTCCCCAGATATAACAAGATATGTGCATCCTGATGTAAGAAACATCTTTTAAAAAAATCAATAAAACATTTTTAAGCATCTATTATGTGCCAGGTGCTGTGTTAAGCACTAGGCTGTATAACAACAACATTTTACTGGTGATGATATATGGCTGTAAATTATGGACTACCACAATTTTCAAGGAACAAAATTGTGGGTCACCAGAAAGGCAATGGTGAGGTACATGGTGATTAAAAACAAGCAGAATTTTATCACCAGTGGATTGTGCACAAAAGCAGAGTAAAGAGTAATACCTGTTAACCTGAAAGTTTGGTTAGAGGAGGCAAACAAGCTAGGTGATAGAAAAATCCATATTGTTTATTCCCTTCAAGCTAGCTAAGCTAGCTTACTTGTATGTACAAGGAGCCAGAGCATAAGTTCTGACTGCCTGAACAAAGAAATGAGAAAACTTATATACATTTTTCCTAGTCTCGACTCAGCATGCCTGTATTACTTCACTTTTATGACCCCCATGTATGTTTAACCATGATACAAGAAAAGGATTTTCCTTAATGGAATAGGTTGTAAATGCAATAAGTCAGGATAGTTGACAAAGTGTCAATTGAAATTACAACCCAGGATCTCTGTGTTTAATTTACCATTAACATTCCATAACTTAGTATATTCCCATAAAATATTAAGATAAGAAAAAGTCACATAATTCAAGATAATTCCTTGGGGCTAAAGGTCTCATCCTTAATGGCCATGGACAGAGGAAAGAATGCTCCACCTGCGCTTGTTGACATAAGATAGAGGTATTCTGAGTTTACTCAGAGAACAAAGAGACTGTTCGGATCAGGCTCTTCTTCTGGTTAATCAGGTCAGACTCAGTCTTATTGAAATTACAAAAATGATATAAAGTGGTATTAAAATGATCCTCACACCAAAAGGGTGCATAACCAGCAAAGGAGGTGGGCCAGTTATGTAGCTAAAGCAAGGAATAACAAATGAACACCCTGAAGGAAATATTAGCATACATGCAATATCACATGACCTAGAGGAAGGTTTTTAGAATCTTAGGTGGACTACATACGAATGGATAAGATTCAATCAGGATAAGAAGGGGTGAGGGTTGCCATCTACACTGTTGGATGAATTACCAAAATTAATGATATAACAGATTTTTTAAAATAGTGAAGAAGAATCACAGGAGGAGGACCCATGGCTTACTGGTTCTAAAAAGACTAAAGATCACAGGGACAACTGTGTAGGTGAGAGCAGGCTGCTGAGAAAAATCACCTTTAGATGATCACCACAGTGAGAACTACCCACTCAGGAAGCATCTCAAGTGGTTCAGTTCAATTCAACTCAATTCAACAAACACTTAATAGGCACCTACTATGTACAAGATGAAGTACAGCAAAGAGAGCTTGCTCAAACAAATAGCACATTGTTACCCTGGCCAAGTCCCTTAACCTCCTGGGGCCCTCGGTATCACCCTATGACTCTAAATTGAAAAGCAATTGCCAGCCTGTGTGGATGGTGAGTGAGTCCTCATCTGAGAGTGCTCAATACCAGTGAAATGACAGCTCCAGACCTTATTTCTTACCTGCAAGGCACTGTGCAAGTCACTAGGGATTCAAAGACAAAAACAATGTACCTGTATCATCAGGGAGTATTCATTCATTCATTCATTCATTCATTCAGCCAGTCAATACGCATGTATTCAGCACCTATTATGTGGCTAATGTGTGCTAATCACATTTTATTTTGATGGTGAATGGAAGAGAAGGATACACTATTGACTCAGGTAAATGCAAAGCAAGAGAGGGAGGAAGCATTAATAACTGGCAGGATCAGGAAGGCCTCATGTAGGAGAGTGAATATGACTTGGAGGTTTTCCTCCACGAGTAGGGAGTGCATCCTAAACACACGCACTAAGGTGAGAGGTGAATTGTTATGTACTGAGGACAGCAAATAGGTGTGTTTGACCGAAACAGAGAGCATATGAATATGTGAATAGCAGAGAATAATATAAAACTATTTCAAAGTTGGCGGGAATCAGATTGAGGATAGCCTTAACTATCAGGTTAATAATTGTATTTAATCTTAGAGGTAATAGGAACCATAGAAGATTTGGAGGAGGAGAGATAACATGGTTGGATGTGTCTATTTAGAAACATCAATTTGGAAGCTGTGCAAACGATGAAGTGGTAAAAGGAAGAGACCAGAAACTGATCCCTCATCTGGGCATGCTGAATGAGAACCCCTACTTGTTCAGGGAGTTTGGAATACTCCTTATATCCATAGATTACCCATAGGAGTAAGCTACAACATGAGCGAATGTTTATTTTTCTTTCTGACAGAGTGTAGGCTCAAATAACCTCTTCACCACTTTTCATTTTAAGTCTGCCCTTGTATAGAGCCAGCTTCACAATCTTTTAAGGAATTGGTTTGTTTTTTTTTTATTTCTAAAGAAAGCTGCTTCACAGAGAACAGATAATGGACAGATAATTCACAAGCTAAAGCTAGATCTCCGTTAAAGCAGTAACTTATTTTGGGGCTGCTTAAGTACCTTGAGTGTCTTATTTTCCATCATGCCAGAGTAAGTTTTTCCAATAGCTTATGTACTTAGATGAATCTGTGATTTCAGAGTGGGTACTCCATTGCAGATTGCAAAGTGTCCAGGTCTTCTTTTCCTATAGGATTCATGACTATATCTTCCTTGAAATCTTCTCTAGAGGATCCATCTAATACACCGAAAGCCTTCCTATACTTCTTTTAAAACTTGGGGCTGCCACCACAGCAGTGGGCCTCTGCCTCTCACCCTTGCTTCATCATGCCTGTTTTGGTCACATATTCTTGATGATGTCTTTTATGCTACCTCTTTCATGCAAATCTTTGTCATTAATATGCCACAGCCACCAATTTTTACATTAATATTTTACAGGTAAGTGAACATAGGTAGCAGCAAATAAAGGAGCATGATCATTTTTGTTTTTTTGGGGGGTGCTGACAGTAACTTAACTGATAGATCAAGGGAATGCTACAGATAGAATTGCCTCAGTTTTAGCAAAGCATTTAATAGAGTTTGTATCCTTAAAGGAAAAAATGAACATATCTGACCTAGTCAATAACAAAATTATATGCATTTAGAATGCTTTGAATGGCTAGAATCAAAGGGCAGTCAGTAAAAAATTAACATTAAGTTGGAAGAATATCTCCATTGGAGTGTCTCAGTGAAGTGTGGCAAGCATGGTGCCATTTAGTATATTTTTTAAATCAAATAAAGCCATAGACAGTATTTTTTTCCCACTTGTAGTTGACATAGCAAGTGGATTACAGCCTAGAACACTGGGTTAATGAAATCTGATGGGGATAAAAGTCTTAGACTTGAGCTCAAAACTCATCTTTACAATTATAAGAAGGAGGAGACGTAGTTAGGCAGTGTGGTGGGTGAAAGATGAAATAACTGAGGAAACAAAGGTCTGAATTCCAAGCACATTGATTTATTAAGCAATGTGTGTCAATTGTCTAACAAATTGGGACCAGGCCCAAGAAGCAGAGCCTCCTTCAGAGCTGCTTTGAGAATGAGGCCTATTTCAGAATGTCTAAGAGAAGATTTCCAAGGACCAGATGATTATATGAGACATCTGGGACTCAAGACAAAATATGTTGATTAAAAGGACATTGGGAGTGAGTTATTAGGAGACAAGCCGACTTGATGTTAATATTGATGATCATTACTGCATTGCTTTGGTCTTTTGCTTTATGGTCTTTGTGTTAAAGTTTTCTTGGTTAACTTGGTCAAAATTAGTCTATTGTGAGTCCTATAATTAATGTGATCTGTAACCTGATTTATATAATTCTGATTATGAATATATGAAAAACATTATAGATTTGGCTTATAGTAAGTGATTCATGGGGGGGAGGGGAGTGGGCTACCCACTGCCTCATGAATCCAAAGGAGAAATTAAGCAATTGGGGCAGCAAGTGGTGATGGGAATTGAGTGAACCACATTGACTCCATCTTTTGACTCAATTCTGGAACTAGCTTAGTCCTCTTTCTATTCATTTTGGGACTAGTCCAATTTCTGTCTTGAGAGAAAATTTAATTGTTTGTGAGAATTGGGAGAAAAAATTATTTAATTGTTTGAACCTAGCCCTGCATGGCTGGGAAGCTGGACCACCTTTACCTACTGCTTAGAGAACCCTAACTATCAACCTAGGCTATGCTGACCAGAAACCTGGTCAGATCCTAAGATTGATGCAAGGAACTTTCTCACGTTTATACATCTCACGCAACTCATATGTCTTATCTGAAAGCTGGCCTCATAATCATCAATCAGTTATTGTTTCCATGTTCCTTTGATGTTTACAGACCCTTGGAGGGTGAGTGGAACACCTCTTTCTCTGAAACTAGGGAACCACACCTGTTCATTCTCCCCCTCCCAACTTGGAAAGGTCCCTAATCTTTCCTTCAATTAGAAATTAGATTATGCACTATATCCTGGTTAATTGTTTCCTTTTAATTAATTGACCATATTTGATTAATTGTTTTAATGTATAAAAATCTATGTCTTCCTGTATTTGGGGTCCAGACCTAAGCTGAGGAAGGCACCTGGCCTGATGCATTGCTTAATAAATCAATATGCCTGGATGCCCAAATCTTTTTTCCTCAATAATTTCATCTTCCATCCAACATTAATAGCAATTTGTCTGAAAAAAAGATCTAGGGTTATTAATAGAGTATAAGCTCAAGAGGAGTCCATAGTATGATCAGGTAGCCAAAAAAAAGCTAACATGATGGTGGACCACATTCGGAGAGTCATGGCTTCCAGGAATCTAAAGGTGAAAGTCCCACTGTACTTTTTCCCAGGCAGACCACCTCTGGGGTATTGTATTCAGTCCTGTGCACTCCATTTTAGGGTGGACATGGGTAAGGGAAGAGTCAGCAAGACCATTTTGAATTCATGCCATTTCCAAATTAGCTGAAGGACCTGGGGATGTTTATCCTGGAGAAGAGAATATTCAAGGAGGAGAGTTTAGCTCCATTTGAGCATTTGAAAACTGTCACATAAGAGAGTAATTGGACTGGTTCTGTTCGGTTCCTTTTAACTCTGAAATTCTGTGATCATGTAAATCTTGGAAGACTCAAAATTGAAGGCGATCCAAAAGGCAATGGAAAAATGTATCGGTGGGAGATACAGTTAAACAACATGACACTGAGATTATGCATGAATCTAAGGTGATGACAGATAGGAAGTAGAACATATCCACTAACATTTCTAGAGTGATCTACTCTCATCGGAAACCACCAAACATGTTCTACAGCAGTGATATGGTTATGTTCCACTTACATACTGCAATCTTTAGGGAAGTAATTCACACAACTCATTTTACAGATGTGGGAATGGCAGCTCAGAAAAATTAAGTGATTAAGTAACTTGCCCACAGTAACATGACTAATAAGTGGCAGAAATGGGATTTGAACTCAGGACTTAAGACTCTAAGTTCGATGTCCTTCCTTCACTGATTACTTTGCATGATGCAAGAACATATTTTAAGTGACCAGAATGGTATAGAGAGCAGGTTCCTCCAAGTAAAGCTTTCTGCAAGCAATTAAATGAGTTTTGGAAATTCATCAAAAATATTAGAGTATCACATTTTTTTTTACCACAAGCTAAGAAACTAAATAGCTTAATCTATTACTAGGTATGGAAATGGTTTTAGGCAGGGTAAATGATTGATTACATGGTATGATTTGACAGGTGCCAGAAAGTTTAAAGAGGAAAGAGAAAGGTTTCTCACAGAAAGAGGGGCTTTAGCTGAGTCTTGAAGGAAGTCAGGGAAGCCAAGAGGTGGAGATGAGTAGGGAGAGCACTCCAGGCATGGGGGATGGCTACTGAAAATGCTTGGGGTTGGGTAATGGATGGATTGTATTCTTAAAGGAATAGCAGGTAAGTATCACTGGATCAGAGAGTACATAGAGAAGAGTAAGATGTAAGAAGACATTTAAAGTGTGTTTTCTGGTATCTGTGATGACTAATTTTGATAGACTGGCTCCTCTCATCAATGCAAGGTTCTAAGATAGTTCCAAAAGACTCATGATGGAAAAAGCTAACCACATCCAGAGAAAGAATTATGGAGTCTGAATGCAGATTGAGGCAAACTATTCGTTCTCTCTCTTTTTTCTTTTTTGTTTTTGTTTCTTCTTTCTCATGGCTTATTCCATTGGTTATAATTCTTCTTCACAACTTGACTACTGTGAAAATAAGTTTAATGTGAAGGTATCTGTAGAACCTGTATCATATTACATGCTATCTTGGGGGAGAAGAGGGAAGGGGAGAACATTTGGAACTCAAAAACTTGTGGAACTGAGTGTTGTAAACGAAAAATAAAAAATAAATTAAAAAATAAAGTGTGTTCAGTTTGAGGAACAACTTTTTACGAAGAGCATTGATAAGCTAGCATGTATTCAGATGAGGGTGATAGAGATGCTGAAATCATTGAAAGTCATGTCATGTGAGGCTTTCTTAAAGGACCTGGTAATGGCCAGCTTTGAGAAAAGAATTAGCAGGGCAGCAAGGTGGCGCAGTGAGTAGAGCACGGGCCCTTAAGTCAGGAGGACCTGAGTTCAAATCCAGCCTCAGACACTTGACACACTTACTAGCTGTGTGACCTTGGGCAAGTCACTTAACCCCAATTGCTCTGCCTTCCCCCCTTCAAAAAAAGAAAGAATTAGGAAAGAAAGCTGTCTGGAAGTATTTGAAGTGCTGTCATGGGAAAGGTTGATCAATCTTATTCTGTTTGGCCCCAGGAGGCAGAACTTAAAACAAGTTGGAGTTCCAGAGAGGCAGAATTTAGCTCAACACAAGGAAAATCTTCCAGTCCAAAAATGCAATGAGCTATTTCAGGAAACGATTGGTTCCTCCTTCTTAGAGGTCTTTAAGGGAAGGCTGAGTGATCACTTGTTAGGGATGTTCTAGAAAAGATACTTATTTATGTACACATTGGACTAGATGGCCTCTGAGGTCCCATCCTATTTTGTGATTTTATTTTTCTATAAGAATCAACCACACATACTCTTAAACCAGGGTAGGTCCTTTCAAGTAGAGGCTAGATGACCGCTTGTCAAGGATATTATGGAGGGGATTCCCATTCAGGTGCAGGTTGGTTCAGATGGTCTCTGATCCTCCTTCAAAGTTTGAAACGGCTATCGAAACATGAATCTGAAGAGTTTCACCTTGGCTTTCTATTTTCCCTTTAATCAATTACAATTTTTTTATTCTCTCTTTTAACTTTGCAAATTTTGCAAATTGCTAATTCTTTCTTTTTTAAAATAATGGGCTCAGAGGATCAGAGATTTAGAGCTTGAAAAGATCTTGGGGGCCATCTAATCCATCTCCCTCAATTTATAGCTGAAAAACTGAGGCTCAGAGACTTTCCCAAGTTGCATAGAAAATAAATGGCAGAGCCAGGATTGGCACTCAGGTGGCCCAACTACAAATACAAATCCTTTCCAGTAGACCATGCTAGCTCCTGCAAATTTTCAGATAAGCTTCAGCATTCTACCTGTCTATTATTCATACTTCTCTGGCACTTCTCCATTTTTCTAAAACAATTATGTTTCCATTTTCATTAACAGGAAGTACTATAGGCTGCAACGGGGCCTTGGAAATGCTTATGGGCCTATCACTGGCTAACTATGCTGTCGACCAGCCTCTGGCCAGACCGTTTTGTTTTTCATTTGGTTGCCATTCCATGGCTGGCCTGGTACTTCCTGGCAGCTCAGCGAGTTATTGATGGAGGTGGCAGGAACACAGGAGTATAGCGAACATTTCCTCCTCCCCTCACCTTTCCATGTTGATAGAACACAAAAAGAAGGTCCTAGGTAGAAGTCTGAGGAAATAAAATGTACTTCTCTAGTAAAACTAAAGCAACAGTAGACACTATCGAATCCTCACACTGATTCTTAGTGTCTTGCTCATCACCTAGAAAGCAATTAGGCTCAAAAAAGGCTGAGTATAGGGGATGGAATATCATGAAGTTAGGGAGGGATGGAGGAACTTCCTTTGGGGAACAGGTATTGTCATATGACTCAATGCCACCCCTTTCTCCTTCCTCAGTATGTTGATCAATACCATCCCCATCTCGCATATATTCTAAGAGAGAACAAGCTTCCATTTCTTGACTAATTCATCTCTATGACCCAAGGTTATAATGCTGAATGAAACTTCTAGTCCCTAAAGTAAAATGGTGAAAGAAAAGAGGGTTTAATTTGATCTTATTTGCATAAGTTTCCTCCCAGTGAATTTTTTTCCCATTTACTTTGGGATTGTGGTAAAAAATAATACCCATTAAATTATAGGTTATAAGACTGATTGCTTACGTGTTTTTAAATCTGAGTCAGAGGGACAAAAATAACAGGATTCCATTGGTTAGAGAAGCTGCTGAAGATGGCACTAAGACTTTTGGGACATGCTATATAAGTCAAGGGCTGAGGTGCATCCTGAGAATGCCTTTCACTGCATAGATATTGATGAAAATTAATAGCTTCTGTAATCTGCAAGTACTGAAAGACACTAAAATTGATCATCTATGCCATGGCCACAAATATCATCCTTGGTGAAGAAAGATGCTGCTGCACACTTCACTAGGCTTGAGGCCTCGCTGAGCTTCCCAGAAATAAATCTGCTGGAGCTCAGAACAACAGGAAATTGTCACTTCAGCACTTAGAAAGCTGTCAAACTGCTATGAAGCCACCTACTCACTTAGTACTCTCTAAGTTGCTAATGGCTTTTGGCTAAGGAGTTGATTTTCTTTTTCTTAATCACCAAAGGATCACAGCTTTTCAGATTGGTCATAGTCCACAAGCTAGTCAGAGTTTTCAAAGACAACACTGGAGGGGGATGTGCTCTGGGACTTGGGAAATGCCAAAATATTTAATACTTATACCCATTTGTTTGGCACTTATTACCTGAAACTTCTATAGCTTTCTCTAAAGGAGACTTTCAGGTGATTGCTGGATTTCCTTTTTTTTTAAATAAACATAATAAGACAGATGAATTGTTTGGAAATTAAGCTGTTACAATGTTATGGTCTCTATATTAGAATCTTTTTCTTTTGAAGCTATTAAGATATTACTATATTAACAAGTTTCTGACAATGTGTAATTGTGTGAGGAGTGCATAATCATCCTCATACATGCTACCCATTCTGCTTCTCCCACAGGTTGCTCAAATGGTAGATTTGATGGGGGGAGGTGCTCAGAAGCTTCTGTTAAATGCAGGACCCTGGGGACTGGTAAGCAGGGATTCAGCAAACATCATAAATTCTGACAATGGAAGATCATCACAATGTTCAGATGAGAGGTATCACACTTCTCAGATGCACCAATGACTAGACAAAGATGAGAAAAGTTTTTGTTGTCAGTCAGTTGTTTCAGTTGTGTCTGATTTTTCATGACCCCATTTTGGGTTTTCTTGGCAGAGATCCTGTAATGGCTTCTTTCTCCAGCTCATTTCATAGGTGAGGAAACTGAGGCAAACAGGGTGAAGTGATTTGCCCAGGGTCACACAGCTAGTAAGTGTTTAATGTAGGTCTTCCTAACTTCTACTCCACCACTATCCACCACTGTGCCATCTAGCTGTCTAGGTGTTTGACGGAAGGAAACTCCTGCTAATAATTAGAACTATCCAAAAGGGCATCGGCCTCCGTTGGGAGGCAATGAGTTTCTTCTCACTGGCGGTCTTCAAGCAAAAGCATGTTGTTGAGGAGATTCTTGGCCCAATGTGGGCTGGACTAGATGCCTCTGGGCTCCCTTCTCACTCTGAAATTCTATGATTCTGTCAATAAGCAGCTTTTAGCTACTGATGTGAGAAAACCAAAAGCAGGTGTGAAGAGAACAAACACTACATGCAAGCCAGACTTGTTGGATTAAAATCATAGAATCATAAAATTTTAGAGTTAGGAGAGATTGACAACTGCAACTCACATAATATACAAATGAAGAAACTGAGACTTGGAATAATTAAGTAATTTATTTTTATTACCAAATGAAATAAAATCTGTAAAGCATTTAGTTTAGTGCCTGGTATACACAGGCACTTAATAAATGTTTGATCCTTTCTCTTCATGGCTATAACACTAGCTAACAGTAAGACCAAGATTAAAAGATTTCCCTGAGATTTGAAATTCCTATTAACAAACACCTGAGATAAACTTTTTAAAGCTTATTGTAAACCTCAGTGCACGATACAAATGTTGGCTATTACTATCTTCAGTTGTTTTTGCCTCCTCATCATGTTAATGAATTCCCCCCTCCCCTGCCCGGAATTCTCAGTAGTCCTCTGATGTCACTCTATAGACTGTCTGCCAGAATAAGTTATTGTCTGTATTGAATATCTGAGTTCTAGGTTTAAGGTTCGTGAATTGATTTTCAAAATATTTTGATAATTGTCTTCCAATATAATTAGTTTCTTTTGTAATCCTACGCATTTTATTTTATGCATTTAACAACATTATTCTGAGAGGGGGTCCATAGACTTCACCACACTAACAAAAGGGGCCATGTAACAAAAAGGGTTAAGAATCCCTGTCTTAGATTCTGTTTTTCAAAAGAAAATTATGACTCTCAGATAAGCGCAAAGAGTGTAGTGCACTTGGATTATTTTTTCTGATAGCATGGATTACATATCCCTAGGCCACAGCTGTGTTCTATTCAAAATCCAATTCGGATATAGAAAACTCGAGGGTGGGGTGGAGGCCAGAGAGAAAAGTGGAATTATAAATCTGTCATTGTTATGAGGAAAATGTTCCTATTCAAGGTTTGTTTTTTAACCCAGCACACCAGCATACAAGATATCAAACTCAGTGTGATAAGTTTTCAGTCAGACAAATCAAAAGGACTATTGTTTTCTACCTTAGTGTACCTATGATTTAAATTCTTATGATGTTTTCTTTGTTAATATAGCCAAGTTATAATGCTTTTGAACATCTGCACATTGAGTGATTCACCTCTGTTACCTCTTTGCTAACACATTCTCGATTTGCATATATAGTGTCACAACTCATTTGGCTTTCAAATGATGAGAATTGAAATCTGGCATATACTGATACATCAGAAGGCAAAGTCAGATGTTCCCACACAGAGAGGGTGGCAGGAATTCCTAGCAAAAAAAGAAATCATATCAGGGTGTTCTGAAGTGTAGTTCCTCACACTTAAGGAATTCCTGAGAATGACATTTTGTCACCCATTATGATAATATACAGTTACTTTAATGGTGGCTGCAAAAATCCCGTGTCAAGAAACAGGATTCTCTCTTGGAAGTAGAAGGTAGCTTTCATAAGTCTGATTCATATATTTTTTTCTTTGAGTTTAAGGATTTTATTCTTTTTTTCCTCTTTTGGCATGTATTAATTTGCATTTAATAGTATTCAGGCTTGGAATTGTAATAGTGCCTACAATGATTATGAGTATGAGCATCATGATGCAAAGTTTTAATTTCGACATTTGAACTGAGTTTCGACAAAGTCTAGTTCCAGGCTACTGCATGCCTCTTCTTTTTGTCACCTACTGGTCTGTCCAGGATCTTCCTTTCTTACAGGGTTAGAGATAATGAAGGTATAGCCTCAGACGCCAGCTGGCAAGGCTAAGAACTAGAAGAAGTTAGCTTAAAGAATAGGTTGAATAGGGAAGGTAATTTAGACTGAGGAAAGCAAGCAAGCAAGGGAGAAGTATGTATATAGTACCTACTATGTGCTGGGTAAGGCAGGTAGGTGGTACAGTAGATAGTGTCAGATCTAGTGTCAGGAAGACCTGAGTTCAAATTTGACCTCAGATACTTGCTAGTTGTGTGACCCTGGGCAGGTCACTTAATCCTGTTTGCCACAGTTTTCTCATCTGTAAAATGAGCTAGGAGAATAAAATGGCAAACTACTCTGATATCTTTGCCAAGAAAACCCCAAATGGGGTCATGAAGAGTCGGACATGACTGAACAACAAAAAAATGCACCACATACTGTGCTAAGCATTTTACGAATACATTTAAATTGATAGAAGCACGATGTCCCTTGTTCTGGACAATATGTATCTACAAATGTAAATTAAGACCTCATTAACTTTTTTTCTTTGCTTTCTGAATCACAAGCTTCTCTTGTCTCAAGCCTGCAGTCTGCTAAGTCCCCTAGGTCAGGGGTTCTTTATCTTTTTTTTTAATATCAGGGACCCCTTTGACACCTGGTGAAACCCTCACAACAACCTTGTAAGGTAGGTGCTGTTATTATGCCCACTTTACATCTGATGAAACTGAGATAAAGAGAGGCTAAGTAATAGTAGTAGCAGCTAACATTTATCTAGTGGTTGTTATGTTCCAGGCACTGTACTATGTGCTTTACAATTATTAACTTCTTTAATCCTTGCAACAACCCTGGAAAGTAGGTGTATGTTATCATCCCTACTTTAGGGATGAGGAAACCAAGGCAAAGAGAGGGTAAGTGACTTTCCCAGGGTCACACAGGTAGTAAGTGTCTGAGGTCACATTTGAACTCAGACCTCACTCTAGGACTGGCATTCTACCTACTGAGACCTCAGATGCCTCCAGATATCAAGCAAGGCGTCAAAGGGAGTAGTATATCATTAAAGCAAAATTCATGACCTCAAAGACGACCGGGAGCTTGCCTGAATGGTTCAGAATCGCAGAATGTAATGAATTCTCTAGGTAGAAGGCATAAGGTATAAGGATGAAGGAATCCAAGTTTAACTGCAGAGGCTTAAGTCATTGCAATTTTGACATCTGGTTTCTACTACAGACAATTTTAAATAAAAATAATGTATTTTTTTTCCTCAGGAAATAAGGGAGTTGTCTAATCTATCCTTTGCTATGCTCATGAGACATAAATGATGAAAGGCAGCTGGTATAATGGAAAGAGTCCTGGGCCGGTTGTCTAAAGACTTGGTTTGAATCATGCTTCATCACGAGGCTTTGGGCAAGCCCCTTGACCTCAGATGAGATCATGTATGTAAATTACTTTTTGCAATCTTTAAAATGTCATATAAATGTCAAGAGTTATTATATCATTACTAACTTCTCCGAAAATCAATTTCCTCACCTGTAAAACAGGAACAACAGTATTTACCCTGACCAGATAGATGGAGAGATAGGCTGAATAATTATTAATCACTTCCTGTGTATCAGGCATCACTGTCCTAAGCGCTGGGGATACAAATACAAATAAACAATCCAGCCCCTTTTCAAGGAACTTACAAATGATCTTGATCCCCATAGCAATAAACAGTTATTGAATTCAGATAGTGGATATGAAAATGTTTTATAATGGAAAGTGCTACATAAAGTAGGCTATCATTAATACATAAGAAAAGTGGCCTAGGCAAATTTTATTTTATTTTTTTTGGAGGGGGGAAGGCAGGGCAATTGGGGTTAAGTGACTTGCCCACACAACTGGCAAGTGTGTCAGGTGTTTGAGGCCTGATTTGAACTCAGGTCCTCCAGATTCTTGGGCTGGTGCTCTACTCACTGCACCACCTACCTGTTCCAGGGGCAAATTTAAAAAGGAATTTTTGGAAAAGATGCTCACCACAAGATTTCACAATCAGAAATTATCTGATAAAACCCTAGATCCAATGTATAGTTCAAATCCTGTGCATGTTTAAAGTCACTGTGGAGAGAGGGAGCCGGAAAATGTCTCCTCTGTAAGTGGCTTACGAGTAGGGAAGAACATTATCAGCTTTCTGTCTACTATACCCACAGGTTCATTTTGATACAATGCAGACTCCTAAATGTCCCTGCAGTGATCCTTTTGAGGGTGCAAACAATTGATCCAACGAAAAATTCCGTGGAAATCTGTGATTAATTCTCAATTATCTATAAGAATGAGAGACAGAGATAGCATGATAATAAAATTTTGATATTTGAAAAATCAAATTTATCTCCCTAACATTCTTAATTTTTAATTATTAGACAACAGGATTGATATTTAAAAAAAACCCAAAACAAAAACAAAAGGAATGACTAAGGAAGCCTAATAAGAATAAATCTATTTTGTCAGTTAAAGTCCTTTTGTTCTGTCACGTCCTACTCTACATGACCCCATTTGGAGATTTCTTGACAGAGATACTGGAGTGGTTTGCCATTTCCTTCTCCAGTTCATTCAACAGGTGGGGAAACTGAGGCAAACAAGGTTAAGTGACTTGCCAAGGTCACACGACTGGCAACTGTCTGAGGTTGGATTTGAACTCAGGAAGATGGGTCTTCCCGACTCCAGGCCCAGAGCTTTATCCACTGCAACACCTAGCTGTCCTATTCCTTTTTCATCATGCCTTTTATTTAGCTATGAAAACAACTACTTTCTTCTCATCTTCTAGTAATTAATAAGGAGTGAACTAATAAAAAAAGGTTGGGCAAAAAAAAGAAAGTAGTCTATAAACTATATAATCAGTTTTCGAATAATTGTGTTAATGAAAGTATGAATCAAATATCAGACTTTTTTCTAGATATATGGGTGAATGTAAAATATTTATCCAAATAATGATAAGTTTTTTTCTTCTTGTCCTGAGTGAAGTAAGGTTTGATTTATACAAACTAGTTAGCATTTTCATATTTCCATTACCACAATCCAAAGTTGAGGTGAGGGTGGATGAATTAAGTATGTCATATTTATTCAGTCTCTCATATGGTAATTCTTATCTCATAGCCAAAGGTCTGGAAATATTTTAATTTGTCCCATGTAGTGGTTTTTTTCCTTTTGACCTAAAATCTATTGTTAACTTTAAACTCAGCTTTCAGTGGTAGGTTTTTTCCTATCTGAAAAATGGGAGATATGCTAAATTAAAATAATAGCTTTGGGGATGGTTCTCTTTTTAATCATCATTAAATAAAATTTAAATTTAATTAAATATATAGATACATCTGAAAGAAGGTCTAATCCAAGTTTAAAATATTTATTTTGAGAACATTCTTAATTTAAAGGTTCAGTAGCATTATACCATCCAAATACTTTTTTCGAGAAAGAGCTCTTCAAACACGGTCCAAAGAAAAGATATTCAAAGAAACTTTCCCTTGCTTCTTAAAAGAGGTAGGCAGCCCACAGATAAGGACTATTGCATACACTTTCAGTTTTTTTTCTATCTATAGATTTTGTTGATACTTTTTCTTCCTCTTTTTCTTTTTTTTTAATTGAAAAAATACTTTGTTATATGGAATTGCTCTTTGGAAGAGGGGATGAAGAAGGATATAGGGAGAAATTTAGGCAATATTAAAAGCAAAAGATATCAATAAAATTTATTTACAAAGGAAATTCTGTAGCCATACTGCATAAGGATAAGATAAGGCCAATGAGAAAGGGAGAATACTCTCTTCCATCTCCCAAACCTCTTCCACTCATAAGTTTATTTGCCTGAAAAAATCTCTGGGGGAAGAAGACAAACTACAGGGTGTCGCTAAAGTCTGGGCACATAGGAAATCTCATTAACATCTCATTAACCATTTCGCCGAAGACTCTGTATTGTTCAGCAACTTCTTTTTCTGGGCTATGCTAAAGGAGAAGGTGTGCTCAATGAAAATCACAGATGCAACACACTTGATTGAACGCATGAAGCGTGAATATGCTGAAATTGACGGCAATGTGGAGTTATTGCATCGAGTTCATGTGACTCTCGCAAAGTACATCAACCTTTGCATCACAAATGATGGAAATCATATTGAAGATGTTATTTGTTAATATTCTAATTAAATAAAATGTAGCTAAAAATTTCATTCATCTCATTTCTTGAAAATATGCATTTTTGCCTATATGTCCAGACTTTAGAAACACTCTGTATAGGAAAGGAGGATCCTAGTGCTTTGCCCAGAGAAAGTGTTTAGTAAACAGTTTGTCACTCATTTTATTCAGGTAGATGGCTATTCAGTACTGGCCTGTAGCCAGGAAGATATGAGGGAGAATTCTGCCTCAGACACTTAGTAGCTATGTGGCCCTGAGCAAAACACTTAACTTTTGCTTGCCTCAGTTTTCTCATCTGTGAAAAGGCGATAATAATAGCGCTTACCTCCCAGGGTTGTCATGAGGATCCAATGAGATAAAAATTGAAAAGTGCTTAGCGCAGTGCCTGGCATGTAGTAGGCACTATATAAATGTTAGCTATTGTATTCACTGTGCCTCTTGCTATTATACTTGTGTGCAAAAAACATTTTTCATTTTTGTTTTGGGTTCATTGGGTTTCATTTTGTCTTGGGTGCCTGGCACACTATCTGACACACTGAACATACTTAAGAAGTGCTTGGTGGGTGGAATTGAAAAATAGTCCTTGTACTTATTGCCTAACGCTCTTTCAGCCAGCAGCTTACATTTCAATTCTGAAGCTCCCAGCAAAATCAGCCAAATGACACTTTGGCCAAGTAGCACTTCAGCTTGTTCCCTGGAGGAAGGAAGGTCCTTCTCTAAAGGGTCCCAAAGCACCACAAAAGAGAACTAGGTGGTGCTGTGGATGGAGTGCGGGACCTGGAGTCAGAAAGACTCATCCTCATGAGTTCAAATCTGCTGTATGACCCTGGGCAAGTCACTTAGCCCTGTTTGCCTCAGTTCTTCATCTGTAAAATGATCTGGAGAAGCAAATGGCAAAATCTTTGCCAAAAAAACCCCAGTGGGGTCACAGAGAGTTAGACAGGACTGAAAACAACTAAAGAGCATCACAGAACCTCTTAGGGACAGGTAGTAAGGTCTTTGGTATCAAGATAGACTAAGCTGATTTTCAAAATAAATATCTCAATTTATAATTTTTTTAACACAGTCCTTTTGCCATGTTCCTGGTAATCTGGAGTGGAGAGGAAAGGAGGGAAAAGAATGGGAGAAGAAGGAGAGATAGCTATTCCCCTTGCCAGAATCTCTTCTTTCCCCCTTATCCTTGCTTGTTGAAATCCCACTCATCTCAGAGTAGAGCTCAAATCTTTATCTTCCAGCATCCTGTCATCCAGCAGCGCCTGCTCTTTGACTAGAATTCCCAGTACTTAATGTGATCTTATCATATTCTACATTATGGTATAATTATTTGTATACATAAATCTTTTTTTTTCCAGTACTAGATTGCAAACTCCTTAAAGCCAAGGAGCTAATTCATATTTAAATTTTTACCACTCTAGGTCTTCAAGGTGAAGTTGGATGATGTTTTTGAGGGACTGCTACAGTTAGGATTTGGTGAGAGTTGGACTAGATAATCTCCAAAGTCCCTTCCAACTATGGACTTCTATGACTTTATGAAATTTGCTGATGAAACTACTTTTAGTGCAAATAAAAGAACCTTATTTAAAAAAACCAGATACTACAGCTTTTTCTTATTTCATAATGTTATAAGATACTTCCTGTTGATAGCTAAGCATAGGCAAATTTTTTTAGAGATATTTCTATTTTTTCAAGTAAACAAAGAAACAAATCTCACACCTTTGTGATGGGGAAAAGGCATTAAAATGAAGTAAAATCGAAATACATTTCACAGGGTCCTGATACACCAAGACAAATATCAGTGATTTCACTCACATCAGGCTCAGATATCATAGTTCCCGCGCTAGTTCTGTTGGGTAGTAAAGTGTTTTGAGATGGTAGATAAAAAGCAAACATTTTCTTGAAAAAAGAAACAAGGACATGATGGTTAAGTACTTGAAATCTGTGACCTAGATCTCCTAACACCTTTGCATTGACTCAGAAGAATGAAGGATGATCTTATAAATGCATATGGCAACCAACATGTATAAGGGGTGAGACTGGACTTGTGATTTCATTGGCAGAGGTAACACTCAGATGAAAAAGCTCCCTGTATTTACCAACGCAGGTAGGCATCTTCTCTGAAACTTAGTCTTAAATAGCTGCCTACAGCAGGGAGTCGACTTTCCTGATTCAGTCGGAGATGGGACTAGAAACCAAATCTTTCCAAATCCAAGGCCAAGTCTGTATTTACTATGCCATACAGTCCTATTTCTATAGTCAAATGCCAATAAATAAATAATGAATAAATAAATAAAATAAAGTACTTTTAATAAAGGAATTTTTACTGATCCATTCTCTTGAAACAGACTGTTAACCAAATTGACACAATCTTTAGGGCCCCATATCTTTGTTCCCTGGATTGATCTTGACTTCTCTTTCAGCAGTATAATAGTTAAAGAGAAAATTTTAAGATAAATAACACAACATCTGGTTAGGCATTAGATACACTACCTATATAGCTCTTGGCACACACAAATAAGTACGAATCTGAAGTAATAGCATCAACAGGATCACAATCTAGCACCTGCAAAATGTTCCAACTATATTTTAAAATTCAGCTTTGTGACATAGGTGTCATCTTGAAAAAAACATCAGAAACCTCATATAACAGGCAATGTAAATTCATATTATTCACCTGCTTTTGATATGTGGAAGCATATTAAAAATCTCATTTTTAGTTTTTCTAGAAATATTAAGAAATAATATTTTTTCTAAAGCCTTTTCCAAAATCCTTAGATAATCCCCATGGAAACGTGAGTGATAGGTTGAACGAAAAGGATTTTTTTTAGGGAACTAGGTTAATTACTTTAATTCAGGGTAATTCTTGTCTATTTCACATCATCCCACCCCATCTACTTTTAGTGATCTGCGATAGGACCTGCCCTTCTTTATTTAGTAAAAAATTAAGGTATTGATGAAGGAAAGAAAGACATCCCTTTGTTTAACTATGGGAAGGAGGTGAGAGGTTCAGGGGGGATGGCAGATTGGTTACTTAAGAATTCAAGAGGGAAGAGGCTGAGCCAAGATAGCAGAGTAGAGAAGCTTTCAGCTGAGCTTTCCCACATTCTCTTCCAGACAACTCTAAAATAATGTCTCAAATTTAATTCTGGAGAGATAGAACCACTGAAAGGTTGGATGAAATGATTTTCCAGCCAAGACAACTTAGGAAGTAGGCAGAAAAGGTCTGTCTCACAGGGGTTATGGTCAAGTGTGGGGCATAGTGTAGACTCATGGCACAGGCCATGTTACCCTGCCAGCTTTGGGCCTTGGAGGCAGCTGTATTGGTGGTGGCCGTAGCTTTGGGAGCTTTCAGTCCATGAACCAGGGTGGGGTGGGGGGTGGGGGAGTGGTTTGAACAATTGGTTGAAAGGATATTGTAGGGGATTCTTTGTCAGCTCTAGGTTCAGAACCCTGTTGTGTTACCAATATGCAGCTCAGGGTCACAGTCCCAGAGCCAATGGAATCAGCGACCCCAGTTGTGGTTCCAGGGCAGAGAGGAGTGCTTGAGGTTGCTTACAGGGAAGTAGAGATCAGGACAGAGGGGAGTACTTGCAATTGTGGCTGCAGGAAAGTGGGGGACCTGGTCACAATGTGGTCAAAATCCCAGGGCCTGGAAGAGTGCTAGCATTGGTGGCTACAAGAGAACAAGGTTTCTCCCCAGGTAAAGGCCAGAGAACAGGCCAGGAGAGAAGTGACCACACATCTCCCTAGATCATATTACCCTGGAAACACTGAAAACTACAGATCCCCAGAGCCTGCTCTGAAAACAGCAGCAAGAAAGGCCTGAAGCTTAGGATAGTATCTCCTACACTCTAGGAACAGAGCCCAACTTTAACATAAAGTTAAAAATCAAGAAATAGACAAATGAGCAAACAATAACAAAAAGAACCTAACTGTAATAAATTATTATGGTGTCAGGGAAGATCAAGACACAAACCCAGAAGAAGATAACAAATGTCAAAACAGCTACAAGCAAAGACACAAAGAAAAATGAGAACTGGATACAAGCCCAACAAGAATTAATGGAAGAGCTTAGAAAGGATTTAAAAATTCAAATAAGGGAGGTAGAGGAAAAAATGGGAAAAGAAATGAGAGTGATATAAGAAAAATAAGAAAAGAGAGTCAATAGCTTGACAAAAGAGGAAGCAAAAAATACTAAAGAAAATATACCTTAAAAAGAGTATTGGTCAAATGGTAAAAGAAGCCACAAAACTCACCAATGAGAATTCTTTAAAAAGCAGAATTGGCCAAATGGAAGAAGAAGTACAAAAGCTCACTAAAGAAAATAATTCCTTATAAGGAATTCTAGAATTCTAAACTAAATTATTTTTACACATTTTGAACATTTCTTTCTTTAACATTTCTATAAATGTTACTTGAAAGTATCTTGGGGCAGTCATGTTGGAGGACATAGGGGACTATGACAGCATGGACATCTATCTCCAAGCTGGAAATGGTTCGTATATATAGATAAATAAAATAAAATTATATCTGGCAGACTTGAGCCTAAATTATAGAATACAGTAGTAATACTAAAACTAACATGCACACACATATGTGTGTATACACTTATGCATATATATGTATATATACACACATATATGTATATATTTGTGTACATACACACACACACATTTTCTTTCCTGATAACAGAGAGACATTCTTAGCTTTAACTATCATTGCCTTTTACCTTTCTAGATGACCTAAGAGCTAAACTGCACACTAACTCCTTATTTCCTATTTCCCTGCCCTATTAGCGTTACAAAGGCATTTTGTCTTTCACTGTTTACCTTGAAGAGGAATATATCTAAGAAACCTAAGAGGAGAGCAGATATATAACTTGGTTTTGACCTGAAGTTTGAAAGTTAATTTATTACTTTAGAAAGAAGAGAAGAAACATCCAATTTAAACTTCATACTAAATTACTTGTCTGTCATCATTATCATATGGTTTTCAACATTTATAAAACCCTTGTGTCACAAACTGAAAAGAAAACACATACAAATTACTACATCAATCCTAAAGACAACATGGTGAGCTAAATAGATGTAAAACAGTCACAGAAGTAGGTGTGGAGTTGGAAGAGACTATTTTTGTTGTTGAGTCATTTCAGCTGTGACTCTTTGTGACCCCATTTGGGGTTTTCTTGGCAGAGATACTGGAGTAGTTTGCTATTTTCTTCTCCAGCTCATTTTACAGATGGGGACACTGAGACACAGGGTTAAGTGACTTGCCCAGGGTCACACAGATAGTAAGTGTCTGAGGCCAGATTTGAACTCAGGAAGTTGAGTCTTCCTGACTACAAGTCTATCCACTGAGCTGCCCCTAAATTTTTGTTGTTGTTCAGTCATGTTTGACTCTTTGTGACCCCATGTGGGGTTTTCTTGGCAAAAACATTGGAATGGTTTGCTATTGTCTTCTCCAGCTCATTTTACAGATGAGACAAATAGGATTAAGTGACTTGCCCAGGGTCTGAGTAAGTGTCTGAGGCTAGATTTGAACTCAGGAAGATGAGTCTTCTTGAATCCAGGGCTGGTACTCTATCCACTGTGTCATCTAGCTGACCCCAATATTCTTTCTACTGTATCACAATGCCTCCTCACAGGCAGAGTACACTAAACATGACAGTAGGTGTTAACATTCCCAGGATGAATAGAACAAATCAGTGGCTCAGGATCAATCAGGGAATCTTAGAATTGGAAGATACCTTAGAGATCATCCAGTAACTTTCAACCCAATGCAGAATTTTCTTCTATAGCCTCTCTGATGTAGCCCCTGTTTTCAAACTTCAGTGATAATTGTCAGAAAATTCTTCCTTATACTAAGCCTAAGTTTGGTTTTCTGGAAATTCTACTCACTGATTTTAGTTCTGCAGAATAAGTCTAATCCCTCTTGCTTAGATCACTGCTTCAACCATTTAAAGGCTGTTGTGATGTTTTCCTGAATCTTCTCCTCTTGACTATACAGCCCTTGTTTCTTCAACTGCTTTTTATTTAACATAATTTTATTATCATCACTGCAAACAACACTCATTAAGAAAAATATAGTTAGGGGCAGCTAAGTGGTGCAGTGCATAGAGCACTGGCCCTGGAGTCAGGAGGCCAAGTCCAAATCTGGTCTTAGACACTTACTAGCTGTGGGACCCTGGGCAAGTCACTTAATCCCTACTGCCTCCAAAACAAAACAAAAAAAGAAACTACATAGTCTTACCTAGGAATACAAAAAGGTATAGGCTAATATATAAGTAACCTATACAAAGGCTGGGACCCCTGACTTCATTTAGTTTACCAGTTATCCTCAGTTTCTCTTCCACCAGGCTTCCTATGTTTTTTACATTTTCATAGCTTCCCAGCACATGTAAAATCATGATGACCACAGGTGATCTGTATATGGCACTTTAAGATTTACAAAATATTATCTGATTAGATCCTCTAAACAACCTTGTCAGGCAAGTGCTACAGGTATTGTTCCATTCACTTTACAGAAATGGAAACTGGGGCAGAGAGAGTTTAAGTGGCTCACTCAGGGATCACACAACTATTAACAGACGTGGAATTGCACCCAAGTTGTACTGACTCCAAGTCCAGTCCCCTATTTGCTGTACGATACTGATTCTCAAAAAATAAAAAAAATCAGAGCATCTACCTAAAAGCAAAGTTTATAAGACCTTATGTGACTGACTAACAACTGAATACAATTGGAAAACAATTTTAAAGTGGTGAGAAACAATAACATAGGGCTCCCCTGATTGTATTGTTAACTTCATAGGCCGTTGATATCAGCTGTCTGTTTCTTTGATTCTGGGAACAAAGCATATCTCTGCTTCTCTATAAGGATACTCCTCCAATTAATGAGAATGAGGTTACTAAAATATAATTTCTCCTGACCTCAGAGGGTTTGCATTCTTTTTCCCTTGGATTTTTGAACAGACCAACCTTACTCCAAAGAGGCAGTAGTAGCAGTAGTAGTAGTAGGAGTAGTAGTAGTAGTAGTAGTAGTAGGAGTAGTAGTAGTAGTAGGAGTAGTAGTAGTAGGAGTAGTGGTAGTAGGAGTAGCGGTTGTAGTAGTCAGAGTGTTGTCCTAATAGCCAGAGGGTTGGGTTTGGAGTCAGGAAAACCTAAATGCCAGCCCTGCCTTTGACCCCTTTTCACTTTGTGATACTGCATAAGTTACTGAACTTGACAGGGCCCCAGACAGCTGCCTAAGGTTGTAAGCAGCTGCTCTGCATGGATGAACTAACTTTCTTCACTGAATTCCCTTTACCAATGGAGTTAGAGGTTCTGTCCAAAATAACAACAAAAAGAACTCCAAGCACCCCAAACCTTACTGCATGAATGCCCATGTTGTTCACGAAAAGCCTATTTTTCTTCATCTCTGCCAAGGACATTGCCACAATACGAAGCTTTACAATGTGGAAATAGGCAGTCATCCCTAAATGAAATATTTTTCTCTGAGTATCTTTGAAATAGGGCTAAATTCAATATAATCTAATGAAGAGAACCAGAGGATCACAGAGAATCACAGCTCTGGAGTTGGAATGGACCTCATAGACCATCAAACCTAACCCTCTTATTTTACAGATAAGAAAATGAGGAGGTTAAGCGACTTATCCAAAATCTGACAAGTAGCCATTGTTGACAAAGGTGGGATATAAACTTAGTGATCACTTACTGGTTTTTTTCAGTTACTTATTCTGTGAAAATTTACTTTTTCATAGCACCTTGGCAAAACAGACTCTTATTTAACTCTAAATTTCTAAGAAGTATGGCACATTTTCTATAAGTAATATAAGGAAAGAGTAGAAGTCAAATTACATACAGATAGACTTTGTATTCCTCTGAATCACTGTCATTTCTCCCAAGGTCAGTCTGTAGTAAACTAGATGACAACAGTTTGATACATTTCATAATTTATTATTATGAATAGTAAATTCAGCTGGAAACTTTTAAGAAAAAATTCTATATGGCCAGACACACTTTTGTTTCTAGAGGAACATGTATATTTATTCAGTTCCAATTAATAATGTTAATTAAAAGCAATAGGAAAAATTCTCTACTGTAAGCCCTGAATTCTTTTGAATAAATGTTGCATGTGACATTTGCTATCACTTTTTTATAAGTCTGGAATTGAAGGTTAATATTCTCTAGAGACTGTTTATTTCTTCCTAGGCATTTTGCCTGTAATTCAGGTAGCTGAAAAAGCTTTCTTCCCACACTGATTGGTTGTTAGATAATACCAGGAAAACTAAGGCTCAAACAATGTAATTTATTTTGTTTTACTTTCTCCCCTTAGGGTCTAACTAAAGTAATTTTGGCAAATCTATGTCTTAGGTGAGGAACAGGGAGAGGGGATTTGTCCCTGCCTAAATCCAGGATCCAGAAGAAATGGTGTACCCTGAAGGCCAGGCAAAAATTGGTAACAGCAGTAGAGAGAGTAGGCCTACCAAGTCAAGATATGTAGTGGTACAAACTTATTAGAGAAGATGGGAAAATTTCAGAGATAGTGACTTGGAATTCAATTATAAGTGTTGTTTTCTCTTACTGCTTGAAGTAATTTCATAAAATAACAGAGTGAGCAGGGACTTCAGGGGCCATTTAGTCCAGTACAAAATTGACTGAAAATTTTCTCCACACATTCCTCAGTAAACAATTGTACAGATTTTGCTGGAAGAGCTATGGCAAAGTGATAACCCATTAATTTTTGAGGCAGGAGGCTCATTCCATTTTTAATAATTAGCCTATTTTAATTATGAGGAAGTTTTCCTTATATGGAGCTGATATTAACTTCTGTGCAACTTCTAGTCATTATTCTTAATTCTGTCCTTTGGGGGCAAGCGGAACACATCTGATCTCTCTCTCACATGACAGCCTTTCAAATACTTGAAATAGTGAAACATCTCTTCAATAGATTAAATAGGATCCAGTGCCTGTAACCAGTTCTGGAATAGTGTGACCTTGAGATATTTTACCATTCTTAACTTTCTGGGAATCTTTTGTTTTTATCAGATTAAAAGTTATTGAATATGATTTTAAAAAGAAGTTAGTCATATGACAAAAGTAGGGGGTAAATAACAGTGTCCTTTATTGTATACTATAAACATCAAGAGAAAGCAAGGAAGATACACGCCCCCTCTGGCATGTTGGATATACTCCCATATGGTAGGCATACGGGTAGATATGGACATGTGTCACTCAAGATGGGCAGGCATAGGTGAGCTGAGATCTGTATCGTTGGAGGGAATATACCCATCAATGAGATCACAGATCCATTTAAGCATTTTAATAATAGTTACTATACAATGTTTCTTTATATTAATAAAGCATTTGCGAATAAGTAGGAACTCAACAAATATTCCATATATATATATATACACACGTATATATATATACACACGTATATATATATACACGTATATATATATATATATATATATGTCTATGGCTAATTCTACGCACAACAACATAGTATCCCACTTTCTTTTCTTTCTTTCATTTGTGGTAGAAGAGTCAAAGAATTCCTTACATTGTTTTCAGTTTTACATAAAATAATATTTGGACATGCTTAATATGTTCTATTTAATGTGCTTTCTATCAACATAATTGCTGTATACACTATGGGCAACACAATTAAATCTAATTAAAGAAAAGCTTTTTACGAGGAATTTAAATCAGCACTGTTTAGAGTCTGCAAATAGAAAAAGTCACGAAATTAATCACCAAATGACTGACGTTAAAAGAGAAAGTCTTCAGTCTTCCCAGGAGTTATATTATTTAACTCCCTGATTCTGGGTATATCTCCTTCTGTATCTGATGAAACCCAGGTTTGATTTACCAGAAACCCTTATAGACAAACTACATTTTATCCTATAAATCAGTTGAATATACCTCAAGGTGAAAAAATCCATCCCTTTCGTGAAAGCTTCTAAAAAGTTATATTTTAAAAAATACATCCTATACCCCTCTACTTTTTTTTACCCCTTTCTCTTTAAAAATGTTCCTGGGAAGAGAGTAGCATTCTTAGGTTTAACTTTTGTCTTTAACTCTTCTGGCTAACTTAAGAGGTGCACAAAATACTTAAGAGAAGTGCACAAAAACCCCTTTATTTCCTGTTCCCCTGCTCTATTAGCTTTACAAAGGCATTTTGTTTTCTCTATTTTCCTTGAAAATGAATATATCTAAGAAGTCAAAGAGGGGAGCAAAGCCCACTTGGATTTTGGTTCAGAAAGATTCACTATTATCATCATTTTATTTGGCTAATTTAAGTATCTGCATATGACACTATGCCCCAAAGTGTGCGGAATTGTTTTAAATGATATTGTAGTGAAGGCTAAAATAACTATTGCTGGGCTCAAGGAGCTGGAGCACTGTTCCTTGCAGCAAGAGACTCCTCTCCCTTTCTGGGCTTCAATTCTCTCATCTTTAAAATGAGAGGGTCGGACCCAGTGACCTCTATTGCCTTACAGCTCTAAATTCTATGATCTATAATTCTGCCCTCAATTCAAGGATTTACAACCAGATGGGTAGAGAATGTCTACAGGGGCTTAGGACCAATGTTTTTCACAATAGAGATATCTTTAGCAGCTTGGAACTGTCCACTGGTAAAGATGATTTAAAGGAATCAAGGACAGCAGAGTTAACATCACATGCCTGAGCTTTAAAAAATGTAGGTATGCTTACTGTGCCAAAAATGGCAAATTGCTAACAAAGATTATATAATCTTAGTCCTATGTAGGTGCTGGCCATTCCTGAATTTGGGGTAATAACACAGCAAAAATCTTAAGACAAGGCTTGCGTCCCGAATATGCAACAACGATCAGTTTCGGAGGAACTATCACACAATCTACAAAACTGAAGTGAAAAAAAAAAACCACTATCAATAGAAAATGCACAATCAAAGAAAAACTATAAAGACAAAATTTTAAATAAATAGAACTACATAGAGATAAATTGGTATATTCTGTCTAGTCTAAACCATTTAAAAATCACTCCTCTACTTATCCTGACCCTGAATTTCTTTCCTAAGCTTAAAATGTAAATATATTCTAGTTGCTGAAATATGGTTGCTCTAGTGAAAGGGCTAAATCTCTGTGTAAGAGCAATTCTGCTCCCTCCCTCAAAACAAACCTTGTTCCTGCGCTAATTACCTTAATTAACTCATGAAAGGTAACACCTAGATGTATCAAGGGCCTATTGGCTTTTCATTAGTACTGTTAGTACTTTTAAAATCACACCTTCAGTTTTTGTCTTGCTTTTTCCTTCAGTGTCTGAAAATGATGATAAAGGATATTTTGCTAACTGGCAACATCTAGGTGTCTCTATCTAATCCCTTGCCCTTTAGCTATAGTTTTGACAGAAACCAGAGCTTATCGGCAAGTTCTTGCACATTTCTTCTATAACTCCCCTACAAACTCTATTGAGACCAAATCTTGCCTTTTGTAATATTTATCCATAAAAACTACTATTCAGTTTCATTTCCTTGTTGAAGTTCAATGGATTGCATACAATTTCACCCTCAGTTTTCTCATTTGTAAAATTTAGACAGTTGGTCTTGATGTTCTTTAAGATCCCTTACAGTTGTAAATCTACGATGCTATGATTTCATTTTATCTTAGGCAGATCAGGAATAAGAGCATCTTTTTTCCAGTCACCCAAAATAGCCACTCCAACAAGGTCAGAATGGGATGAAGGACGGAGATGAGAGTATGAGTAGATAGACTATAGGCTACCTTGGAAACTGGAAACTATTGAACCAGTTATGGAGCAGCTGGACATCTTCTTTTGCCTCCAGCTAACCCATCTCATATGGAGCAGTATTTCTTTTTTTTTCTTTTCTTTATGACTCACCATTTCCTTTATTTGCACAAAATAATGAATAATTTTCTAGTTGAATCGATCCTGGCTGGGAAAAAATGATGATTTAGGGTTTAAACAAGTCCTTCTGTCCTGAAGTATCTATTTTGAAGGCTTGGGACTAGGATCTTTAGCCCCAGC